>NC_091177.1:31985856-32076489 GCF_040958095.1 Procambarus clarkii
GGTTTCTTAAGGTGGCGTTTGTGGGGCGTATACTCACGACGCACCCCTAGGAGGCCCCGACAAGATCGGCGATAGCTTCTTGTTGGGTGTCCTGCCTCTAATTGTGGCTCCATGGTGGGTGTGGGGGCACATTCGTGAGTGAATTGTTCTTTTCGTCAAGATGATAACCCCTGTTTCGGCTGCTTCTGGCTTACCTTCTCAGGCTCGTGGGGTGGGCGACCAAGCCCCCGAGTCGGTCCGTATTGGAAGACCGGGCTCTGTTGCCTCCGCTGCATTGGGCCCCGACCTTGCTCCTCCTTTGGCCTCTCTGACTCCTTCCCCTGGCTCCCCTCCCTCCTCTGTGGTTGGGTCGAGCCCCAAGCCCCCAGTGGTGACTACCTCGTCCCCTGGCGCGGCTCCTTCTCTAGTTGTAACTACTGCGCCTTTTAACCCCTCTCTCTCTGGGGGTTCTCACCGCCGTCCTCGTCACGGCCGCCCTCGCTCGATTCCTTCCAGTTCTGCTACCTATCAAGCCTTGTTTGGTCCCGCTTCGTGGGCCAAATATTTTGATCTCCTCCCTCTTGATTCTGCGCCTCCTGACGATTTCTCCCTTCATCGACATCTCATTGATTCCGTGGATGCCTCCATTACTTTCAACCCCACTCGTCTCGGTACACGTGTCGTTGCTGCTCCTTCTCAGGATGCTGCTTCCCGCTTGGCTGCCTTATCCTGCCTTGGCGAGACCCCCGTTCGGGTCTCGAAGAACGCTCAGTTGAATGCCAGTGTTGGCACTATTTTGCTCCCGCCCCATGTTGCAACCGGTGTTCGGGACCTGCGCGACTGCCACGACGATATTCGACATATCCTCGCTGCCCAGGGCCATTCTATTCTCCAGGTGGACACGTTTACTCGTCCCCCTTGTGGTAGTCGCCGTCAACCCCTCCGGGTTGTGAAGATTACCTTTGATGGTAGGACCCTTCCACCCTCTGTCATTCTTGCTGGTGCCAGGTGCTCTGTCCAGGAGTACATTCCTTCTCCTCGGCTCTGCAACAAGTGCTGGAGGTTTGGGCATGGTGCCCTCCGCTGCTCCGGGACTGTCTCTCTCTGTCTTTTGTGTGGTGGCGAAGGTCACTCTAAGTCGGAGTGCACTTCTCCCCAGGCTCGTTGCCTCAACTGCGGTGAGGCCCATCCTACCTTCTCCCGTGCGTGTGTCCATTACAAGCTTGAGGCAGCCGTCCTCAACCTGAAGCACCGGGAGCGTTTATCTTTTCCTGAGGCGAGGCGCCAGGTTCGCCGGCTCCCGCCTTATGCTAATATCTCTTATGCTCGCGTGTTGCGCTCTTCCTCTCCTCGTCCTTCCCGCCTTCATCAGACTCACAACCGTTTCCGGGCCTTGGACCCTGATGCGCCCACTGCCCCCTCCTCTGTTCCTTTGGGTTCTCTCCCGAAGGATCCTCCTCCTGGTCCTCTGTCTGGGGTTCCCCTTCCTTCTACCCGGTCTGTCGTGTCTTCTGTGTCTTCTTCCTCGTCCCCCTCCGATCCTCCTTCCCATCCTCTTCCTCCATCTATCGGCTCTCCCCACCGCCTGTCGGTGCGGGCGGATGTCCATCGCTCTCCTAACGGCCGTCGTGTGTGCTCTCGTTCGGCTTCTCCTGTTGAGACACTGGAATCCGTTGCCCGGTACGTAGTTGCTGGGACACCGGTCTCTTTAAGTCAGAAGCGTAAGCCTGGCTCCTCTCCCCTCCTCTTCCCCGGCGGGTAAGAAGGCTTCGCTTTCTTCCTCAGCTCCTCCTTCTGGCTCTATTGCTCCTTCCCCTCCCGTTTCAGTGCTTGCGCCCCCTGTTCCTGCTATGGAGGTTTCTTTGACCCCTGCTTCCCTTTCGGTTGCTGCTCTTGCTGGGGTGCGCTCCCCTCTTTCTACTCCCCCTCCTCCTGCTGCTGTCCTTGACGGCTCCTCTCCGTTGTCTCCTCCTCTTCCTCCTCCTCCGGACCCTGCCCGCCCACCTCTGATCTGTTCTCCCGTTTCCTTCCCTCCGGCTTTGCTCAGTTTACCCATGCCCCCTAACCCTGACTTTGCTGACCCTGATCCCGACCCTGATATTCTTTAACGTGCTCTGTTGCTCTTTCGCCTTTGTTTCTTCCTTGTTCTCTGTTTTTGTCCTTTCTCTTCTCGTCGTTGTCCATTCTTCAATGGAACGTTCGAGGTTATTACGCCAATTTCCTCGAACTCCAACTTCTGATTTCGCGGTTTTCGCCCCTTTGTGTCTGTCTCCAGGAGCCAATGCTTGGTGCTCGTCCTGGTCGTTTTCGTGGCTATTCCTTTCTCTCCCCCCCCCAGCCATTGCTGGGGCTTCTAATTCTTCTGCTCTCTTGATTCGGGCTGATGTTCCCTTTGTTCCTTTACTTTTTCCTTCGCCTCTCCATTGTTCTGCTGCTCGTATCTTTGTGGGGAAATGGTACACAGTTTGTTCCATTTATCTCCCCCCGAGTGTCCCGCTCTCTCTTCCTGATTTGATACACCTCCTGGACTCCTTGCCGGAGCCTGTGCTCCTGCTGGGTGACTTCAATTGTCGTCATTCTCTTTGGGGTGACGTTCTGACGAATACCCGGGGTCGCCTCCTTGAGCCGTTTCTCCTCTCTTCTTCCCTGTCTCTTCTGAATTCTGGTGAGCCCACTCATTTGGACTCTCGGACTCGCACCCTTTCTTGTCTTGATCTTTCTCTCTGCTCTTCTTCTCTTTACTTAGATTTCACGTGGCAGGTTCTTGATGACCTCCATGGAAGTGATCATTTCCCCATCCTTGTTTCCATTTTCTCTTTTCGCCCTTCCCTCTCTTTCCCTAGGTGGCAGTTTGCTAAGGCAGACTGGACCCTATTTACCCTCAGTGCTGCTCTCCCTGACCTCTCCCTTCTGCCTCTCTCTCGCGCTCTCCTCCTTTTTCATGACACTGTCTTCAACGCAGCCCTCCGCTCTATTCCTCGCTCTTCCCCTCGGGGTCCACGGAAGTGCGTTCCCTGGTGGAATGCGGACTGTGCTCGGGCTGTCCGCTGTAAGCGTGCAGCCTGGAAGAGGCACCGCCGTAGGCAGACAACCGATTCTTTTCTTTTCTTTTGGAAAGCGAGTGCGGTGGCCCGTAGGGCCATCCGTACGGCTAAACGTGAATGTTGGGCATCTTATGTCTCAACAATTACGTCCGAGACCCCTCTGGCCCAGATCTGGAAGCGTATTAGCAAGATAGCGGGTAAGTTCGTTCCCGATGTTTCCCCGGTCCTTCACCTCCATGATACTCTTGTGGCGGACCCGTTGCAGGTCGCTTCCGAACTGGGTTCCCACTTTTCTTCTGTTAGCTCTGGTCTTCATCTTCCCCAATCTTTCCTTCTTCGTAAACCTGTCCTTGAGTCTCGTCCTTTAGATTTCTGCACTCATCTTCAGCTTCCCTATAATGATCCCTTAGCTCTCTCTGAACTTCGTTCTGCCCTGGCCCTCTGCGGTTCTACGGCGGCGGGCTCCGATGGTATTCATTATGAGATGCTTCGCGATCTCCCTCCGAGCACGTCTCAGTATTTACTGAGTCTGTATAATCGGATCTGGGAGTCGTCGTCAGTCCCTGAGAACTGGCTCGGTGCCGTTGTCCTCCCTGTTCGCAAACCGGGGTCTCTGGGTATTTCCCCTAAGGACTTTCGCCCTATTGCTCTCACAAGTTGTGTCTGCAAACTCTTTGAACGTATGGTTAACGTTCGTCTGATGTGGTTCCTGGAACACCATCACCTCATCTCCCCTTCTCAATTTGGTTTCCGCAAGTGCCGCAGCACGACAGATGTCCTGGTGAACTTGGAGGTCTATATTCGTACTGCTTTTGCTGCGAAGACCTCCGTTGTTGCCGTCCTTTTTGACCTAGAAAAGGCTTACGACACCACTTGGTGTTATCATATCCTATCTCAACTTCATTCTTTTGGCCTTCGTGGTTATCTCCCTCTCTTTCTCCGCAGCTTCCTCTCTCGTCGTTCCTTTCGGGTGCGCCTTGGTACCGCTCTCTCTCCCTCTTTTCAGCAATACGAAGGTGTGCCCCAGGGTAGTGTTCTGAGCACTACTCTTTTTCTTGTTGCCCTCAATGGTCTTCTTTCCTCTCTTCCTTCTGGTGTCTTCTCCGCTCTCTATGTCGATGATCTTACCCTTTGTTGTCAGGGTGATGATTCGCCTCTCCTTCAACGCCGGCTTCAACTTGCAATTGATGCCGTGTCGTCTTGGGCCACAGGTCATGGCTTCAAGTTCTCTACTTCTAAGACTTGTGCCATGACTTTTCCGCGGAAACGGGTTGTTCTTCGTCCTTCTTTGTCACTTTATGGTCATCCCCTTGAATACAAAGATTCCGCGAAGCTTTTGGTGTTATTTCTTGACACTCGTTTGTCTTGGTCTCCCCATATCTCTTACCTCCGTGTTGAGTGCTCTAAGGCCCTTACCCTCCATCGGGTCTTGTCCCATACTTCTTGGGGGGCAGATAGGCGCACTCTCCTTGCTTTACATTCCTCTCTCGTCCTGTCTAAGCTCGATTATGGTTGCCCTGCTTACTCGTCTGCTTCTCCTTCTACTCTTCGCCGTCTTGATGCTTTGCACCATACTGGGTTGCGCCTCAGTTCTGGTGCCTTTAGTTCGACTCCCATCCTTAGCTTATATGTTGACACTGGCTTCCTGTCTCTCCAGGACCGCCGTGATCGCTACTGTCTTCGCTATCTTGCGCGGTCCTTGCAACATCCTTCCTCTCGCCTCTGTCGTGCTTTAACTTTTACCCCTCCTGCGGTTCCTGTTCCTCTTCACCACCTCCCTCTTTCTGTCCGGTTATCTCGCCTACAGGATTCTCTCTCCGTTCGTATTTCTGATGTTTCTCCTCGTGTTGTTCCTTCTTTGCCCCCGTGGAGGGTCCCTCTTCCGCGGTTTTGTACTTCCTTGACCCGTATCACTAAAGCTTTTACCCCTCCTACGGTTCTAAAACGCCTTTTTCTCGAGCACTTTTCTTCTCACTCCCGCTCCGTTTCTGTCTTCACCGATGGGTCTAAGTCAGCGGACGGTGTTGGCTACTCTGTTGTTTTTCCTGATCGCACTTATATGTGTCGCTTGCCTCCGGAGACTAGCATCTTTACAGCGGAACTTTATGCTATTCTCTATGCTCTTCGTCTCCTGCTTTCTCGTTGTCAGTCTTCCTTTGTGGTTGTTGTTGACTCTCGTAGTGCCCTCATGGCTCTCGGGTCCTTTAATCCGGTTCATCCAGTTGTTGTCGAGATCCAGCATTGGCTGTTTCTCGTTCACAGTAAATTTAAGTCGGTTGAGTTTTGTTGGGTTCCCAGCCATATTGGTGTGTCTTTAAATGAGCGTGCGGATGCTGCCACTAAGGAAGCTGTCCGCTCTTGTCCCATCTCTCGTAAAGGCATTCCGTATTCCGACTTTTACCCGGTTATCCATTCCTCAGTCCTTACCCGTTGGCAGGCTTCTTGGTTGTCTGTTACTGGTAACAAGCTACGTACTCTTAAATGTTGTGTTTCCTCGTGGCCGTCCTCCTTCCACCGTAACCGGCGGTGGGAAACAGCTCTGGCGAGGTTGCGTATTGGCCATACTCGCTTAACCCATGGTCACTTGATGGAGCGCCGCCCTGCTCCTTATTGTCCTAGTTGCATTGTCTCTCTTACGGTCGTGCATGTCCTTCTTGAATGTCCTGACTTCCAGGACGAGCGTGTGTCTTGCTTTCCGACCGCCCCTCGCGGTCACCTGTCCCTCGATAGAATTCTTGGTGACTCGGATACTTTTGATATCGTTCGCCTTATGCGTTTTTGTTCTCGTATTGGCATCCTTGGTGATATTTAGCGCCCTCTGATTATTTTGCGTATTTGATGGTGCTACATAGCCTTCCCGGTTTGGTGCCTTCTTTTGATAATTACTTACTTACTTACTTCACTCCTTAATGGTTATCACTTCCTTCAGATAAAGGTTCTTAGTGTCACTTAGTGTTGAGGTGAAGGTCTATATACAACCCGTCCTCCAAATAGAACGTCGCATTTTGACGTATACTCTACCTAAGGCCAAAAATTGCCGTATTAAAAAATTGTAGCGGCTCGCGAATTTTTTTTTACTTTTCCGTTTTATGCTTTGGGTCCTCTGGTAGGTTTGGATAATGGGATTTTAATACGACAGTTTATTGACGCTGGAAAACCTTAGGAGGACGGACTGCTATATAATACTTTGTGAGTCTTGACTAATGAGGAAGAGTCATGGTCAGTGTTTGGGGTTACCCGCTTGATTTTTTTATTGTTACCGCCGGAGGCGGCTAGTTTATTATGCACTCCATACCCATCCTGTGAGCGGTAGCGCAAAAAGCATTACAGAGGGCACAAAAGGTCTTTATCAGACCTCATCTTAGATTATTACATAAACAATTTTATCTATCCTTCACACCTTATAGTTACAATGTCAGCTAGATAGAGAGAAAATGCTATTTCAAGAGCTCTACATTTACAGTAAATCATTATACATTAATGGTAGGTTTTATCGCTAATACATAATAGTTTGACCAATGGAGATGGTCATAGGGTAGCTTCTGTTTATAATTAGTTTTCACAATACACTACTTGTTTCTTCATCTCATATGTCGTTTATCTACTTGAAGCGAAATATGGATACAGTGCAAGGATTTCAGGTAATTTATCCATGGTAATAAGATAGGTTGCCATATCATACATAGTGAGCTTAGATTTATCTCTAAATGGCCCAATTTTACTACAATCCAAGATATAGTGTTCGAGTGTGTGTCCCTGTCTTTGTCCACACACTGTACACTTTACTTCATCTAGATCCCTATACAAGCCGAACTGCCAGAGATACTTGTAGCCAAGTCTTATACGAGCTGTGATAACATCTGTTAGTCTACTGACTTTGTTACTTGCCCCATACACATGTTTTACTTCACACATTTAATTGTGATGAACAATGGACCTGCTAGTTCTAGTTTGCACAGTTCTACTTTCTTCAAATCCATCCAGGAGTTCTCGTCTAATGACACTTTACAGGGACCGATCTGATAACTCAAGATTCCGTTCAATACTCACTTTATTTACTGCATCCTTAGGAAGGGCGTCAACTTTGTCATGTTCCTGCAGGCCAATGTGAGAAGGAATCCACAACATTTTTATATTTACCCTCTTGCTAAGTATTCTTATATATCTACGTCTAGCTTCCAAGACAAGCACGTTATTACTTGATTGCAAACTGTTTATTGCTCGTAGTGAGGAAAGGGAGTCGGAAATAATTAAGCTGTCTACTTCAGTGTTGTCAATAATTTCGAGTGCTACCAGTATTGCTACCAACTCGGCTTGCATTGTGGATGCCCAGTTACTAATTCGGATATTCCTTTGAATTGTGCTGCCATCGGGCTGATGAGCAATAACAGCACTTCCTGCCCTACCTGTAGCAGTATTGAGTGATCCGCCAGTGTAAATGGTCTGTGCTATGTTGTTTTCAGCTTGTATATTGTGAATGTGTTCTATAGTGCTTAATTTAGCAGCAAGCTGAGCATGAAGGTTGTTTGTGATTACATTCTTGGTGGGGTATGCAGGGGTCAGGATATCAAAAGGTACTATCTGCCAGAGTGGAAGGAAGTGTTGTACTCATTCATCTGTATATACATCGTGCAGTCCCATCAATTTAATATGAGTGGCTGTTCTTTGAATCCATTTATACTCGTTGGTTCACTTTCGTATGTGTTCACATAGTTCAACTGGCACAATGTTGTTTTTGTTATCACGCAGAAGCTTTAGTCCCATCATAAGATTAATTTCAAATATTCTGTCTCGAATGCTAAGTATATTTAATTCTTTCTACATATTGAGAACTTTAGTAATTATATGACAGCCAAGTATAATTCTGAGTGCTTCATTTTGCATTTTTTCCAGTCTATCGATACTTTTGTCATTTTGCAGGACCAAAGCTGGTGCATGATAGTCTATCAGAGACATTATATATACTAAATACATCATTTTTGCTATTCTAATAATAACACCGTACTTGGAGCTGTACCTCACTACAGTTCTGAGAGCCTTGAGTCTGTCTCTACACTGTTGATGTAACTTATTGACTGCAGGTGAGGTACAAGGGACAGAGACACCAAGGTATTTGAAAAATGAGACAAAGTCTATTGGCATGTTATCTGTCTTAAGTTTTCGTGGTCCACTTTTGCGGTTGCCAATTTGTCTGTTAAATACCTTTGTTTTAGCAGCGTTGATACAAGACCAAGGCTCTCACAAGCTGTATGTTTACAATTTAAGATTGTTTGCATTTCGCGGTGGGTTTTAGTATGTACAAGGATGTCATCTGCCTAGCTGATAGTGACGTTTGCCAGAGTAGTTGGGATTAATTTTAGTAGGGCATTAATTAGAACATTAAACACGGTAGGACTGAGTAATCTTCCTTGTGGGGTGCCTAGTTGCATTAATTTAGTTTCACTCTTGTAGCCTTGGAACAGTGGAGAGGACTTCCGGTTGGTAAGATTGCCCCGTATCCATTGTAATAATTGTCCACCATGTTCCAATGGGTTGTCATAGCCAGGGGGTGGTAATGGGGGACGAGCTCCCATGACCTATTAAATGCTCCTATACGGCATGAGTCTCTAATAGCCTCTGACAACCAAGTCCAACTCCTGGCCTGCACGGGTGGCTAGTCTTTAAGTCCGGCGGAACTGCTTTTACCGACAGGAGAAGGGGCGAGGGCGTGCCTCTGGCGCCTTAAAACCAGCTGCTCCGGGTAGACGGGACTCGATAGCCTGGGAAGGTAGCCCATCTAGGGGAAGGAAAATACTGATTTTAAACCTCCGCTGCCTTGCGGCCATACCTCTTTTTGGGAAAGGCGTCAGGAGTCAACCTCGAGGAAAAATCAGGAGCTGGAGCCCCTAAGGCAGTTCGTTGTTGACGTCGACCTCGTTCTGGCAGCTCCTGCGACGTTGTTGAAACCATGTGTATTGGAATTTGCCTTTCTATTGGATTATTTCAGCAACGTGGAGAGGGGGGGACCTGCTGCATGGGTAACAGCTTTTCCTAAATATCTACCTACCCAGGCTTTGCGCCCTGTAGGGCGCAACTCCATAGTCTTCCGAGACTGAAGGATGCTACTACTAATTGTCCACCTATATCCTTTCTCGCTAATTCATACATAATCACTTCCCTATTAGCAATATCAAAGGCATTTTTTAAATTAAGAAATGTTGTGTACGTGTGCCTTTTATTGCCATGAACAGTGAGAAAGGTTGTGATACAGTTGTGTACACTTTTACCATGTGTGAACCCAGAGATATCAGGTGACATGTGCTCTTTAACTCTATACAATAATTTATTAAGCACCATTCTCTCAAAGGTTTTGCACATGCAACTGTCAGTGAGATGGGATGGAAAGCATTAGGTTGGCCAGGCTATGGTACAGGTACAGTAAGACTGGTGGTCCATGATACTGGCAGTTGCCCAGTGACATAACTGGCATTAAACAATTCTAATAATGGGTTACCGGGTACATGATGTAGGAGTCTTAGAATATCATAGGTGATACCGTCCTCACCCGGAGCAGTGCTACTGCCCCTGGAGAGGGCTGCATCGAATTCATAATCTGTATATGGAACATCACATCCATCATGTTGCTTGCTCAACATGAAATCTATGAGAGCATTTCTGTCTGTGGACCTCGCCTGCAATTTCTACCTAGAGCTAGCTGGTAACATTCCAAAGGAATGTGTCAGGAAGGTCTCAGGAAACCTGAGACCGTTTTGTAATTAACTGATTGGCTTTCTGTAGCGGGTTTGGGTGTGAAACTTGTCTATTATTTGTGCCAATAATTTTGTTTATGCCTTTCCAGGCCTTGCCCAAGGAAGTATGCAGGTTAAGTCCACTAACAAAACCCTCCCATTCAGATTGTCTCAGTTCAGCCATTCTCTTCCTTGCCGCTGCAAGCGCGGCCTGACACAGTTTTAACATTTGAGGAGTTCTAAGGTTCTTATATGCTTTACCCATCTGTCTAGCAATTGATTTAAGCTCTTTCAGTTTAGCATCATCATAGTACTGGTTGTGTCTGACCTGCTTACCGGTACGTCTTTTTGTTTGGTGTGACTCACTATTTTTGATGGCCTCATAGGTTTTATTCACGAGGTCATCATAAAACTGTTGTATATTCTCAGGCTCATAATTGTTATACCAATGTGCTATGCTGTCTATAAAGATATTTTCTTGCACTTTCCTTACTGCTAGCCTGCGTCTACTCAGCTTAGTGCCAGGTAGGTCAACATTAGGCACGTGAATGTTAGCTGTTATGGCTAAATGGTCAGACATTAAGTCATCCATAATATTAGTCTCATGAGTAGTGTATGACAGGTTAAAGCCAATGCACCTATCTAAGACTCCTCTATATATTTCCGTTGGTTGATTCATACTGATAATTTGAACATCATCATATGCATCGAGAAGTGCCAACAATTTTCTCCCATTGGTGTTTGTGAGTTGATCCCCTAATTTTTTGTATTTAGCATTTAAATCCCCAATTAAGATCGTAGGGTCAGTATGTGCAAAATTAGGTAGGTCAGTATACTGGAGGAGGCCAGTAGGAGCATAGGCATTCAAAACATTAAGTGTAGAGTTACCAACGTGTACCCGGATACCATGATATAAACTAAAATCAATGAATAATGGCGCCCTCTCAAACTCATAAAAACAGGTACAGTGTCATCAAGATACTCAGCTGGAATATTGCTTCTCTTAGGAAACGGTATTCTGACCTCCATCATAAGGTTATGACTGAAGACGTAGATATTATCTACCTCCAAGAAACCCTAACTCCCGCAGGTAAAACCCCGCAGAATCTGCGTAATTGTCAGTGTTATAATCCCAGATCAAAGAATACTGTGTCTCATGTATGTTAAAAAAATCACTGCCACATGAGCCACTTTCCGCTCAACAACGAGAGGGGTTTCAATATCACCCGCTGGGGTCACGGAGGTCCTCTGGTCAGGGTGTGGGGTCACCCCGCTGGGGGTCAAGACGGCCCTCAGGTCAGAGTGTGGGGTCACCCGCTGGGGGTCACGACGGTCCTCAGGTCAGTGTTCGGGGTCACCCGCTGGGGTCACGACGGTCCTCAGGTCGACACCATGGAACACGGAACCTTACTTTTACCTTAAGTCAACAGTTTAATATTAATTCCTCAAACATGTAATAAACTCAGCAACCGACATAAACAGATGAAACATAAAGTCACCTCAGAAGTTTGGCCTCAATAACAATTAAAAGCGACTAGGAGCATATATTTAATTGGGGTATAAAAGAAACTGATTATATAGGCTATTACTCCAGGATATTATTACAACAGGCTGTTCTCGTAGATTTTTAGTGCAAGTTATAATGGCAGGTTGTTATACCAACTTGTTGTTCATTCAGATTATTGACACTGATTACTGAGGCGGGTTATTATGTTATTATAACAGGTCACTAGGGATAGTTTACAACTGTTACGTCTGATCATTTACCCAACGTGATTGCTGTGGTTGGTTACAACATCAGCCTATTAGGAAAAGGTTATTCGGCTAGTTAAGACGGGTTATTGGGGCGAGGAATTACGAGGAGCTAGTTATAGGTTAACAGGCTAGTTACTTGTAACAGGAAGTTAAAGCATGTTTTTGTGTTTTATAATTTGTGCTGGATATTACATGGAATTATTTGTGGTATTTCTACTCGCTATTACGTCTGGCTATTATGATGTGTTAATACTGTAAGTTATTAAGGCGAGTTATTATTGCAAACTTTTGTAAAAGTTCATTATTTCTGGATATTACTTCTGGTTATTGCTGCTGTTCTTTACAGTTGGTAATTACCTGAGATCACTATGAGCGGTTATTACAGCAGGATAATACTGCAGTTTCTTACAGCTGATAATTAAAATTGGTTATTTTTCTTAATTCAAACTATTAATATAAATTCCTAACACACGTAATGCGTTTTAAAATAGACACAAAGAGCTACATTATAATGCAACATGATGCAACATGATACATCATGACGCAACATGATACTGTAACGGGAGGCCCGACTGAATGTCTCCCTTCTGCCTTTTATCCCGCCGTTAATTAACAAATCTGACGTTCACCAGAGTCCTGCTGTACCTTCAGTTTTGCCCTCGCGACCTTGGGCGTTTTATCACCTACACATCACGACACAAGAACGCTGTACCTTGTTACTAGCAAAACTCTGAGACCCTCCTGCTGCCACCACCGATCCCGAATACCTCTATAATCCTGCTAATTGATTGCGGGAACGGACCAATCAATTACTTATGAACCAACGACAGTGGTTCCTCAGTTATATGAACGGGAGGATTGAATCTACTTTAAAGTGTGGACTAACTCAACTCAAGGAGCTTATATATAAATTTTAAATAGACTAAGGGAGGCTTACAAAGTTCACCGGAGGTTTACTCAACAAACCATGGATCGTGGGTTCACTAATACAGGAACACATAAAAATTGGGGAAACTCACTCAACACAACTTAATTCAATCACAAGTTTACTTAAACATAAAAGATATATATTTTACAAAGAATGAACACTTGCTATCTGAGGCACTGATGACGATTACAATAACTGGACACTTCACTACAAGAAAAGCCACTTTACCTTACATGCCAAGACCCCGGGTCAGATGTTGCGACCCTGTCTCAGGGAGGGACCTGTCTTGCCCAGCTGATGCCCCAAACCACACTGACTCCTTGTCCTTGACCCAGCTTCCAGCAGCTACCCAAGATTACTCCGCCCGTCTTACTCACTGCCAGACTAGCTTTCCTGGTTAATTGACAAAGATGATCTATTCAAACTGATGATAATTTTATAAACACTAATCAGGATTAATTATTAATTTCCATTTTATTTATCCTATGAATTTACCTCATTTAAATGAGTTAATAAACAAGATGATAGGTACTTATTTTCCACAAGTTTGGATGTTCCTTTAACTGGGATGAGGTCACACGGCTCATCAGAAAGTAGTTCTTATTCTAAATGAATTCTCTGCCCCTTTTCCCTAACACTTGTTACTATTAAAAGGAGTCTATATATTTCCTTGCTTACTGTAGACCTTGATCCCAGTCTCAGATATATAATAATCTCAAAACTCAGCAATAACCTTGTACATGATAAATTAACTAAGGTGGCGTCTGGGAGGAGAGGAAGGGAGAAGGTGGGGGTGAGGTGCAGGCTTGGTGGTGGGGAGGATGGGGGACGGGAGTTCCACTTGCATCCTGACCTGGGTCGGGATGTAACTTCCCAAGTTACTCTTTATTCTAAATGATGTTAAATTAACATAGGTGCTTAGGCAAGGTTGATTATACTACTTTAATATGTATATTACTTTAATACGTGCATTTCTGTAACTTAGTTTAGTGAGTTAAACACAACGTGTTTGGCAAATCTGACTAATCCCCCGCTGTAATCACATTGGGAATCTTGTCTGACAATTCAGGTAGACAGCACCACTGACTCCCATCCTAGATTGTGTCCCCTGTATGATACCATATAATACAAGCTCTGTAAGCTTCTTAACCAGCTTAGCTTGTAACAATGCAACATGATGCCAGGTTACAATTTGTACTCATAATATCGCACATGGAAAATATTATTCCCTATTCAATAACAAATAAAACGGGTTGCATAAAATATGTTTCTTTTGAGAAAGACTTTTTCTGAAGATTATACTGTGAGTTATCATTGAAGGCTGTTATTGAAGCAATTATGATAAGCAATTTCTGCAGGCTGTTACAGCAAAATATTGCCAAAGGGAAAACCAGCAAGAATTTTACAAGTCATTTGGACAGATAATTACTGCTGGTTATAACTTCTAGTTATTAGTTATGTTATAGGAACATGTTATAAGGTCTGGCTATGTTCGCAGGTTGTTAGACTGACAACTCCACAGTATACCTGAGAATGTGACTGCCAGACGAGGGCTTCTACAGGTTACATGAACATGTGGTTGCCAGGTAAACCAACATCACAGTGTACCTGACCTCTTGGTTTACCAGACAAGCAGTTCCACAATATTGAGAACTTCGTGGTTGACAGACATGTCAGCCTCGCTGTGTACAAAACAATGTAGTTTTCAGACAAGCAGCTTTGCAGTATACATGACATCATTACTTGGTTAATATCTCCAGCGCATACATAACCACCTCGTTGTCTGACAAGCCAATTATACAAAATGTAGGACTGTTTGGTTGCAAGACCAGAAGCGTCTCATGACCAAGTGGCTGTCAGGTCAGCTCTACAGTATACATGGCCAAGTGTATATCAAATCAGCTCAACAGAATACATGACTACGTGGTAGGCGAGCTACGAAGTATACATGATCACGTGATATCTACAGTGCAACCGTTGATTAATGCCAACATAAGTAAACACACTGGTGACCTCTGATGACCCAGAGGTCTGTTACGTACTCCTAGCTGGATACGTATATAAATTTAAATAAACTTATTTTGTTCCATTTCATCATTTTATATATATATATATATATATATATTGTGGGAACCGACCTGTGAGATTTATATTTATTTAATTTATATGAATTTATATTTACGTTAATTTATATACTTCGATAGCAATTTGTATAATGATAAGTGGACTGTATTTCTGCAATAATCTCTTAATCTCACAAATCGATCCTCTACACATTAGGGGGGGTTAAATTAATATATATGCAGCCAATCAAACTACAGAAATAGACTACATACTATTAAACATTGAAGAGGTTCCTTATCTTATAGTACAGCAGGTTAGTCCACCAGGTATAACTAGGGTGTAGACACCAAATTATCCTCTTTGAGGTAGCTTCCATATCACCCAGTAACTGGTGCACAAATCCTTCCTCGTCTTGACCTGTCAAAAGTGCGCTAGCTGTGAAGCCAGAATCCTATATATGACAAGTATATCAGAGAAAACAGTACATGGAACATGAAGACCTGGCTTAATTACCTTTAGTTTGAGGCTTCCATGTGATCTAACCGGGTCACCCTATATCCTGACATTAATGGCCATAAATGAATGATAAACGGGTTTCGGATAGACACTTAACTTGATTGTAGACATCGTGTTGGAGATGGTACCTTTGGTTTCCATAACACTACGTCCAAGTAAAATTAACAGGAGCCGTATTTGCTCCCGTGTGCCTCTGGTCTCGTATAAACAATGACTGTTTAACTCGCCATACAATTGACGTTACTGGCCGACATTGTCCAGAATGATAGGAGCTAAATTTGCTCCACACGTCTCGGAGGTGACACAACAATGGCTGCCCTCCTTCCCCACTGACGCCTGGCCTACTTTGTCCAGATTTCAGAAAGTGATAGAAGGGTCACATTTACTCTACTTTAATATTGATAATTAAGTTAATTTATATAAGATGTTTTTATGATGGTAAAGTCCAAAGACTAATGTATTTAAGAACAATTCCCAGCAGAATAGCTGGTGAATTATAATAGTATGTGGTGATGATATCCCGTTTTCTTTAGACGGTAATTCCACTACAAGTTACGTTTTCTATGGGTAACTTGTTGGTAATACAGCAGAAATTATTATCTGTCTGTATGATATATTAAATGGTGTCGGATTTTCCGACATATATATATATATATATATATATATATATATATATATATATATATATATATATATATATATATATATATATATATATATATATATATATATATATATATATATATATATATATATATATATATATATATATATATATATATATATATATATATATATTATATTTTTGTAATTTATCGTGTGATGTGGAAATGTCAGTGAGACAGGAGCGGGGTGGCTCTGTACACGACTAATACCTGTTAGATTCGGGAAAGTAGAATTCCTGGACCTGTTCAATTATGGGAGTTCCAGATATCACTGTTTAATATTCATATATGTGTTAATGTTCTATAATTATACATGTGGCATTGTAACTTATATATTTTGTATGTACCTATTATGTTTTAATTGCATTCTTATGTGTTTTGAGAACAAGTGGTTGTTCATTTAGTAGTAAATATTAAAAAGACCTTATTAACCATTCGTCATGTTTTGAGAGTGAATGTGGGTGGCGTCCTGACACCACGCTACTCAGTAACTGAGAGGCAGGCGTCGCGTCAACTGGTCTGATTAGTGTCTGTATTTGTATAATTCTGTTTTTGCTTTAGTAACAATTATGTGTGTAGAACTTTTAGTTGAGTATAGAATTATTGTAGACCATCTGATCAATAGTATATAAGTGATATATTAAATTGTTATTAATTCACATTTTGTTTAATATAAACATTAATTATATACATGTGTGATATTTTTCCCTGGTGATTTTCTTTTCTAATTATTTTTGTATGTAGGAAACGGCGGGTTTACATTGGTTGCACGCAGTTAGATACAGAGTCTGATTCTTGTCCCTAGAACATTAATTATTTGTCTCTGTTAGTGCAACGATCCATAAAGTACCGTTTCGTTACATATTTAATGTAACGAAATATGAACATGTGGTTGCCAGGTAAACCAACATCACAGTGTACCTGACCTCTTGGTTTACCAGACAAGCAGTTCCACAATATTGAGAACTTCGTGGTTGCCAGACATGTCAGCTTCGCTGTGTACAAAACAATGTAGTTTTCAGACAAGCAGCTTTGCAGTATACATGACAACATCGTTACTAGGTTAACATCTCCAGAGTATACATGACAACATCGTTTCTAGGTTAACATCTCCAGAGAATACATGACAACATCGTTGCCATATAAGCCAATTCCACAAAATATATGACCCTTTGGTTGCAAGACCAGCAGCTTCTCATGACCACGTGGCTGTCAGGTCAGCTCTACAGTATACATGAATACGTGGTTGTTACGTCTGCTCTATATTGTACATGACCTCTTGGCTATTAGGTCAGCTCTTCGATATACATAACTACAGGCTAGATGAGTTAAAAAGTATACATGATCACGTGATAAAACAGTGCAACCGTTGATTAATGCTAACATAAGTAAACACACTATATTGACCATGACCCAGAGATCATAACTGTCTTGACACGAGTCAATGTTTTCATTCTTAAAACTAGTAGTAGCCTGCCACGCGTTGCTGTGGCTCAGCAACGCGTGTTCGTTGCTGAGCCACAGCAACCTTCCCTGTCTCCCAGTCCTCCCCACCATGCCCCCCCCCCCCTCACCCGTCTCCGCTGCCTCTCAACCATTCCCCACTCCACCGTCCCCTCATCTTCCCCACCATCCCCTCTTCCTTCCCACCATGCCCCACTCCCCTCCCCCTTTATACTCCCTACCATTCTCCATTTCCCCATCCCCTCGTCCCCACCTTCCCAAACTCCCCCGTCCCCTCGTCCTTCCACATCATTCACCCCTCCCTTGTCCCCTCGTCCTCCCCACCATTTCTCAGTTCCGTCCTCTCATCGTCCTCACCATTCCCCACTCCCTCGTCCGATGCCTTCTCAAATAGTCTGATGTTCCCATCAGAAAATTGGGACTATCAAGTGATCTGATGTTCCCATCAATGAAATATAAGAAAAACAGTTAAAAAATTAAAAGAAAATATGAAAAAATAAAAAATTAAACTATACTCATGAAACGAACGGTATGGTAAACAAAACAGCTCAATTCCATCGCAATTCATACAAAATTATTAAATCAAATTGAAAATAATTTAAAATCTTTGAAAATTTAATTTATCAATGCAACCAGAAACATTGAAATAGAATTGTAACATATTTAGTATAGCACGTGTGTTGCTCTTACATGCAACACATGGTGTGGTTTTTCAACAAAAGCATAGTTTTACCTGTCACAAGTGTGGCATCTATACTTATACTTACGAAATGAATGGTATGGTAAACAACACAGCTCAATTTCAACACAATGTCACACAAAATAATTCAATAAAAAATAAAATAAATAGAAATCTATGAAAATAAAATTTATCAATGTAATTGGAAACATTGAAATGGAATTTGTGACATATTTAGTATAGCGTGCATGTTGCTATTGATGTGCAACAGATGGCGCTGTTTTAAAAACTCATGTTTTTACCTGTCACAGAGGTGGCATCTATATAGTAGGTATATAAAAAGACGCACCTATTTGAATGCAAAGTTGTATTAAAATTTCAAAGCAATCGGTGAAGAACTTTTGGAGATTACAGCGTGTGTTGCTCTTATGTCCAACAAATGGCGATGTTTTTTGAAAAAAAGCATGTTTTCTTCCTGTCACAGGTGAGGCATGTATATAGTAGATATGTAAAAAGAGGCGCCTATTTGAATGCAACGTTGTGTCAAAATTACAAAACAATCGGTAAAGAGGTTTCGAGGACTTCCCGCACTTGAAAAACACATGAAAAACTCAGTTTTTTCAGAAAAAGCATGTTTTTTTGTACCTTCATAGACGTGACATCTATATATATTTGTATATAAAAACCTGCTCCGATGCGAATGGAACGTTGTGTGAAAATTTAAAAGCAATCGGTGAAGAACTTTCGGAGATGAGCGGTCATGCACAAACGAACATTTCCATTTTTATTTATATAGGTAACAGGAGTCTTGTATTAAAACTTTTCTCATAAGTACTTGAAGGCAGTTTTCACTCCTTAATGGTTATCACTTCCTTCAGATAAAGGTTCTTAGTGTCACTTCGTGTTGAGGTGAAGGTCTATATACAACCCGTCCACCAAATAGAACGTCGCATTTTGACGTATACTCTACCTAAGGCCAAAAATTGTTATACTAGAAAATGGTAGCGGCTTGCGAATTTTTCATACTCTCCCGTTTTCTGTTTTGGGTCCTCTGGATCCCCAGCGGATCCCGCTGGGGATGCCAATTATGTTACGGCCCTCTCGGGACGCCACGGGGTTCTTACTCTGATGTTGTTAGAGGAAGTTGTATGCGACCCCAAGCCAGTAGTGGCTTTCAAGGGATGTGATCCGCGACGCAAGAAACTTAAAGAGGGAAGGGAAAGAAAGTTAAGAACTTAAGACTATAATTTACCATCACCAAATAAATAATATATAAAAGAGTGCACAGGGGGAGGGGTATTAACACTACAGGGGAAATACACAATTGTCTTCTGCTGAAGACTCTGGATGCAGACTCTCGGTGCTTTCGTGGTCCCTTGACGAATCCTTCGACCAAGCTGAGTCTACCCCAGACACAGGCCAGCCAAAACACAGTTCCACTGGGGCACCGCCGTGGAGGCCGTCAACCACAAGTCCAGCCGGTCTGCTGGCAGGTTCCGGATCAGCAAGGCTGGTCAGGCCACTCCACGAACGACATAAGGGTAACGCCCTAGACAGGAGCCTCGTGTGATATCACAAATCACTCTCCTGTCCTCAATACCCCAGTGGATAAACGTCTCCAGCAGTCGGTCCCGGGTAATCCTTCTACTGCCACTCCACTGGCAGGGTAACACCACAGTGTTCTTCCGGGGGACGACTTCACAGCTGCTGCAGCAAAGCACAAGGTATGGAGACGGCTGCCTTGGGTAGACTGACTCAACTTCCATCACAGCAGTCCCAGGTCGACTCTGTAAACAGACACGTCATCAATAACAGGGACACACTAAAACACCTCACTTACGGGCTCAGGCACAAACGCCCACCTATCCACTCCATAGATGGCGCAGTTGTCTGAGCTTCACCTCACCAGAGGTCAGCAGCGGCTGTGTTGTGAGCTGCACAGGACTGGAAACCGGCCCTTGTGGCCAGTACTCGTCGTCCTCACCAGGTGTCGTCGTCCGTTTGGAGGGGGTTTCGGGAGCTGACCCACAGATGGCGTGGTCGTCACTGCTCTGTGATCGGACGCTGGATCCGGGTTCGTAACAGTTAGGATAATGGAAGTTTAACATGACAGTTTCTTGGCGTTGGGAAACCTTAGGAGGACGGGCTGCTATTTAATTATTTGTGAGTCTTGAGTAATCAGGAAGAGTCATGGTCAGTGTGTGGGGTCACCCGCTGGGGTCACGACGGCCCTCGGGTCGACTCCATATAACTAGCGTCTTCCTTTTACCTTAAGTCAACATTTTAATATAATTTCTCAAAACACATAATAAACTCAGTAACCGAACATGTTGAATAAAGTCCTGAACAACAGATGAAACATAAAGTCACCTCAGAAGTTTGGCTTCAATAACAATTCAAAGCGACTCAGAATAAAACATATAACTGGGGTTTAAATGATACTTAATATATAAAGTCTACTACGGGCTCACCATAGCCCGTGCTACTTGGAGGTATTTTGTTCTGAGTAGATGAATCTCAAACAACAACAGATACTTAATTTAATATTTTATTTTGAAAATTCTATAGGTTATTATTACAACAGGTTAATATTGTATGTTTTTTCTGCAAATTATTATTACAACAGACTATTATTGTTGGTTATTAATGCAGGTTATTATTACAACAGTTTATTATTGTATCTTATTACTGCAAGTTATTATCTCAACAGGCTATTATATGAAGGTTTAAGTGCCGGTTATAAGGGCAGGTTGTTATTCCGGCTTGCTGTTTATTGATATTGATAATGATTAGGGAGGTGAGTTATTATAACAGTTTACTTGGCAAGTTTTAACAACTGGTTGTTAAGTGTGATCATTTTCACAGGTTGGTTGTTTCTGGTAATTACACCAGGCTATTAGGAAAAAGTTATTTCTAGAAGTTATGACGGGAGGATATTAAGGCAAATTATTGTGGCGTGGAGTTATGAGGACGTAGTTATACAGGGAGTTACAAAATGTTTTGTGTTATATTATTTCTGCAGGATATTACGAGCAGAATTAACTTCGATGTTATTTATGCACGTTATTGTATCAGGGTATTACGATGTGTTGTTACTAGAGATTATTAGGGAGAGTTAATACGTCAAACTTTTGAAGAAAATTATTACTTCCGGTTATTAATTCCGGTTATTGTTACTATTCATTACAGTTTTATACTACCTGAGAACACTACGAGCGGTTATTACAACAGGATATTACTGCAGTTTCTTATGGCTGATAATTAAAATTGGTTATTTTTCTTTATTCAAACTATTAATATAAATTCCTAATACACATAATTTATACACCCCACCTGAGGTGCATAAATTACTGGGTTCAAACTTTTATTAATCAGGAAGAGTCATGGTGAGAGTGTGGGGTCATCCGGTGGGGTCAAGACGGTCCTCAGGTCGACCCCGATTGCTTCACTTCTTCCTTTTACCTTAAGTCAACAGTTTATTATAAATTCCCCAAACACGTAATTAAATCAGTAACCGACATAAACAGATGAAACATGAAGTCACCTCGGAAGTTTGGCTTTAATAACAACTAAAACTAAACATATATGTTAACCTCAGGAATATTATTACAACAGGCTATTATTGTAGCTTATAACTGTAAGTTATTATTACAACAGGGTCTTCTCGTAGTTTTTAGTGCAAGTTATAATTGCACATTGTAATACCTGCTTGATGTTCACTCAATATATTGAGTCTGATTATTGAGGCGGGTTATTATAACAGGTCACTAGGGATAGTTTAACAACTTATTGTTACATCTAATCATTTACACAAACTGATTGTTGTGGTTGTTAATTACATTAGTCTGTTACGAAAAGGTTATTAGGCTAGTTAAGACGGGTTATTGAGGCGGGGAATTACGAGGAGCTAGTTATACAGGGTGTTACAGCATGTTTTTGTGTTTTAAAATTTGTGCTGGATATTACCTGGAATTATTAGTGTTATTTCTGCTCGCGATTACGTCAGGTAATTATGTGTTATTACTGTAGATTATTAAGGCGAGTTATTATAACAAACTTTTGATAAAGGTTATTATATCTGGTTATTACTGCAGTTTGTTGCTACTATACTTTACAGATGGTATTTATCTGAGCTCACTGTGAATGGTTATTACAGCAGGATAATGCTGCAGATTAATACTACTGATAATTATGACTGATAATTTATAAAAGACATTAGCTGCAACATGATGTCAGGTTACAATTTGTACTCATAATGTCTCACATGGAAAATATTATACCTTATACAATAACAAATAAAAAACGTGTTGCAATAACATATATTTCTCTTGAGAAAGATTATTTTGGAAGGTTAGTACTGCGAGTTATCATTGAAAGCTCTTATTGTAGTAATTATGATAAGCAATTTCTGCAGGCTGTTACAGCAAAAGATTGCCAAAGGCAAAACCAGCATGAATTTTACAAGTTATTTGGGCAGATAATTACTGCTGGTTATAATTTCTAGTTATTAATAATGTTATAGGAACAGGTTATAAAGTCTGATTATGTCCGCAGGAGTTCCAGGGTTTGCAGGGAAACACGTTTTCCCGAGGCTATTCCTTCATAAGTT
The DNA here is from genome assembly GCF_040958095.1 of Procambarus clarkii. Taxonomy (NCBI): domain Eukaryota; kingdom Metazoa; phylum Arthropoda; class Malacostraca; order Decapoda; family Cambaridae; genus Procambarus; species Procambarus clarkii. The sequence continues at coordinate 32,008,288 of NC_091177.1, forward strand.
CAAGAGTTTTGCCTGACAAACTCCAGCAGTATTTCTCAGGGGTTGGAATGCCAAAAGTTCTACATTCAGTCTTTGGAAGCGTATTTCAATCGAGGCTATTTCGAAAAACATTGAATTTTTGGCATGTAAAACAAGTTTAATCCTCTCCTTAGCATTCACAGTTACTAGGTGCCATCGAGCGTTTCCATGGCACCATGAAAAGCCTGTTGGGAGCTTACTGTGCTGAGCAAGGCCCACAGTGGGACGAGGCCATCGCCCCAGTAATGTTTGCTATTGGTGACTCAGTGGTAGAGTGCTCAGGTTTGACACCATTTCAGTTGGTGTACGGGCATACGGTGCGAAGTCCTATATTTATGTTGAACGACCAGTTGACATCTGGGAGTACCGGAGTGAGTATGGAATATTATGTACACAGTTTAAAATATAGATTGTTTAGAGCACGAGAGTTAGCAAAAGGTAATTTGAAAGTAACTCAAGAAAATATGGCAAAGTATTATCATAAAGGCACTAAAAACTGAAGATTTGTTGTTAGTGATAAGGTGTTAGTGTATCTGCCAGTTAAAGGAACCGTGAATAACTCTAAATTTTGAGTACGTTATAGGGTGAAGAAGGTACTGGGTGACGTAACTTATGTGGTACAAAAGTCAGATAGACCAAGGAAATCTCAGCTATGCCACGTGAACCTCTTGAAGAAATATTGGACTAGAGAAAATGATAGACAAATGGACTAGACAGTAATGTGTACTATGTCTCAAGAGATTATGGGATTGGAAAAGACGAAGCTAGAGAAAGCTGATGGGATCCCGAATCTCTAATACAAAGTGGTTAAAAGCTAGGGATGAACATTTGTCATATCTAGATGACCAACGGAAGCACGAATTGAAAGAGATTCTAATAAGGAACGTATCGCTTTTCACAGACGTGCCACGAAAACATTGAGAGGTTATGCACGATGTGAATGTAGAAGCGCTGCCGATAAAACATCCATATAGAGTGAATCCTGAGAAAAGGGAGATCATAAGGAAAGAAGTACAGTATCTTTTGGATATTAATTTGGCCGAATTGAGTGACAGTGATTGGAGCCCACCTTGTCTCCTGGTAAAGATATCAGATGGTACACATCGCTTATGTACGAACTATAGAAAAGTAAACTGTGTCACCAGACTCTGACCCAATTCCGCAGTTTGATGACTGTTTTGATCAAATAAGACAAGCACATTTTGTGTCCAAAGATGATCTTTTGATAGGGTATTATCAGATACCACTCACTGATAAAGCAAAAAGGATCTCTGCTTTATAATTAAATTAAGTTTTGTCCCGAGGGGGCGAGTTCATTGGGCTGCGCCACCATCCTGTGAGTGGACACACCATCATAGCAGCATCGACAGCACTCCACAATAGGAAGAAAACCCGCTGGGTTGTTCATCCTGTCACTTGTACCCAGACACAGCTAGGACTTGCTTAACTGTCTCAAGAGAACAGCTTCTCAAACAAGAAGATTAACATTCGTCAACCATTAAAATATTTCGTTATCTTATGGGTGCAAAATTGGGGAATCTTTTAATTACAGTATCTATATTTGTCAAATAGTAATTTCCTAACACAAACAATGTGGGGTTTGTTATTCTACACATATTTCTAATGTCTCTCAGATGTTCGCAGTCTCGTAGATAGTGGTCAAGGCAATGTCCGTCACTTTCACCACAGATTCTGCAATTCCGCTGCTCAACTGTTGTTTCCATTCCAAATCTCCATGGATATTTGTATCCAAGACGGATTCTCGCTATTACTGACTTTCTCCAACAGCCACCTCCACTTCGTCAATAATGATTGGGATTGTAGGCTGCAACCATGTTGTACCAGCGACCAGATTCACTGATTTGTTCTTCTATACTCCTTTCCTCAGTTACTGTATCGCGGTGATATTGCCTGATGATACCTCTAATTTGTAGAAGAGCCTTAGGTATGACATATTCATTATGGTCTCCTTCAGCAGCCAGCACATCTGTTCATTCATTTCCAAAGATTTCAACATGGGAGGGAACCCACAGAAATTAGACTACTCCTCCCTGATTGGTTAGTACTCTCACAGCTCTCTTGATTTCAGCGTCTATCGCAGGATTTTCTGCCCGATTTTTACTAAGGATTTGTAGTGCTGCTTTTGAGTCAGTGCAGATAACTGCACCATTAATGTTTCGGTCAAGGAATCTTAACGCCATAACAATGGCAGTTAACTATGCTTGCGTTGAAGAGGCATAGTTCTCCATACGCACTTTTCCTTCATTTCCATGTTGAAAGGTATTATTCCTAATTACAGTGTATGGTGCACCAGCTCTGCCATTGACAGAGTTAGATGACCCATTAGAGTAGATTTTATTTAATTCATTTCCGGCTTATTTATTGATTTCCTCATCATAATTGTGCCTCATTTTCTGTGATATATTGGACTTTTTCGTTGCCATCTCATTGATGATAATCCTGCAAGGGTCATCCACCCAGGGAGGTAATGTCTCTACAGGCACGAGCTCACGGGCTTGCTCAAGCAGGTAAAGTTCTTCAAGGTCGAAGACTGATCTGCTTTTGTTACGCCAGACGGACTGCGTCAATATAAGGTCCTCCCATTTGGCATAAAAACAGTGCGAGTTGTTTCCAGAGAGTATGATCAAAATATTGCAGGGGAATGGTACGTTTTGCAGTGAACATCGACGACATTGTGGTTTATTCAAATTCTTTGGAAGACGATGAACAGCAATTAAATTGCTGTTTTATTTTCTGTTTGGGGTCTTCTGGTAAATTATGATAAAGGGACTTTAATATGACAGTTTCTTGACATTGGAAAACCTTAGGAGGACGGGCTGCTATATAATGCTTGTGAGTCTTGACTGATCAGGAAGTCATGGTCAGTGTCTGGGGTCACCTGCTGGGGTCCCGACGGTCCTCTGGTCGACCCCCTTGCTAAGGCTTTCTTCCTTTAACTTAAGTCTACATTTTAATATAATTTCCCAAAACACATAATAAACTCAGCAACCGAACATGTTGAATAAAGTCCTGAACAACAGATGAAACATAAAGTCACCTCAGAAGTTTGGCTTCAATAACAAGTAGAAGCGACTAAGAATACATGATATAACTGGGAATTTAAATGATACTTAATATATAAAGTCAACTACGGGCTCACTATAGCCCTTGCTACTAGGAACTTTTTGTTCTGAGTAGATGAATCTCAAACATCAAAAACATCAAATACTTAATTTAGTATTATATCTTATACTTATATTTAGTATTATATACTTATATTAAGTATTATATAATTTAGTATTATTATAAATATCTATGGGTTATTATTACAATAGGCTATTATTGAAGGTTATTACAATAGGTTATCATAACAACAGATTATTATTTTAGATTATTACTGCAGGTAGTTATTAAAACAGGCTATTATTGTATGTTATTACCGCAGGTTATTAGACCAACAGGCTATTAATGAATGTTATTATTACAACAGGTATTTGCTGTGGGTTATTACTGTAAGGTATTATCACAACTGACTATTATTGGAGGATTTTAGTGCCAATTATAGGGACAAGTTGTTATTCCAGTTTGCTGTTTATTGATATTAATGCTGACTAGTGAGGCGTTTTATTTTAACAGGTTACAAGGGAAATTTTAACACCTGGTTCTTAAGTCTGAACATTTACAGAGATAGGTTGTTGGGCTGGTAATTACACCAGGCTATTAGGAAAAAGATATTTCAAGGTATATCCTTTTCATATTACAGGAGAATATTATGACAGGTTATTGGGGCGCAGAGTTATGAGGAAGTTGTTATTCAGGGTGTTACAACATGTTTTTGTGTTTTATTTTTTTCTGCAAAATATTACGTGCAGAAATGACTTTGATTTTATATATACACGTTTTTACGTCAGGTTGTTATGATGTGTTGTTAATGGAGATTATTAAGGCGAGTTATTATGTCAAACGTTTGCAGGTTATTACTTCCGGTTATTGCTACTATTCTTTACAGTTGGTAATTAGCTGAGATCACTACGAGCGTTTATTACAGTAGGATATTACTGTAGTTTCCTACGGATGATAATAAACATTGGTTACATTTCTTTATTCAAATTTTTAATATAAATTCCTAACTCATGTTATATTTTATACACCTCACCTGAGGTGTATAACTTACTGGGTTGAGGACTTTATTAATCAGGAAGAGTCATGGTCAGTGTGTGGGGTCACCCGCTGGGGTCACGACGGTCCTCAGGTCGACCCCATGGAAAACATCACCTTCCTTTTACCTTAACTCAACAGTTTAAAATAAATTCCCCAAACACGCCATAAACTCAACAACCGACATAAACAGATGAAACATAAAATCACCTCAGAAGTTTGGCTTCAATAACAATTAAAAGCGACAAAGAACAAAAGACATATTTGGCGTTAAATATAAACTGAACATAAAGATTATTACTCCGGGATATTATTACAACAGGCTATTCTCGCAGCTTTATAATGCAAGTTATAACTGCAGGTTTTTCATTCAGGATATTGAGGTTATTGAGGCTCGTTATTATAACAGGTCACTAGGAATAGTTTAACAAATGATTGTTACATCTGATTATTTACATAAACTGATTGTTGTGGTTGGTTATTACATCAGGCTATCACGAAAAGGATATTAGGCTAGTTAAGATAGGTTATTGAAACGGGGAATTACGAGTAGCTAGTTATACAGGGTGTTACAGCATGTTTTTGTAATTTATAATTGGTGCTGGATATTACCTGGAATTATTCGTGTTATTTCAGCTCGCTATTTCATCATCCTAATGTGATGTGTTATTAATGTAGGTTATAAAGGCGAGTTATTAGAGATAACCTTTTAAAAGTTTATTATTTCCGGTTATTACTGCAAGGCATTGCTGTTATTCTTTACAGATGGTAATTACCTGAGATCACTTCGAGCGGTTATTACAGCAGGGCAATACTGCCGTTTCTTGAGGCTGATAATTATGATTTAGTTTTACTCTATTCAAGCTTTTAATGTAAATCTCAAATTCACGTAATAAGTTTTAAAAAAGACAGAATGAGCTGCAACATGATGCCAGGTTAAAATTTGTACTCATAATATTTCTAATGAAAATATAATTCCTTATTCAATAACAATTAAAACCGGTTACAATAACATATATTTATCCTGAGAAAGATTACTTCAGAGGGTTATTACTGCGAGTTATCCCTTAAAACTGTTATTGTTGTAATTATGATAAGCAATTTCTGAAGGCTGTTACAGCAAAATATTGCCAAAGGCAAAATCAGCAAGAAATTTACAAGTTATTTTCGTCGATGGTTACTACAGTTTATATCTTTAGTTATTAGTTATGTTATAGGAACAGGTTATAAGGTCTGGTTATGTTCGCAGGTTGTTAGACTGACAACTCCACAGTATACCTGAGAATGTGACTGCCAGACGAGGGCTTCTACAGGTTACATGAACATGTGGTTAGTTGCCAGGTAAACCAACATCACAGTGTACCTGACCTCTTGGTTTACCAGACAAGCAGTTCCACAATATTGAGAACTTCGTGGTTATCAGACGTGTCAGCTTCTCTGTGTACAAAACAATGTAGTTTTCAGACAAGCAGCTTTGCAGTATATATGTCATCGTTACTGGGTTAATATCTCCAGCGTATACATAACCACCTCGTTCTCTGACAATCTAATTATACAAAATATAGGACCGTTAGGTTGCAAGACCAGCAGCGTTTCATGACCAAGTGACTGTCAGGTCAGCTCTACAGTTTACATGACTACGTGGTAAGCGAGCTACAAAGTATACATGATCACGTGATATCTACAGTGCAACCGTTGATTAATGCTAAAATAAGTAAACACACTGGTGACCTCTGATGACCCAGAGGTCATAACAGTCTTGACAAGAATCAACGTTTTCATTCTTAAAATAACAGGAGTCTTGTATTAAGACTTTTCTCATAAGTACTTGAGGGCAGTTTTCACTCCGTAATGGTTATCACTTCCTTCAGATAAAGGTTCTTAGTGTCACTTAGTGTTGAGGTGAAGGTCTATATACAACCCGTCCTCCAAACAGAACGTCGCATTTTGACGTTTACTCTACCTAAGGCCAAAAATTGTCGTGCTAGAAAATGGTAGCGGCTCACGATTTTTTTTACTCCTCCGTTTTCTGTTTTGGGTCCTCTGGTAGATTAGGATAATGGAACTTTAGTACAACAGTTTCCTGACGTTGGGAACCTTAGGAGGACGGACTGCTATATAATACTTTGTGATTCTTGACTATTTACGAAGAGTCGTGGTCAGTGTGTGGGGGTCACCCGCTGGGGTCACGACGGTCCTCAGCTCGACCCCGAGAATATAATTTCTTCCTTTTACCTTAAGTCAACAGTTTAATATAAACTCCCCAAACACATAATAAACGCAGCAACCGACATAAACAGATGAAACAAAGTCAGCTCAGAAGTTTGGCTTCAATAACAATTAGAAGCAACTAAGAGAAAAAGATTTAACTGAAGATATAGATATAACTGAATACATAAAAGATATAATATATATATAATAATAACCCATAGAAAGAACTTTCTATGGGTTATTATTACAACAGGTAACTATTGTAGGTGATTACTGAAGGTTGTTATTACAACAGGCTATTACTGTACATTGTTATTATTGCAGGCGATGAGTCACAATAACGTGGCTAAAGTATGTTGACGAGACCACACACTAGAAGGTGAAGGGACTACGACGTTTCGGTCCGTCCTGGACCATTCTCAAGTCGATTGTTGTTATTATTATTATTATTACAACAGGTTATTATAGTTGGGTTTTATTTCAAGTTATAAGAGCAGGTTGTTATTTCGGCTTGATGTTCATTGATATTGATGCTGTATAGTGAGGCGGGTTACTATAACAGGTCACTTGGGAAGTTACTACAACTAATTGTTAAGTCTGATCATTTACACACAGGCAGATTGTTGTGGATAGTTACACCAGGCTATTAGGGAGAGGTTATTTCAGAGTTATTACGTGAGGATATTAAGGCAGGTTATTAGGGCGCGGAGTTATGAGGAAGTTGCTATACAGGGTGTCACTACATGCGTTTGTGTTTTATAATTTGTGGCATATATTACGTGCAAAGATAGCTGATGTTAAATATGCACGTTATTGTGTCAGGTTATTATGAGGTATTGGAGATTATTAGGGTGAATTATTATGGCAAACTTTAACAGGAGGTTATTACCTCCGCTAATTACCTTCTGTTATAACTGACGGTATTTCCTGCTATTATTTACAATTAGTAGTTACCCGAGATCATTACGAGCGGTTATTACAGCAAGATAGTACTGCAGTTTCCTACGGCTGATAATTAAGATTGGTTATCTCTCTTTATCTAAATTATTAATATAAATTACTGGGTTGAGGAATTCACTAGTAAGGAATCCTTCTTATGAATCCTAAGAAGAATTCATTAGAGATATAAATCCTTCATTAGCTAATAAAAGATTGCACCAAGGCCTCGTGGCACAGACAAGCCACACAAACACAGTACACACCTCTTAGTGCATAATTATACATTATATCCACCGCCCAAAAGCACACACCACACTTCGCAGTAAATTACAATGCAAGTTACAGTAATAACAGCTGTAAGGACAATAATTATTAGACCTAATTAATTACTATTAATTCCTTTAATTATTAGACCAAAATAATTAATCAATAATAATTACAGACCTAAGGTATCAATCGCCCACCCTTTGTACCTCTGCCGGATCACTGGTCCTCCTGGAATGACATTACATGCACATGGACATAATATAATATGCATAAAGAAACAACACACATTACCCCACACAATACTAGAAATCGCTGCACCTGTAGAAAATGTAACCTGTAGAAGCCCTCGTCTGGCAGTCACGTCCTCAGGTATACTGTGGAGTTGTCAGTCTAACAACCTGCGAACATAACCAAACCTTATAACCTGTTGTTAAAACATAACGAAATAAACTAGCAATTATTTATTTATTCACTGGTTATTAATCAGCAGGAATTATATGCCAAAATAGCATGTAAACTTCTTGCTGGTTTTGCCTTTGGCAATATTTTGCTGTAACAGCCTGCAGAAATTGCTTATCATAATTACTATAATAACAGCCTTTAACGATAACATGCAGTAATAACCTTCTGAAATATTCTTTCTCGAGATAAATAGTTATTGTAACCCGTTTTTATTTGTTATTGAATAAGGAATAATATTTTCATTACAGATATTATGAGTTCAAATTATAACCTGACATCATGTTCCACCATGATGCAGCTCCTTGAATCTATTTAAAAACTTGTTATGTGAATTTTGGATTTATATTAAGAGTGTGAATAAAGTAAATTAAAATCTTAATAATCAGCCACTAGAAACTGCAGTATTATCCTGCTGTATTAACCGCTCGTAGTAATTTCCAGGTAATTACCATCTGTAAAGATTAACAAAAATACCTTGCAGTAATAACATGATGTAATAACCTTTTACAAAAGTTTGCTATAATAACTCTTCTTAATAACCTACTGAAATAACACATCAAATTAGCATGACGATAACACGAGTAATTCCAGGTAATATCCAGCACAAATTATAAATCACAAAAACATGCTGTAACACCCTGTATAACTAGCTTCTGCCCCAATAATCTGTCTTAAATAGCCTAATAACTTGTCCGTAACAGCCTGATGTAATAACCAAACACTACAATTAGTTTGTGTAAATGACCAGACGTAACAATCAGTTGTTAAACTATCCATAGTGACCTGTTATATTAACCATCTCAATAATCAGTCTCAATATCCTAAATGAACAGCTAGCTGGTATAACAACCTGCAATTATAACTTGCATGAAAAAGCTACGAGAAAAGCCTGTTGTAATAATAACTTAGAAATAACCTACAATAATAGCCTGTTGTAATAATATCTCAGAGTAAAAACCTATATGTACAGTTTCTTTTTAAACCCCAATTATATATTTTGCTCTTAGTCGCTTTTAATGGTTTTTGAAACCAAACTTCTGAGGTGACTTTATGTTTCATCTCTTTATGTCGGTTGCTGAGTTTATCATGTGTTTGGGGAAATTATATTAAAGTGTTGACTAATGGGAAAAGGAAGGTTCTGCATTCCATGGGGTCGACCTGAGGACCGTCGTGACCCCGATGGGTGACCCCACACACTGACCATGACTTCCCAATTAATAAGGGCATCATCCCAGTGATTTATTCACCTCCTCAGGTGACCCACCTGAACAACGAAATAATTCACTACAATAGCCATCCGTGTTAAACCACCACAAAAACCCTCAATAATAATACACGACAATATATTTCCAAGATTATCCACCACAATAATCCACGAGAATATTCACTAGAATAATCCACTAAAATAATCCACCACGATAACTATATTAATCCAAAATAAAATCCCTCTAAAATAATCCACTACAATAATCACTATAATCCTCCATAATAATCCACCTAAATATCCCTCAGTATTTATCCATTACTATAATCCTAAATAGTCCAACAAAATCATCTTGCATAATAATCTTCCACAATTACCTTCCCCAATAATCTATGAGAATAATCCACCATGATAACATTAAATATTAATCCAATACAAGATCCTTCAAAATAGTTCACCACAATAATCTACCACAATAACCCTCCATAATAATGCACCACAATAACCCTCCATATTAATCCACCACAATAACCCTCTGTTACAGCCACTGTGAGCCAGTAACTGGGTTCTTAATGTTGTAACCTCTTTTATAGTATCTGACCCCAAGTCGGTAGTGGCTTTCAAAAACTGGCTGTATAGTGCAATAAAGAAAAAGGAGGAGATAAACAATGCACAGTTCCTTTTAAGATTATATTCTCCAGTATTTACACCTTCACCATTAAAACAGACATTAAATTAAATATATTATTTCTACATTTATTCACAGTAGGGTCACTTCACTCAGGACTCAAAAAGCGCAAACATGCAGTGTTCACCAACCCCCCAGTGTTTCCACCGCCCAGTACCTTGTCCACTCCTATTGGAAAACGAGGTGCCTACACCTCATTATCGCTTTCCAGCCACTTGCTGGCAGAGGACTTCAGCCACATAGTGATCGGGGTCACAACCATATACAGGGGTAGCTAGCCCCTGGCAGAAGCCTCTAGCAACCAGCTAGCAGCACTTCACTACAGGCATCTCACTGTCGTCCGTTACTCTCGTAAGCCAATCCCGGGGTACGCCGATCTCTCTCAACACTAAGTAAATCAGGAGATAACACACTGCTCAGATCAGCGGGACTTTCTTGGTCGTCTTCCAGGACCAAGCTGAGAGTACCGGAACTGCCCAAGGTAAACTGCTATCCTTAGTTCAATCACCTCCACACGTCACTTCTTTGGACACAAAACGTCATCAATTAGATGGACGGTACACTGGGGAAACCATGAGGTAACACTCATTCACCTGGGAGTTGACATTATGTTCGAAGCACAATCTAGGTGGCACTGATCTTCATCCGCCACCTCACCAGAGTTCATTCACATCGACTTCTCTTGCTGACCAAGGCAGGAAACCAGAACCATTTGCCGTTGTCACGCCACCACCAATAGATCGCGTTGTCTACGTAGCGTCCAAAACCAGGGGGAACTGAAGTGCCGCCCCATAGATGGCGCCGAAATCGCCACTCCATACTCCAATGAAGGTTATGATACCGTAACACCCTCCAAAATGATCCTCCACAATAACTCTCCATAATAATCCACCGCAATATCCCAACATATTAATTTAATCCACCACAATAACTCTCCAAAATGATCCACCACAATAGCTCTCCATAGTGATCCACCACAATAACCCTCAATAATATTCCATAACAATAACCAACCATAATAATCAACCACAATAACCAACCTTAATAATCGACCACAATAACCCTCCATAGTAATCCACCACAATAATCCTCCATAATAATCAACCACAATAACCCCTTTAGGGGCATGATGCAACATGATGCCTGGTTACAATTTGTACTCATAATATCGCACATGGAAAATATTATTTCTTTGTCAATAACAAATAAAATCGGGTGTGAGGTTTTCTTCTTTGCTTTCCGACTGCAATGCGTGCAACATCACCAATGTACATGTGGCAGATTCTTCACCAAGCTGTCGGAATCCAGCAGAGAAAATACAAGAGCAAGTGTACAGGGCCTGGGAGCAAGGTCGAGTAAGAGTCCTTGATGGTCTCCTCTCAGACTGGCCTCGCCTGGTCCTGATCCACATTGGTCGTTGGAATCTCCTCAATGCTTGAAACACATTAAGGGACTCCTAGGGTCCTCATCACATTTATAGTTTAGTGAATAATAGGCAACTCGGTGTTGTAGACACCTGCAGCTGAAAGCTGGAGTAATGTAATGGCAGTATTCAGAAGTGGTTCAACAGAAACACCGCATAATGCTTAACAGTAGTTTATTTACAAACTTAACCACTAATACAATGGGTGATTGATTTACTTTAGATTGGCGTCAGCAAGGCTATGGTTGCATTAGCGAGAGTCTTTATGGTTAATCGATTATGATCCACTCGTGGAGAAACACTTAACATAACACAATTGGCAGCCAATCACTAACACAACAAACCTATAGTGCCGGTGGGCAAGGGGCTACAGGAGTTCCATCAGGATACTCGGGCAATGATGATGCACAGTAAATAAAAAATGACACTGTCAAAGAGACAGGCAATAATCATGCACAATAATTATACCATTCAGTAACTAAATGTGTGGTGCATGTCACACAGTAACTAAATATGTGATGTATGTGAAGCTCACATTCACAGACGAGTGTAATGTCGTGGTACCACACAGATAAACACACATACACCGTCAGGTGTCTAGGTCTGCACCTATACCTGTGTCAGGTATGAGAAGGTGAGAACTGCGGTTGATCACTCAGATCAACACACAGACAGACACAATAATAAAGAATGAAGATCTTATACTTACAGGTAGGCTACCTCTCTCCCATTACACTCATGCAAGAACTGGTAGGTGGCTTGACAGCTGGTTCCGCTCATTACGACGTGAGAACACTGATAACAGGTCTTCCCAACACTACTGTACCTGGCACGGCGGGGTACTCGCAGGAGGGCGTGCTGTATGTCCAACAGACACACATGCCCCTGATGGCACTGCCGGTGAGTAAGGTCGTGACAGCGGTGACGTCACGTAGTACAGTGAGGCAGGGTGGCTGGCGGCGGCGGCTACGGTTATATTGTACCATGCAGATACACTGTGGTAGTCACACTGATTACTTAGTCAGCGGCTCTTAGTTCACTCTAGACCACTGATTTACTCACAGACGATCTCCATCGTCTGTGTATCAGATGTTACCTGATACCAGTCTGTTTCGCTCTGGTTATTCACAGACTTCTGTCACTCTAGATGATTACTAAACAAAATAGTCAAGATCGCGATTCTGGGCGAGCGTTGGTATATTGAGCAGAACGCAGAGTTTAACTTGACGGTGAGGAACTGTCTATTGGCCGATAGACAGAAGGACACGTCAACCACGTACGGAGTTCCTCACAAGAATACTCTTACAAACAGTTGCACACTTCCTCGGGTCACAAACACCAGATCTCCCAAATGACCAATGGCGTTGCAGCGAATGTGCCGGAACCAATGATATTTCTCGTCACATGATCGGTAGAAGAGTGACGTCATGACCACGTCACAACTACGTCACTGTTGGTCATCGTATCGGTTGAGATTGACCCCAGAGGTCAGAGCTTATCTCTCTCTCACACACCTGGCACCTTCCACTGTGTACTTCCTGACTCTCATTTGCTATGGCGCAATTGTTTAACTCCCCAGTATCTACTTTCTGCCTGGGCATACGGCGGCCTTCGTATGATACCTCAGTATAAGTACTTCTGGGTATGTGGGCATCCTGGGGACACCTAACATGACAGTTTCCATCAAGGGTTAACAGAGATAGGGCTTGTGCACGAGATTGGTGCACTGTGCACTGCATTGAGCCATTCATGTCAGCTGTGGGAGAATCTTGAGAGACCATACTCTCACAACGGGTTACGAGAACATATATTTCTTTTGAGACAGATTATTTCGGAAGGTTATTACTGCGAGTTATCATTGAAGGCTGTTATTGTAATAGTTATGATAAGCAATTTCTGCAGGCTGTTTCAGCAAAATATTGCCAAAAGCAAAAACAGCAAGAATTTTACATTTAGGCAGATAGTTACTGTTGGTTATAACTTCTAGTTATTAGTTATGTTATAGGAACAGGTTACAAGGTCTGGTTATGTTCGCAGATTGTTAGACTGACAACTCCACAGTATACCTGAGAATGTGACTGCCAGACGAGGGCTTCTACAGGTTACATGGACATGTGGTTGCCAGGTAAACCAACATCACAGTGTACCTGACCTCTTGGTTTACCAGACAAGCAGTTCCACAATATTGAGAACTTCGTGGTTGACAGACATGCCAGGTTCACTGTGTACAAAACAATGTTGTTTTCAGACAAGCAACCTTGCAGTACACATGGCAACATCGTTACTAGGTTAACATCTCCAAAGTATACATGACAACACCGTTGCTAGGTTAACATCTCCAGAGTATACATGACCACCTCGTTGACTGACAACCAATTCCATACAATATATTACCCATTGGTTGCAAGACCAGCAGCTTCTAATGACCACGGTACTATCAGGTCAGCTCTACAGTATACATGACCACGTGGTTGTCAAGTCAGCTCTTCAGTATACATGACCACGTGGTTGTCAGGTCAGCTCTACAGTATACATGACTACGTGGTTGTCAGGTCAGCTCTACAGTATACCTGACTACGTGGTTGTCAGGTCAGCTCTACAGTATACCTGACTACGTGGTTTTCAGGTCAGCTCTACAGTATACCTGACTACGTGGTTGTCAGGTCAGCTCTACAGTATACCTGACTACGTGGTTGTCAGGTCAGCTCTACAGTATTCCTGACCACGTGGTTGTCAGGTCAGCTCTACAGTATACTTGACTACGTGGTTGTCAGGTCAGCTCTACAGTATACCTGACTACGTGGTTGTCAGGTCAGCTTTACAGTATACCTGACTACGTGGTTGTCAGGTCAGCTCTACAGTATACTTGACTACGTGGTTGTCAGGTCAGCTCTACATTATACTTGACTACGTGGTTGTCAGGTCAGCTCTACAGTATACTTGACTACGTGGTTGTCAGGTCAGCTCTACAGTATCCTTGACTACGTGGTTGTCAGGTCAGCTCTACAGTATACTTGACTACGTGGTTGTCAGGTCAGCTCTACAGTATACTTGACTACGTGGTTGTCAGGTCAGCTCTACAGTATACATGACTACGTGGTTGTCAGGTCAGCTCTACAGTATACCTGACTACGTGGTTGTCAGGTCAGCTCTACAGTATACCTGACTACGTGGTTGTCAGGTCAGCTCTACAGTATACATGACTACGTGGCTGTCAGGTCAGCTCTACAGTATACATGACTACGTAGTAAGCGAGCTACAAAGTATAAATGATCACGTGATATCTACAATGCAACCGTTGATTAATGCCAACATAAGTAAACACACTGGTGACCTCTGATGACCCAGAGGTCATAACAGTCTTGACACGAGTCAACGTTTTCATTCTTAAAATAACAGGAGTCTTGTATTAAGACTTTTCTCATGAGTACTCGAGGGCAGTTTTCACTCCTTAATGGTTATCACTTCCTTCAGATAAAGGTTCTTAGTGTCACTTAGTGTTGAGGTGAAGGTCTATATACAACCCGTCCTCCAAATAGAACGTCGCATTTTGACGTATACTCTACCTAAGGCCAAAAATTGTCGTACTAGAACATGGTAGCGGCTGGCGAAATTTTCATTCTCTCTCGTTTTCTGTTTTGGGTCTCTGCCAGGTTAGGATAATGGGACTTTAGTACGACAGTTTCTTGACGTTGGGAAACCTTAGGAGGACGGGCTGCTATATAATACTTTGTGAGTCTTGACTAACCAAGAAGAGTCATGGTCAGTGTGTGGGGTCACCCGCTGGGGTCACGACGGTCCTCAGGTCGACCCCATTACTGAAATGTCTTCCTTTTACCTTTAGTCAACATTTTAATGTAATTTCCCAAAACACGTAATAAACTCAACAACCGAACATGTTGAATAAATTCCTGAACAACAGATGAAACATGAAGTCACCTCTGAAGTTTGGTTTCAATAACAATTAAAAGCGACTATGAACATAAGATATAACTGGGGGATTATATGATACTTGATATATAAAGTCCACAACTGGCTCACCATAGCCCGTGCTACTTGGAACTTTTTGTTCCGAGTGGCTGAATCTCAAACAACAACAACAACAACAGATAATTAATATAATATTTTATTGCGAAATTTCAACATATTATTACAATAGGCTATTATTGAAGGTTATTACTATGGGTTATTATAACAACAGACTATTAATTTTCATTATTATTGCAGGTAATTATTTCAACAGGCTAATGTTGTTGGTTATTACTTCATGTTATTTATTCAACAGGCTATTATTGAATGTTATTACTGAGGGTTATTATTACAGCAGGTAATTATTGTAGGTTATTACTGAAAGCTATTATTAAAACAGGCTATTATTGGAGGGTTTTATAGCCGGTTATAAGGGCAGGTTGTTATTCCACCTTGCTGTTTGTTGATATTGATGCTGAATTGTGAGGCGAGTTATTATAACAGGTTATTTGGGAAGTTTTACCAACTGGTTGTGTAGTCTCATCAATTACACAGGTTGGTTGCTGTGCCTGGTAATTACACCAGGCTATTAGGAAAAGGTTAATTCGGAAAGTTATTACGTGAGGATATTATGACTGGTTATTGGGGCACGGAGTTATGAGGAAGTTGTTATACAGGGTTTTACAACATGTTTTTTTTATTTTATTATTTCTGCAAGATATTACGTGAAGAAATAACTTTGATGTTATTATGCACGTTATTGCGTCATGTTATTATGATGTGTTATTACTGATGATTATTAAGACGAGTTATTGCCGACCTTTACAGAAGGTCATTACTTCCAGTTATTACTTCCGGTTATTGCTGCAATTATTTACAACTGGTAATTACTTGAGATTCCTACGAGCGGTTATTTCAGTAGGATAATACTGCAGTTTCCTACGGCTGATAATTTAGACTAGTTATTTTTCTTTATTCAAACTATTATTATAAGTTCCTAATACACGTAATTTATACACCTCACCTGAGGTGTATAAATTACTGGGTTGATGACTTTAATAATAAGGAAGGGTCATGGTCAGTGTTTGGGGTCACGACGGTCCTCAGGTTAACCCCATATAACTAACTCTTCCTTTTACGTCAAGTCAACATTTTAATATAATTTCCCAAAACACGTAATAAACTCGGCAACCGAACACGTTGAATAAAGTCCTGAACAGCAGATGAAACATAAAGTCATCTTAGAAGTTTGGCTTCAATAACAATTAGAAACGACTCAGAAAGAAAGATATAACTGGGGGTTCCAATGATACTTAATATATAAAGCCCACTACGGGCTCTCCATAGCCTGCGCTACTTGGAACTTTTTATTCCGAGTGGCTGAATCTCAAACAACAACAACAGATACTGAATATGATATTTTATTTCGAAAATTCTACGGGTTATTAATATATTAGGCTAATATTGAAGGTTATTACTATGAGTTATCCTAACAACTGACTATTATTGTATATTATTCCTACAGGTTTTTATTACATCAGGCTATTATTGTATGCTATCACTGCAGGCTATTACAAAAGGCTGTTATTTAATATTTTTTTGTTATTATTATTATTGTATTATTACAACAGGTAATTATTGTAGGTTATTACAGATAGCTACTATTACAACTGTCTTTTGATGTAGGTTAGAACTTCAAGTTATGATCACAACATGCTATTATTGGAGGGTTTTAGTGCCGGATATAAGGACAGCTTGTAATTCCGGCTTGCTGTTTATTGATATTGGTGCTGAATAGTGAGGCGGGTTATTATAACAGGTTAATAGGGAAGTTATAACAACTGGTTGTTAAGTCTGATCATTTACACAGGTTGGTTGTTGTGGCTGGTAATTACACCAGGCTATTAGGAAAAGGTTAATTCGGAAAGGCATTACGGGAGGATATTAACCCTTGCACTGCTCACCTATTTTCGGCAAAAACGTCTTGGTGCAATTGTCAAGGACATATTTTTGTTATTTTTACAAATGTTCAGGTAAATTTAATGTCAAAATGTTTCCAAAGTCAACTATTTCCATTTCAAAACACAAATAGTAATGAAAACATTAAAAAACATTAAAATATAGCCAAATTAAAAAACAAAAAGCACAACTCTCTGAGCGCCTAAAGGCGCTTTGCGCAGTGCAGTGGTTAAGGCAGGTTATTGGGGCGAGGTGTTATGAGGAAGTTGTTATACAGGGCGTTACAACATGTTTTTTTGTGTTTTATTATTTCTGCAAGATATTACGTGCAGAAATAACTCAGATATTATATATATGCATGTTATTGCGTCAGGTTATTATGATGTGTTATTACTGGAGATTATCAGGGCGAGTTATTATGTCAAACTTTTGCAGAATGTTATTACTTCCGGTTATTGCTGCTATTCTTCACAGCTGGTTATTACGTGAGATCACTACGAACGGTTATTGCAGCAGGAAAATGCTGTTGCTTCTTACGGCTGATAATTAAGACTGGTTATTTTTTTAATTCAAACTATTAATGTAAATTATTAACACCTAATTTATACACCTCACCTGAGGTGAGGTGTATAAATTAACAGGAGGTGTTAACCTGTCCTTATGTTATAAGGACAGGTTATAAGGTTTGGTTATAGTTCGCAGGTTGTTAGACTGACAACTCCACAGTATATCTGAGAATGTGACTGCCAGACGAGGGCTTCTACAGGTTACATGAATATATGGTTGCCAGGTAAACCAACATCACAGTGTACCTGTCATCTTGGTTTACCAGACAAGCAGTTCCACAATATTGAGAACTTCGTGGTTGCCAGACATGCCAGCTTCGCTGTGTACAAAACAGTGTAGTTTTCTGACAAGCAGCTTTGCAGTATACATGACAACATCGTTACTAGGTTAACATCTCCAGAGTATAAATGACAACCTCATTCCCAGACAAGCCAATTCCACACACTATATGACCTTTTGGTTGCAAGATCAGAAGGTCACGTGGTTGTCAGAGCAGCTCAACAGTATACACGAATACGTGGCTGTCAGGTCAGCCTTATAATATACATGACTACGTGGTAAGTGAGCTACAAAGTATACATGATCACGTGATATCTACAGTGCAACCGTTGATTAATGCCAACATAAGTAAACACACTGATGACCTCTGATGACCCAGAGGTCATAACAGTCTTGACACGAGTCAACGTTTTCATTCTTAAAATAACAGGAGTCTTGTATTAAGACTTTGCTCATAAGTACATGAGGGCAGTTTTCACTCCTTAATGGTTAACACTTTCTTATTTATTTATTTATTTATTTATTTATTTATTTATTTATTTATGCATATACAAGAATGTACATAAGGAATGTGAGGATACAAATATGGTAATTACAGTCTTGTAAAGCCACTAGCACGCGCAGCGTTTCGGGCAGGTCCTTAATCTAAGAAAATTTTAAGGAGGTAAATACCTGCTAAATTTATAGACAAAAAAATGATAACAGATTACATGGAATGAAAAAAAAAGAAGATGAGAGAAAACTATAGGTACAGTATATTAAAGCACATAGGTAGCTATGATTGATTGCAATGACAGCTTAAAATGGTAATTGACAACAAATTGGTAGGCACAATACAGCAGAAACAATATAAGATTGATTGCAATGACAGCTTGATAAAGCTGTCATAAATGACAGCTTGATTCTTCAGATAAAGGTTCTTAGTGTCACTTAGTGTTGAGGTGAAGGTCTATATACAACCCGTCCTCCAAATAGAACGTCGCATTTTGACGTATGCTCTAGCTTAAAGCCAAAAATTGTCGTACTTGAAAATGGTAGCAGCTCGAGATATTTTCATACTCTCCCGTTTTCTGTTTTGGGTCCTCTGGTAGGTTAGGATAATGGGATTTTAATAGGACAGTTTCTTGACGTTGGGAAACCTTAGGAGGACGGGCTGCTATATAATACTTTGTGAGTCTTGACTAGTAAGGAAGAGTCATGGTCAGTGTGTCGGGTCACCCGCTGGGGTCACGACGGTCCTCTTGAGGTTCCTATCTTGAGTTGATTTCGGGGCTTTAGTGTCCCCGCGGCCCGGTCCTTGACCAGGTCTCCACCCCCAGGAAGCAGCCCGTGACAGCTGACTAACACCCAGGTACCTATTTACTGCTAGGTAACAGCAGGTCGACCCCAGGTCGACCCCATTAAAAAAATTCTTCCTTTTACCTTAATTCAACATTTTAATATAATTTCCCAAAACATGTTGAATAAAGAACTTGTTCCGAGTAGCTGAATCTATAACAACAAAATGAACAAATCCACAAGGGCAGTGACGAGGATTCGTCACTATAACAAACTTTAATAACACGGGAGACATCTCCCATCACGCAGGGTGCAGTCGCACCTCCACAGATGTCCAGTATCAGCTCTTGATACTGGTAATGGCTGATTGATTGATTGATGAAGATTAAGCCACCCAAGAGGTGGCACGGGCATGAATAGCCCGTAAGTGGTACAATTTTTTTTCAGTATTCTGAGGTTGCATTTAACCATCAAGCTTTTATCGGAGGATACTGCTTCAGACTTTATGAGGGTGTCCAGCTGCTGGACCACCTTTGTTGACCAGGAGAGTGGCTGTGTTGATGGCTTCAGGGTGGCCACTGTATGATTCAGGAACTGTTAAAGCTCTTCTAAGGTAGTTGGTTGCTTCACATTCCAGAAGATAGTGAAGTAATAGCTTTTCTGTGACAGTTTGGCAGAAGATGCACTCTCTCTGTCGGGGTTGACCAATCTCCCAGTTGCATCTGTAAACTAGACGTAGTCTATATAACCTAACTGCTATTTCCCTGTGGATTCCTTTTGGGATATTTAACGTTTTTAATTTGGTTGCCTGAAGATACCATGTTGCAGATGGCGAACCTTCAGCTATTCTCTGGTGCAGGTAGGCTTTGTTGAGATGTGAGAGTTTTTTGGTGATGATGTTTTTTATGTTCTCTAGGCTGGGTTGAATTGTTTTATGTATCACTGGATGACGAGTTGCCAATTTAGCAATTTCATCAGCTTTTTCATTTAATGGGATTCCAACTTGGGATGGAATCCAGTTTAAGGTTATGTTGAGTCCTTTGCCTTTAGCGACTGCTCCAAGATACAAAATGGTGATAATTATTTCCACATTATCTTTCCACTGTTTTTGTCCTAGTATTTGAAGTGCAGCTTTTGAGTCTGTGTGTATGATTGCATTTTGGGTGTTATGTGCAATCACATATGCGAATGCCTGTTGTATGGCAAACAGCTCAGTTTGGGTTGATGATACTAGTCCTCCCAGTCTCCAATATGCCAGTACGCTGGTCGTGCAAAGAGCAGCGCCAGCACTCTCATATTCTGTGTCAACCGATCCGTCTGTGAAGATGTGGGTGGCTCCTGCTACTGCTATGCTATACATTTGCTCTTCTATTATGCGCCTTAGGATTGTCGGATCATAGGCAGCCTTTTTCATTGGGAGACTTTCTATTACTATTTTGAAAGTAGGCTCTTCCCACGGGGCGGAAGGAGTGTAATTTGGGTGTGGATGATCACCCTCTCTATCAAGAATCATGCTTTTTAAATGTAGCCTGTTTACGACTTTTCCTGCTCTTGCAGCCCAAGAGTTTCCATTGTTTTGGCCTAGTCCAACCACCAAGGCCTGCCGTGCTGGGATTGGATCAGAAGAAATAATTATCTTACTGATAATTGTAGCTGTCCTTTGTGATATTCTTTCTTGTAGAGAGGGCAAACCCGTCTCCAGTCTAAGAGTTTCAAGCCTGGTCCACATGGGGGCTCCCAGTGCGGCTCTCATAGCATTGTTTTGGGCAACTTCAAGCTTTTTCCACTGTTGGTGTGATAGATTTGTGAGCGCAGGTGCGGCATAATCGATCACTGATCTGACTGCCTGTACATAGTATGTGGGAAGGACTTGCAGATTGGCTCCTCCAGAAAGGGAGGTTAGCGACCTGAGGATTGCCGTCCGGCCGCAGTTCGCTCTCTCAAGTAAGTGACCTCAGCATTAAAATTCATGTGTGTGTCCAGGATGATTCCTAGATACTGATAGGTGTCGACCCATTCAATTGATTGACTCTGTACTGTGAGTTGGATGTTGGGCTTCACTATTTTTATGGGCATGGCCTTTGACTTTGAGGGGTTGAGTTTGATCCCAATCTGTTTTGCCTCTTTACTGATGCAGTCTAAGCATTTGGGTGTGTTACGGACCCGAATCCAGCGTCCGAGCCTGGAGCAGTGACGACTACGCCATCTGTGGGTCAGCTCCCGAAACCCCCTCCAAATGGACGGTACCATCAAGTGAGGGCAGGAAATACCAGCCACAAGGGCTAGTTTCCCGTCCTGATCAGCTCATAACACAGCCGCTGCTGACCTCTGGTGAGGTGGCGCCTGGACAGCAACGCCATCTATGGAGTGGATAGGTGGGCGTTTGGGTCTGAGCCGGTAGGTGACGTGCCCTAGAGTGTCCCTAGTACTGATGACGTGTCTGATTACAGAGTCGACCTGGGACTCCTGAATCGGACAGTGGATCAGTCTACCCAAGGCAGTCGTCTTGTCTCCAAGTGTTTGCTGCAGCAGCTGTGAGTCACCCCCCCCCCCCCCCGGATGAACACTGTGGTGTTACCCTGCCTGTGACGAGGCAGTTGAGGGATTGTAGTACCTGGGACTGACTGGTGGAGACGCTTAACCACTGGGGTGTTGTGGCGAGGAGAGTGGTATGTGGGATCACACGAGGCTCCTGACTAGGGTTCGCGACCTTAGTATCGATCGTGGAGTGGCCTAACCAGCGTCGCTGATTGGAACCTGCCAGCTACTGGCTGGACTTGTGGTTGATGGCCTCCACGACGGTGCCCCCAGTGGAACTGTGATTTGGCTGGCCAGTGGCCAGGGTAGACTCAAGAGGACCGAAGGATTCATAGTGAGGCCACAAGAGCATCAAGAGCTTAGCATCGTAAGCACCGTGAACGTCCAGGGTCTTCAGAAGAAGACATTGTTGTACATTCTAGTGTTTATACCCCCCCCCCCCCCCCCGTGTAATCTTTTATATAGTATTTATGGTGATGGTGATAATTACATTATTAAGTTTTTGCCTTTATTTCCCTTCCCCTTTTATTTTACTTGCGTTACGGATCACATCCCTTGAAAGTCACTACTAGCTTGGGGCCGGATACCCTTACTCTACTAACATCAGAGAAAGAACCCGGTT
Source organism: Procambarus clarkii (assembly GCF_040958095.1). Classification (NCBI taxonomy): domain Eukaryota; kingdom Metazoa; phylum Arthropoda; class Malacostraca; order Decapoda; family Cambaridae; genus Procambarus; species Procambarus clarkii. The sequence goes on from NC_091177.1 coordinate 32,030,870, forward strand.
GCGACCCGAGAGGGCCGTAACAGGGTGCAAGGCGCGCCGCATCCCTTCCTTTTATGATGATGACAAAGTCGTCCGCGTAGTTTAGCAGCCTGCAGTGATGTGGAAGTTTCAACCTCATTATTCTTTCCATTAAACAGTTGAAGAGAAGAGGGCTGAGAATACCCCCATGCGGTGTACCATTTTCATGTCTTTTGTACTCAGAGACTGTGCCATGAAGTTTTACTCTTGCTTCTGTTTATGAGACAGTTTTTGGTCCAGGAGAGCAGGTTGCCTCTGACCTCTTTGTCAATGAGGCAGCAGAGAATAGCTGGTGCGCTAGCCAGTTCAAAGGCTTTTTCGAGGTCCAGGAATATCAGCATTCCTGGTCTGTCATTCAAGTGGGCTAACAGAGTTGTAATACATTCCACTGTGCCAACCCCTCTTCTATAGGCATACATATCATGGTGCAGTTTAGGCATTTTCCACTCCAGTCTGTTGAGTGCCAGTCTGTCAGCCGTCTTGGCTGCACAGCTTTGGAGAGAGATGGGCCTGGGATTAGCTGGATCTTTGGGTTTTGGGATCGGCACTATGTCTGCTCTATTCCAAGCAGAAGGTCTAGTTTGAGAAGTCCAGGCTAAATTAATTAACCTTAGGTATGCAGCGTCTCCCACTGGGCCGAGGTTTCTAATCATTTTATAGGTTATTTTGTCGGCTCCAGGGGTATGTATCCTTGGAGTTTTTCTTAGCCCGATTGAGCTCATCCAGTGTGAAGAGGGCATTAGTGTCAGAGACTTCTTCACATGCTATAAGGATTCTGTGCCACCTTTCTTCCTCTAGTCCGGTCTGTACTGCTAATACATCTGGTGGAAGTTGATTGCTTGCTGCTCTCTCTGCAAACATGGTTGCCAGTACTTCGGCTTCCTGTTGAGGATCCTTGGGGTGTGGAGCTTTAGGTGTTTTATTCCCTTTGGCTCTGTGAATTTGCTGCCACATCTCTCCGAGAGAGGTGTGTTCATTTAGGTGTGAACACCATTCCAGCCACTTTTGTTCTCTTATTTGTCTGGTCTCTCGATGCACATGTTCCTTGACCGCACAAAGTAAGATCCTGTTGCGGTCACTTGGCTGCTTTTTGTATAGCTTTCTTGTTCTGTTGAGTCTATGGTTGAGTTCTTTGACACGTTCGCAATAGTACCAATGATCTTTATGGTTTCCTGTGGACTGTTTTTTCAGTGGGATTGAGTGGTTGGCTGCACTTTGAATCGCTTTAACAAATTCTTGGTCTGCCTGATTAATGTCTTCGGGAAGATCATAGTTTTTATGCCACTCTGAAATGAGGTTTTGAAATCGGTCCCAGTTTGCTAAAGCAAAGTTCCAGGCTTCAGATGGAGGCGGAGGTGAGGTGGGTAGGTCTAACTTACGATCAATTTGGACCCCATAGTGGTCGCTTGTGAGTGTGGGCTCAACTGACCATGTTGCGCTATCTCTTAGGGAGGCTGAAACGAAGGTTAGGTCTAATCTCCCTCCTTGGATGTGGGTAGGTTCATTCTTGTTTAGGATTTGTATTTCTGGAAGCTGGTCTAGTAGATGTGTAATGTGAATGCCGGCTTCATTTGTTGTGTTCGAGCCCAGTGCCAGTCGATGATGGGCATTAAAATCTCCACAAATGATTGTGTTTGTTGTTGTCGCGTGTCCAAATAACACAGAGATCCATTTCGGTATGTGGAGACCTGTACACATTAAACACTTCAAGTTTGTCGTGTCTTAGCTCAATGGTGACTCCCATTACCTCTGTCCCTGCTCCACAATTGGGTGGGCTGGTTATGGATTTGGAGGTCAGGTCACATTTTACATAGATTGCACATCCCCTGGATTGCCCATTGATCCATGGAAGGAAGAAGCCTCGATAGCCTGAGATTTTAGGTTCTAATCCGCTCGAAGCAAGCTCTCCTGTTGTATCAGGATGTCTATGCCCTTGGTTGCTGCTATGCATTACTAGTGTTGCAATTTAGTGCGCAGTCCTTGCGCATTCCATTGCAGGATCTTTAGACCTCTAGGTTCTTGGAATTTGCTGATAATTCCGTGGTATCCATGGAGTCTGATGAATACGCCATGGAAGTAAATATTGGTGTATAGGTTCTTAGTGGACCTGAAATTGACTCATCAATGTCGCTTTCCGACGAGCTGGACTCTATCTGTATTTTAGGGGGGTGTCTCCTGCCCTGCTGTCTTGAAGGTGAGGATATTACATCTTCGAATTTCTTGAGCTTGTGCTCAATTGTCTTCCGAGTCTCTGTGGTTTGCTTGATTCCATGTGATGACAGCAGTCTTTCGATCAACTCGGTGACCAAAGTTTTGAGCATTGGCCAGAGAGCGTCCAGTTCTGTGGGAGCACTATTTAATGCTGTGCAGGTTTGGGGCCTAGTAGCTTTTAGACCCTTCTCGGTGGTAACTTTGACACTGGAATTGCTACTCCTATTGGCCCCAGTGTGCTTACTGAATGAAATGGGAGGGCGACTGCTTTGAACATGATTCTTGTGTCCTCCATCTTTCTTTTTGTCCTGTACAGAGGTCTTCTCACCCTTCACCATGGCCGATGGTGAAGGGCCGTGTGCCCCCTCTTCCTGAGTGGGTAAACCCCACGCGGTTTTAGTGGGCAGGGGAGCTGGTATTAGTTTTGGTGGGGGTTTCGGCTCCGCTGTAGGCGTGGTGGGGTTCGTTTGAATCCTTTTGAGCCTTTCAGGGCATTTCAAGTTCCAGGCGTGATGTGCCTTGGAGCAATTTGGGCACTTTGCCTGAACAGGGTGGTTTCCCTTGTGTTTATCAATACATGTTTTTGTGTCATGGGGCTGGCTGCAGATTCCGCACCTCACTGGGCGTTGGCAGCCATCTTTGTGATGCCCAAATCTCTGACATCTGAAGCATCTTAGGAGTTCTGGGGTGTAAAGCCTGTGTTGGAACACGCCCCAGATTCCAAGGTCAAGTTTCTCTGGGATCCGTCCTCTTACTGTGAGAAGGACTTGTCGGGTTTCCTGGTAATGGGTAAAAATGGCCACCACTTACGGGCTATTCATGCCCGTGCCACCTCTTGGGTGGCTTAATCTTTATCAATCAATCACTTTAATAATATGGAAGGGTCATAGTCAGAGTGTGTGTGGGGATCACGACGGTCCTCAGGTCGACTCCATATAACTCACTCTTCTTTTAACGTTAAGTTAAAATTTTAATATAATTTCCCAAAACACGTAATAAACTCGGCAACCGAACATGTTGAATAAAGTCCTGAACAGCAGATGAAACATAAAGTCACCTTAGAAGTTTGGCTTCAATAACAATTAGAAACGACTCAGAAAGAAAGATATAACTGGGGGTTCCAATGATACTTAATATATAAAGTCCACTACGGGCTCACCATTGCCCGTGCTACTTGGAACTTTTTATTCCGAGTGGCTGAATCTCAAACAACAACAACAACAACAGATACTTAATATGATATTTTATTTCGAAAATTCTACGGGTTATTACTATATTAGGCTAATATTGAAGGTTATTACTATGAGTTATCCTAGCAACTATTATTGTATATTATTCCTACCGGTTTTTATTACATCAGGCTATTATTGTATGCTATCACTGCAGGCTATTACAAAAGGCTGTTATTTAATATTTTTTGTTATTATTATTATTGTATTATTACAACAGGTAATTATTGTAGGTTATAACAGATAGCTACTATTACAACTGTCTTTTGATGTAGGTTAAAACTTCAAGTTATGATCACAACATGCTATTATTGGAGGGTTTTAGTGCCGGATATAAGGGCAGCTTGTAATTCCGGCTTGCTGTTTATTGATATTGATGCTGAATAGTGAGGCGAGTTATTATAACAGGTTAATAGGGAAGTTATAACAACTGGTTGCTAAGTCTGATCATTTACACAGGTTGGTTGTTGTGGCTGGTAATTACACCAGGCTATTAGGAAAAGGTTTTTTCGGAAAGGCATTACGGGAGGATATTAAGGCAGGTTATTGGGGCGAGGTGTTATGAGGAAGTTGTTATACAGGGCGTTACAACATGTTTTTTTGTGTTTTATTATTTCTGCAAGATATTACGTGCAGAAATAACTCAGATATTATATATATGCATGTTATTGCATCAGGTTATTATGATGTGCTATTACTGGAGATTATCAGGGCGAGTTATTATGTCAAACTTTTGCAGAATGTTATTACTTCCGGTTATTATTGCTGCTATTCTTCACAGCTGGTTATTACCTGAGATCACTACGAACGGTTATTACACCAGGAAAATGCTGTTGCTTCTTACAGCTGATAATTAAGACTGGTTATTTTTTTAATTCAAACTATTAATGTAAATTATTAACACGTAATTTATACACCTCACCTGAGGTGTATAAATTACTGGGTTGAGGATTTTTTTAATAAGGAAGAGTCCTGGTCAGTGTGTGGGGTCACCCGCTGGGGTCACGACGGTCATCAGGTCATTGTGTAAGGTCATCCAATGGGGTCACAACGGTCCTCAGGTCGACCCCATGGCAAACGGAACCTTCTGTTGACCCTAAGTCAACAGTTTAATATAAATTCCCCAAACACGTAATAAACTCAGCAACCGACATAAGCAGATTAAACATAAAGTTACCTCAGAGGTTTGGCTTCAGTAACAATTAAAACTGAAAATATAGGTTATTACCCCGGGATATTCTTATATAAGGCTATGATTGTAGGATTTGACTGTGAGTTATAACAGACTCCTAACAGCCAGACTCCTAACTCCTAACAGACTCCTAACTCCTAACAGACAGACTATAACAGTTATAACAGACTGTAAATGAGTACAACAGACTCCTCTAGTAACTTTTTAGTGCAAGTTGTAATTGCAGGTTGTTATACCAGCTTTCTGTTTATTCAGGATATTGAGACTGATTATTGAGGCGGGTTATTATAACAGGTGAATAGAGATAGTTTAACTACTGAGTGTTACGTCTGATCACTTACACAAATGGATTGTTGTGCTTTGTTATTACAACAGGCTAATACGAAAAGGTTACTAGGCTAGTTATGACGGGTTATTGAGGCGGGGAATTAGGAGGGACTAGTTATATAGGGTGTTATAGCATGTTTTTATGCTAGAAGAATAAGCGACAAAATTCTTGGAATCATCCATGTTATTTTTGCACGTTTTTGCACCAATTTATTAAGATGTGATATTGCTGTAGGTTATTATAGCAGACTTTTACAGAAGGTTATTACTTCCAGTTATTGCTGCTATTCTTTACAGTTGGTTATTACCCGAGATCACTACGAGCAGTTATTACAGCATTATAATACTGCAGTTTCTTACAGCTGATAATTAAAATTGGTTATTTTACTTTTTTCAAACTATTAATATATAATTACTAACACACGTAATAAAATATAAAATAGACACAAGGAGCTGCATCATGATGCAACATGATGTCAGGTTCCAATTTGTACTCACAAAATCTCAGAAAGAAAATATTATACCTTATTCAATTACAAATAAAAACTGGTTGCAATGACATTTATTTTGAGAAATATTATTTCAGAATGTTATTACTGCAAGTTATCATTGTGGGCTGTTACTGTAGAAAATAAAATAAGACATTTCTGCAGGCTATTACAGCAAAATGTTGCCAAATGCAAAAACAGCAAGAATTTTACCTGTTATTTGGCAAGATAATTACTGCTGCTTATAACTTCTAGTTATTAGTCATGTTATTAGTTTTGGTTATAGTTCGCAGGCTGTTACATTGACAACTCCACAGTATACATGAGAATGTGACTGCCAGACGAGGGCTTCTACAGGTTACATGAACATGTGGTTGCCAGGTAAACCAACATCACAGTGTACCTGACCTCTTGGTTTACCAGACAAGCAGTTCCACAATATTGAGAACTTCGTGGTTGACAGACATGCCAGGTTCACTGTGTACACAACAATGTAGTTTTCAGACAAGCAACCTTGTAGTACACATGGCAACATCGTTACTAGGTTAACATCTCCAAAGTATTCATGACAACATCGTTGCTAGGTTAACATCTCCAGAGTATACATGACCACCTCGTTTCCTGACAACCAATTCCATACAATAAATTACCCATTGGTTGCAAGACCAGCAGCTTCTAATGACCATGGTACTATCAGGTCAGTTCTACAGTATACCTGACTACGTGGTTGTCAGGTCAGCTCTACAGTATACCTGACTACGTGGTTGTCAGGTCAGCTCTACAGTATACCTGACTACGTGGTTGTCAGGTCAGCTCTACAGTATACATGACTACGTGGTTGTCAGGTCAGCTCTACAGTATACATGACTACGTGGTTGTCAGGTCAGCTCTACAGTATACCTGACTACGTGGTTGTCAGGTCAGCTCTACAGTATACCTGACTACGTGGCTGTCAGGTCAGCTCTACAGTATACATGACTACGTGGTTGTCAGGTCAGCTCTACAGTATACCTGACTACGTGGTTGTCAGGTCAGCTCTACAGTATACCTGACTACGTAGTTTTCAGGTCAGCTCTACAGTATACCTGACTACGTGGTTGTCAGGTCAGCTCTACAGTATACCTGACTACGTGGTTGTCAGGTCAGCTCTACAGTATTCCTGACCACGTGGTTGTCAGGTCAGCTCTACAGTATACTTGACTACGTGGTTGTCAGGTCAGCTCTACAGTATACTTGACTACGTGGTTGTCAGGTCAGCTCTACATTATACTTGACTACGTGGTTGTCAGGTCAGCTCTACAGTATCCTTGACTACGTGGTTGTCAGGTCAGCTCTACAGTATACTTGACTACGTGGTTGTCAGGTCAGCTCTACAGTATACTTGACTACGTGGTTGTCAGGTCAGCTCTACAGTATACTTGACTACGTGGTTGTCAGGTCAGCTCTACAGTATACCTGACTACGTGGTTGTCAGGTCAGCTCTACAGTATCCTTGACTACGTGGTTGTCAGGTCAGCTCTACAGTATACATGACTACGTGGTTGTCAGGTCAGCTCTACAGTATACATGACCTACGTGGTTGTCAGGTCAGCTCTACAGTATACATGACTACGTGGTTGTCAGGTCAGCTCTACAGTATACTTGACTACGTGGTTGTCAGGTCAGCTCTACAGTATACCTGACTACGTGGTTGTCAGGTCAGCTCTACAGTATACATGACTACGTAGTAAGCGAGCTACAAAGTATAAATGATCACGTGATATCTACAATGCAACCGTTGATTAATGCCAACATAAGTAAACACACTGGTGACCTCTGATGACCCAGAGGTCATAACAGTCTTGACACGAGTCAACGTTTTCATTCTTAAAATAACAGGAGTCTTGTATTAAGACTTTTCTCATAAGTACTTGAGGGCAGTTTTCACTCCTTAATGGTTATCACTTCCTTCAGATAAAGGTTCTTAGTGTCACTTAGTGTTGAGGTGAAGGTCTATATACAACCCGTCCTCCAAATAGAACGTCGCATTTTGACGTATACTCTACCTAAGGCCAAAAATTGTCGTACTAGAAAATGGTAGCAGCTCGGCGAAATTTTCATTACTCTCCCGTTTTCTGTTTTGGGTCTCTGCCAGGTTAGGATAATGGGACTTTAGTACGACAGTTTCTTGACGTTGGGAAACCTTAGGAGGACGGACTGCTATATAATACTTTGTGAGTCTTGACTAATCAGGAAGAGTCATGGTCAGTGTGAGGGGTCACCCGCTAGGGTCACGACGGTCCTCAGGTCGACTCCATTACTTACTCCAATGTCTTCCTTTTACCTTTAGTCAACATTTTAATGTAATTTCCCAAAACACATAATAAACTCAACAACCGAACATGTTGAATAAAGTCCTGAACAACAGATGAAACATATAGTCACCTCTGAAGTTTGGCTTCAATAACAATTAAAAGCGACTATGAACATAAGATATAATTGGGGGATTATATGATACTTGATATATAAAGTCCACAACTGGCTCACCATAGCCCGTGCTACTTGGAACTTTTTGTTCCGAGTGGCTGAATCTCAAACAACAACAACAACAACAGATAATTAATATAATACTTTATTGCGAAATTTCAAGCATATTATTACAATAGGCTATTATTGAAGGTTATTACTATGGGTTATTATAACAACAGACTGTTAATTTTCATTACTACTGCAGGTAATTATTCAACAGGCTAATGTTGTAGGTTATTACTTCATGTTATTTATACAACAGGCTATTATAGAATGTTATTACTGAGGGTTATTATTACAGCAGGTAATTATTGTAGGTTATTACTGAAAGCTATTATTAAAACAGACTATTATTGGAGGGTTTTATAGCCGGTTATAAGGGCAGGTTGTTATTCCAGCTTGCTGTTTGTTGATATTGATGCTGAATAGTGAGGCGAGTTATTATAACAGGTCAATAGGGAAGTTATAACAACTGGTTGTTAAGTCTGATCATTTACACAGGTTGGTTGTTAAGTCTGATCATTTACACAGGTTGGTTGTTGTGGCTGGTAATTACACCAGGCTATTAGGAAAAGGTTAATTCGGAAAGTTATTACGTGAGGCTATTAAGGCTGGTTATTAGGGTGTGGAGTTATGAGGAAGTTGTTATACAGGGTTTTAACATGTTTTTTTTGTTTTATTATTTCTGCAAGATAATACGTGAAGAAATAACTTTGATGTTATATATGCACGTTATTGCGTCATGTTATTATGATGTGTTATTACTGATGATTATTAATACGAGTTATTGCCGACCTTTACAGAAGGTCATTACTTCCAGTTATTACTTCCGGTTATTGCTGCAATTATTTACAATTGGTAATTACTTGAGATTCCTACGAGCGGTTATTTCAGTAGGATAATACTGCAGTTTCCTACGGCTGATAATTTAGACTAGTTATTTTTCTTTATTCAAACTATTATTATAAGTTCCTAATACACGTAATTTATACACCTCACCTGAGGTGTATAAATTACTGGGTTGAGGATTTTAATAATAAGGAAGGGTCATGGTCAGTGTGTGGGGTCACGACGGTCCTCAGGTTAACCCCATATAACTAACTCTTCCTTTTACGTTAAGTCAACATTTTAATATAATTTCCCAAAACACGTAATAAATTCGGCAACCGAACACGTTGAATAAAGTCCTGAACAACAGATGAAACATAAAGTCACCTTAAAAGTTTGGCTTCAATAACAATTAGAAACGACTCAGAAAGAAAGATATAACTGGGGGGTTCCAATGATACTTAATATATAAAGTCCACTACGGGCTCACCATAGCCCATGCTACTTGGAACTTTTTATTCCGAGTGGCTGAATCTCAAACAACAACAACAACAACAGATACTTAATATGATATTTTATTTCGAAAATTCTACGGGTTATTACTATATTAGGCTAATATTGAAGGTTATTACTATGAGTTATCCTAACAACTGACTATTATTGTATATTATTCCTACAGGTTTTTATTACATCAGGCTATTATTGTATGCTATCACTGCAGGCTATTACAAAAGGCTGTTATTTAATATTTTTATGTTATTATTATTATTGTATTATTACAACAGGTAATTATTGTAGGTTATTACAGATAGCTACTATTACAACAGTCTTTTGATGTAGGTTAAAACTTCAAGTTATGATCACAACATGCTATTATTGGAGGGTTTTAGTGCCGGATATAAGGGCAGCTTGTAATTCCGGCTTGCTGTTTATTGATATTGATGCTGAATAGTGAGGCGAGTTATTATAACAGGTTAATAGGGAAGTTATAACAACTGGTTGTTAAGTCTGATCATTTACACAGGTTGGTTGTTGTGGCTGGTAATTACACCAGGCTATTAGGAAAAGGTTAATTCGGAAAGGCATTACGGGAGGATATTAAGGCAGGTTATTAGGGCGAGGAGTTATGGGGAAGTTGTTATACAGGGCGTTATAACATTTTTTTTGTGTTTTATTATTTCTGCAAGATATTACGTGCAGAAATAACTCAGATATTATATATATGCATGTTTTTGCGTCAGGTTATTATGATGTGTTATTACTGGAGATTATCAGGGCGAGTTATTATGTCAAACTTTTGCAGAATGTTATTACTTCCGGTTATTGCTACTATTCTTTACAGCTGGTTATTACCTGAGATCACTACGAACGGTTATTACAGCAGGAAAATACTGTTGCTTCTTACAGCTAATAATTAAGACTGGTTATTTTTTTAATTCAAACTATTAAGGTAAATTATTAACACGTAATTTATACACCTCGCCTGAGGTGTATAAATTACTGGGGTGAGGATTTTTTTTAATAAGGAATAGTCCTGGTCAGTGTGTGGCGTCACCCGCTGGGGTCACAATGGTCATCAGGTCATTGTGTAGGGTCATCCAATGGGGTCACAACGGTCCTCAGGTCGACCCCATGGCAAACGGAACATTCTGTTGACCCTAAGTCAACAGTTTAATATAAATTCCCCAAACACGTAATAAACTCAGCAACCGACATAAACAGATTAAACATAAAGTTACCTCAGAAGTTTGGCTTCAGTAACAATTAAAACTGAAAATATAGGTTATTACTCCGGGATATTCTTATATAAGGCTATGATTGTAGGATTTGACTATGAGTTATTAGTACAACAGACTCCTCTAGTAGCTATTTAGTGCAAGTTGTAATTGCAGGTTGTTATACCAGCTTTCTGTTTATTCAGGATATTGAGACTGATTATTGAGGCGGGTTATTATAACAGGTGAATAGAGATAGTTTAACTACTGATTGTTACGTCTGATCACTTACACAAATGGATTGTTGTGCTTTGTTATTACAACAGGCTAATACGAAAAGGTTACTAGGCTAGTTATGACGGGTTATTGAGGCGGGGAATTAGGAGGAACTAGTTATATAGGGTGTTACAGCATGTTTTTATGCTAGAAGAATAAGCGAACAAAATTCTTGGAATCATCCACGTTATTTTTGCACGTTTTTGCACCAATTTATTAAGATGTGATATTGCTGTAGGTTATTATAGCAGACTTTTACAGAAGGTTATTACTTCCAGTTATTGCTGCTATTCTTTACAGTTGGTTATTACCCGAGATCACTACGAGCAGTTATTACAGCATTATAATACTGCAGTTTCTTACAGCTGATAATTAAAATTGGTTATTTTACTTTTTTCAAACTATTAATATAAATTACTAACACACGTAATAAAATATAAAATAGACACAAGGAGCTGCATCATGATGCAACATGATGTCAGGTTACAATTGTACTCACAAAATCTCAGAAAGAAAATATTATACCTTATTCAATTACAAATATAAACTGGTTGCAATGACATATTTATTTTGAGAAATATTATTTCAGAATGTTATTACTGCAAGTTATCATTGTGGGCTGTTACTGTAGAAAATAAAATAAGACATTTCTGCAGGCTATTACAGCAAAATGTTGCCAAATGCAAAAACAGCAAGAATTTTACCTGTTATTTGGGAAGATAATTACTGCTGCTTATAACTTCTAGTTATTAGTCATGTTATAAGTTTTGGTTATAGTTCGCAGGCTGTTACATTGACAACTCCACAGTACACATGAGAATGTGACTGCCAGACGAGGGCTTCTACAGGTTACATGAACATGTGGTTGCCAGGTAAACCAACATCACAGTGTACCTGACCTCTTGGTTTACCAGACAAGCAGTTCCACAATATTGAGAACTTCGTGGTTGCCAGACATGCCAGCTTCGCTGTGTACAAAACAATATAGTGTTCAGACAAGCAGCTTTGCAGTATACATGACAACATCGTTACTAGGTTAACATCTCCAGAGCATACATGACAACATCGTTATTAAGTTAACATCTCCTGAGTATACATGACAACATCGTTACTAGGTTAACATCTCCTGAGTATACATGACAACATCGTTACTAGATAAATATATCCAGAGTATATCTGAAAACCTCGTTCCCTTACAAGCCAATTGCCTTTTGGTTGCAAGATCAGAAGGTTCTCATGACTACGTGGCTGTCAGGTCAGGTCTACAGTATACATGACCACGTGGCTGTCAGGGCACCTCTACAGTATACATGACTACGTGGTAAGCGAGCTACAGAGTATACATGATCACGTGATATCTACAGTGCAACCGTTGATTAATGCCAACATAAGTAAACACACTGGTGACCTCTGATGACCCAGAGGTCATAACAGTCTTGACACGAGTTCAACGCTCACATTCTTAAAATAACAGGAGTCTTGTATTAAGACTTTTCTCATAAGTACTTGAGGGCAGTTTTCACTCCTTAATGGTTATCACTTCCTTCAGATAAAGGTTCTTAGTGTCACTTAGTGTTGAGGTGAAGGTCTATATACAACCCGTCCTCCAAACAGAACGTCGCATTTTGACGTATACTCTACCTAAGGCCAAAATTTGTCGTACTAGAAAATGGTAGCATCTCGCGAAATTTTCATACTTTCCCGTTTTCTGTTTTAGGCCTTCTGGTAGGTTAGGATAATGGGACTTTAGTACGACAGTTTCTTGACGTTGGGAAACCTTAGGAGGACAGTCTGCTATACAATACTTTGTGAGTCTTGACTAATCAGGAAGAGTCATGGTCAGTGTTTGGGGTCACCCGCTGGGGTCACGACGGCCCTCAGGTCGACCCCAATGTACACGGAACCTTCCTTTTACCTTAAGTCAACAGTTTAATATAAAATATCTAAACACATAATAAACTCAGCAACCGACATAAACAGATGAAACATAAAGTCACTTTAGAAGTTTGGCTTCAATAACAATTAAAAGCGACTAAGAACAAAAGATATAATTGGGGTTTAAAAAGAAACTGAACCTATAGGTTATTACTCAGGGATATTATTACAAAAGGCTATTATTTTAGGTTATTACTAACAGTTATTATTACAAAAGGCTCTTGTAGTAGCCTTTTAGTGGAAGTTATAATTGCAGGTTGTTATACCAGCTTGCTGTTCATTCAGGATATTAAGACTGATTATTGAGGCGGGTTATTATAACAGGTCACTAGGGATAGTTTTACAACTGATTGTTAAGACTGATCCTTTACACAAACTAATTATTGTGGTTGGTAACTTACATCAGGCTATTACATAAAGGTTATTAGACAAGTTAAGACGGATTATTAAGCCGGGGAATTTCGAAAGCTGGTTATACAGGGTGTTGCTGCCTGTTTTGTTCTTGATATTACCTTGAATTACCCTATGTTAATTCTGCACGTTATTACGTCATATTATTATGATGTGTTATTACTGAAGGTTATTAAGGCGAGTTATTATGGCAAACGTTTGCAGGTTATTACTTAAGGTATTTGCTGCTCTTCTGTACAGTTGGTAATTACCTGTGATCACTTGAGCGGTTAATACAGCAGGATAATACTACAGTTTCTTCCGGCTGATAATTAAGATTAGTTATTTTTCTTTCTTCAAACCATTAATATAAATTCCGAACACACGTAATAAATTTTAAAATAGAAACAAGGAGCTGAATCATGATGTCAGGTTACAATTTGTACTCATAATATCAAACATGGAAAATATTATTCCTTATTCAATAACAAATAAAAATGGATTGCAATAACATGTATTTCTTTTGAGAAAGATTATTTTGGAAGGTTGATGTTATCACCTCCGCTTTATAACCTGGCTCCTACCTGCCACAGGAATACTTCTTACTCAGGCCTATTACCTTTACTATCCTTAAAGGTATGATCCCATAATCCCTGTGATAAGAATATGCACTGGTACCAGTAGGTATTGAAGAGAGGGACTGCAAACACACATATATAATGTAAAGTATAATAATATATTCTTATATCTGACACAAATTATTTTCAATAAGCTCAATGATCACAATATATTATATATATAAATTGATGGGATAATTCACCCAAGGTTACCTTGTAATCACAGATAAGAATATCTAACCTAAGCTCAAAACAAAAGAATAAAACCATTACTTATCTTTAGATGTTGCCAGACCCAGACCCCACTAACTACTGAAGCTTTGTTGGTTGACAACCCCCCCCCCCCACCCCCATCTGCCTCTTACAAGGGGTGACGAACGATTAATAATATTCTTAATTATCAAACTAATTACAAAAGTAATCGTTCTCAAACAGTCACAATCATACTAATATAATGTTTCACACATTCTAATAATATTACTGAAAGTATAAACATTCTTAATTGGTTTAAATAGACATTTGTCTCTTAACAGGAAGCGACAGCTGGCAACCCAACCCCCGATCAATATTCTTCCTGTCCATTCACAGGTATTAGACACGATCATTTCTCCTTCACTTAACAGGCAAGCCATGACACCTATCATACAGTATACAGTATATTACAACATACAATACTATCATACATTCCAATATGTTACCAAATACATCATTTATATTATCAATGTATATGCAAATCTTTCTCATACAAATGTTACCATCTGAGATGAGTGTATAAAATATGTTCAATGTGAGAACCAGGTAGTCATAATCATTACCTGGGTCGAAACATACCCCCATCTCAGAGAAAAAGAATGTAATTAATTGAAGAATAATTACATTTTTGTCTAAAGTAAGTACCATATCTAGTTCATTAATGGAAAAGTATGCATGCATAAAAAAATATGGAAAATGAAATGATCAATGAAATGTACAGAACCAACCACACTGAACATCCTATGCATGTTATACAAAACTTGGCATATGTCTTGGCAAAAACTAAAACACAGGTATCCTTTATTTCTCCAACAATCAAACAGTAACCAACTGTGTCTCACATGACCATCAAAAGGTTCAGTCGTGTAATAATGTCCTACATCACTGTCTGTATACATCAGGAGTTTCACACCTGTTCCTCTGGAGTATGCAAATTTATCTCCCCAGGGCAATATCTCATTCTGTTCACTTACATATATGAGGTAATATATCCCTTTATCAAAAATTTATCCTGATGAACATGAGTTGTAATGTCAGTTAATGCACCCACACACTAACAAGGTCTATGCCACTGAGTTATTTTTTCATCTGGTTCCACTGTCTAGCTCACATTAGTCCCATACTTCCATGGTACCCAATTTCTACATGGTAAATATTTCCTATACGTGTTCAACTGGTCATTATTCCTTGTTTCTAGAGTTGAACCACATAGATGAAACTGACTGGAAGCAGGGTGGTTCAGGGACTTCTCCTGGGTAATGAAGGTGATCTGGGCAAACAACTCCTTCAAGAACATCTGGTTCCCCTCACTCTGGATCTTCTGTGGAACATACAGCCTCGACCAATTTGTACTAAAAGTAGAGGAAACAGGTCTAAACCACCCAGACACATCTGAAACCTCTTTACTCGTAGAACTATCAGAAACACAACGAAACTCCTCAGGAAACCTTTTACATCCAACACAACAGACACAACCCACGAGGACAAGTGCAAGGACTACCTGATTGAACTGACTCAGAGGACCGTCAGTGGTGAACACATAAGTCAGTTGCTTCATAACTCTGTCAGAACGATCAGCGAAAGAAAACAGGATTATTCCTATGCATCATATCCAAATCACAACTCCAAGAACAAGCTCACACCCTCTATTGGTGACCTCCAGTACAAACCACACCTTCATAACCATCCTGGCCTCCCAAGAAAATAACAGAACCACTTTGAAACCTTGACAACCCTTACTATGGACTTCACTCAGTAAGTGACTTCCTTCTGGGGACATCAAACAATCCAACAATAGTGTTAAGGGTCTTATCACCTTGAAGATGAAAAGCAGCTTACCTGGGAATCACCCAGGGACAACCTGTAACCCCCACACACTCATCTAACCAAAAAGGTGGGATAACTTTGCCCCACTCAAACTTGAACCACACACCCGTGACATTGAACATCTCCAAAGTCTGACAAAATCCTCCAAAACCATTTTGACTCTGAAAGTCAGTACCACACTTTTGCTGAACATACATTTTGTTCACTACTCTTGCAGCAAAATAACGTACTAGATCTAAAGGTAGAGACACTGCTCTAGAATTATGCCCAACTTTCTCAAGACAACTGGATGCACAACTTATTGGAGAAAACTTTCTCTGCTCAACAATGCTGGACAAAGATGTCCCACAGTCCATTACTACAAGGGAGAATGGCTCCTGCGGAATAGCAAAAGAGTGCAAGAAAATCCTAAGAACACTCTGACTCAATTTACCCAGTGATAAACACTTACTCCCCATGGAATAAAAATAACTGGTCACCCTTTGCAACTTTGGCATAGAAGAAATGTTACCACTATAAATAGTCACACATGATTTACTCAATTTTCCTCCCATAACATAATGTGGAGATGCTAAATAACTAAATGTCACTTAGTGTTGAGGGGAAGGTCAATGTTCAACCCGTCCTCCAAATACAGCGTCGCATTTGACGTATTCTCTACCTAAGACCAAAAATTGTCGTACATGTCACCGGCTCGCGAAATTTTCTTACTCTCCCGATTTCTGTTTAGGGTCCTCTGGTATCTTCTTGAGGTTATCTTGAGATGATTTCGGGGCTTTTAGTGTCCCCGCGGCCCGGTTCTAGACCAGTCCTCCACCCCCAGGAAGCAGCCGGTGACAGCTGACTAACACCCAGGTACCTATTTACTGCTAGGTAACAGGGGCATAGGGTGAAAGAAACTCTGCCCATTGTTTCTCGCCGGCGCCTGGGATCGAACCCAGGATCACAAGTACAGCGTGCTGTCCGCTCGGCCGACCGGCTCCCCTGGTAGATTAGGGTTATGGGACTTTAGTACGACAGTTTCTTGACGTTGGGAAACCTTAGGAGGACGGACTGCTATATAATACTTTGTGAGTCTTGACTAATCAGGAAGAGTCATGGTCAGTGTGTGGGGTCACCCGCTGGGGTCACGACGGTCCTCAGGTCAATGTGTGGGAGTCACCCGCTGGGGTCACGACGGTCCTCAGGTCAATGTGTGGGGTCACCCGCTGGGGTCACGACGGTCCTCAGGTCAGTGTGTGGGGTCACCCGCTGAGGTCACGACGGTCGTCAGGTCGACCCCATGAAACACGGAACCTTACTTTTAGCTTAAGTCAACAGTTTAATATAAATTCCCCAAACACGTAATAAACTCAGCAACCGACATAAACAGATGAAACATAAAGTCACCTCAGAAGTTTAGCTTCAATAACAATTAATTGCGACTATGAACAACAGATATAATTTGGGTATAAAACGAAACTGAACATATTGGTTATTACTCCGGGAAATTATTACAACAGGCTATTATTGATGATTATTGGTGTGAGTTATTATTACAACAGGCTTATTATTACTTGTAAGTTATTATTACTTGCATGTTTTTAATTCAAGATAAAATTTCAGGATCTTATACCAGCTTGTTTTTGTTTGAGGATATTGAGACTGATTATTGAGGCGGGTTATTATAACAGGTGACTGGGGAATAGTTTAACAACTGATTGTTACGTCTGATCATTTACACAAACTGATTGTTGTGGTTGGTTATTAGGAAAAGGTTATTAGGCTAGTTAGGACGAGTTATTGAGGCGGGGAATTGCGAGGAGCTAGTTATACAGGGTCATAAAGCATGTTTTTTGTTTTATAATTTGTGCTGGACATTACCTTAATTATTCCAGCTATTTCTGCTCGCTATTACGTCTGCCAATAATGATGTGTTATTATTTTAGGTCATTAAGGCGGGTTATTATAGCAAAATTTTGATTCCGGTTATTACTGCAGGTTATTGCTGTTATTCTTTACAGTTGGTAATTACCACAGATCACTAACAGCGGTTATTACAGCAGAATAATACTACAGTTTCCCATGGCTGATAATTATGATATAAAATAATTATGTATATTTTTTCTTTATTCAAGCTTTTAAAATAAATTCTTAACATATTTAATTAATTTCAAAATAGAGACACGGCGCTGCAGGATTATGCCAGATGACGCAAAATGACGCCACGTTCTGCTGGAATACAATTTATTCTCAAAGTATCGCACATTGAAAATATTATACCTTATTCAATTACAAATAAAAACGGGCTGCAATAACATATATTTATAAAAAATTGGAAGGTTATTACTGCGAGTTATCATTGAAAGTTGTTATTGTAGTAATTATGATAAGCAGTTTCTGGAGGTTGTTACAGCAAAATATTACCAAAGGCGGGGGAGCCGGTGGCTGAGCGGACAGAACACTGGACGCGTGATCCTGTGGTCCCGGGTTCGATCCCGGGCGCCGACGAGAAACAATGGGCAGAGTTTCTTTCATCCTGATGCCCCTGTTACCTAGCAGTAAACAGGTACCTGGGAGTTAGTAAGCTGTCACGGGCTGCTTCCTAGGGGTGGAGGCCTGGTCGAAGACCGGGCCGCGGGGACACTAAGCCCCGAAATCATCTCAAGATAACCTCAAGAAGGCAAAAACATCAAGAAATTTAAACGTTATTTTGGCGGATAATTACTGCTGGTTATATCTTCTAGTTATTAGTTATGTTATAGGAACAGGTTATAAGGTCTGGTTATGTTCGCAGGTTGTTAGACTGACAACTCCACAGTATACCTGAGAATGTGACTGCCAGACGAGGGCTTCTACAGGTTACATGGACATATGGTTGCCAGGTAAACCAACATCACAGTGTACCTGACCTCTTGGTTTACCAGACAAGCAGTTCCACAATATTGAGATCTTCGTGGTTGCCAGACATGCCAGCTTCGCTGTGTACAAAACAATGTAGTTTTCAGACAAGCAGCTTTGCAGTATACATGACAACATCGTTACAAGGTTAACATCTCCAGAGTATACATGACAACATCGTTGTCAGATAAGCCATTTCCACAAAATATATGACCTTTTAGTTGCAAGATCAGCAGCTTCTCATGACCACGTGGCTGTCAGGTCAGCTCTACAGTATACATGACTACGTGGCTGTCAGGTCGGCTCTACAGTATACATGACAACGTTGTAAGCGAGCTACAGAGTATACATGATCACGTGATATCTACAATGCAACCGTCGATTAATGGCAGCATAAGTAAACACACTGGTGACCTCTGATGACCCAGAGGTCATAACAGTCTTGACACGAGTCAACGTTTTCATTCTTAAAATAACAGGAGTCTTGTATTAAGACTTTTCTCATAAGTACTTGAGGGCAGTTTTCACTCCTTAATGGTTATCACTTCCTTCAGATAAAGGTTCTTAGTGTTACTTAGTGTTGAGGTGAAGGTCTATATACAACCCGTCCTCCAAATAGAACGTCGCATTTTGACGTATACTCTATCTAAGGCAAAAAATTGTCGTACTAGAAAATGGTAGCGGCTCGCGAAATTTTCATACTCTCCCGTTTTCTGTTTTGGGTCCTCTGGTAGATTAGGGTAATGGGACATGAATACGACAGTTTCTTGACGTTTGGAAACCTTAGGAGGACGGGCTGCTATATAATACTTTGTGAGTCCTGAATAATCAGGAAGAGTCATGGTCAGTGTGTGGGGTCACCTGCTGGGGTCACGACGGTCCTCAGGTCGACCCCATTATTTAAAGTTCTTCCTTTTACCTTAAGTCGACAGTTTAATATAAATTCCCCAAACACGTAATAAACTCAACAACCGACATAAACAGATGAAACATAAAGTCACCTCAGAAGTTTGGCTTCAATAACAATTAAAAGCGACTATGAACAAAAGATATAATTGGAATTTAAAAAGAAACTGAAAATATAGGTTATTACTCCGGGATATTATTACAACAGGCTAATATTGTAGGTTATTACAGTGAGTTATTATTACAAAAGGCTCACCTCGTAGGATTTTAGTGCAAGTTATAATTTCAGGTTGTTATAACAGCTGCTGTTCATGCAGGATATTGAGACTAATTAGTGAGGCTAGTTATTATAACAGGTCACTAGGGGATAGTGTAACAACTGATTGTTACGTCTGATCATTTACACAAACTAATTGTTGTAGTTGGTTATTACATCAGGTAATTATGAAAAGGTTATTAGGCTAGTTCATTGTTATTGAAGCCAAACTTCTGAGGTAACTTTATGTTTCATCTGTTGTTCTGGATTTGATTCAACTTGTTCGGTTGTTGAGTTTATGTGTTTTGGGAAATTATATTAAAATTTAAGGTAAAAAGAACTTAAACTTAAGTAAACTTAAGGTAAAAAGAAGATTTTTCTCCCGTCCTCCTAAGGTTTCCCAACGTCAAGAAACTGTCGTACTAAAGTCCCATTATTCTAACCTGCCAGAGGACAAAAAATAGAGAAAGGGACAGTATGAAAATTTCGCGAGCTGCTAAAATTTTCTAGTGCGACAATTTTTGGCCTTAGGTAGAGTATACGTCAAAATGCGATGTTCTATTTGAAGGATAAGTTGTATATAGACCTTCACCTCAATACTAAGTGACACTAAGAACCTCTATTTGAAGGAAGTGACTTTCCAATCTATTTCACCCAAAAAACTTCTTACGCCATTAAAATCAGCTTTTCGAAAATCTGGCCCCTTTAACAGAGTTTTCTCCTACAAATCTATTTCATTGTATGCTAAATCTGATTTTTTTGTGATCACTGTTCCTTAGCTCACTTCATATTTTGATGTCATTAATTTGCACTTCCTTGTTAGTTAACACTAAATCTAAAAATCCCCCCACAAACACATACGTTTATTGGCTCCTTTCTGCATATCAGTTCCCATACCACTATCTACTAATAGTTTAAATCCAAACAAACCCCTCCAACCACAGAGTATAATGAGTTGCCAACAGCAACAACCCCAGCCCTAGATAAATGCACCTCATCCCTTACCTTACCTTGAGGTGCTTCCGGGGCTTAGCGTCCCCGCGGCCCGGTCGTCGACCAGGCCTCCTGGTTGCTGGACTGATCAACCAGGCTGTTGGACGCGGCTGCTCGCAGCCTGACGTATGAGTCACAGCCTGGTTGATTTGGTATTCTTTGGAGGTACTTATCCAGTTCTCTCTTGAACACTGTGAGGGGTCCGCCAGTTATGTCCCTTATGTGTAGTGGAAGCGTGTTGAACAGTCTCGGGCCTCTGATGTTGATAGAGTTCTCTCTCAGAGTACCTGATGCACCTCTGCTTTTCAACGGGGGTATTCTGCACATCCTGCCATGTCTTCTGGTCTCATGTGATGTTATTTCTGTGTGCAGGTTTGGGACCAGCCCCTCAATTATTTTCCACATATGGATTATTATGTATCTCTCCCGCCTGCGCTCAAGGGAATACAGAGTTAGGCTCTTTAGTCGGTCCCAATAGTTTAGATGTTTTACTGAGTGGATTCTAGCAGTAAAGGATCTCTGCACGCTCTCCAGGTCAGCAATTTCTCCAGCTTTGAAAGGGGCTGTCGTTGTGCAGCAGTACTCCACTCTAGAGAGCACAAGCGTTTTGAAAAGTATCATCATGGGTACAGCATCTCTAGTGTGAAAAGTTCTTCTTATCCAACCTGTCATTTTCTTGCAGTTGTGACGGCTACTTTATTGTGTTCTTTAAAGGTAAGGTCTTCCGACATGAGTACAACCAGATCCTTTACATTGCCTTTTCGTTTTATGTTATGATTTGCCTAAGTTTTATACGTGGTTTCCGTTTTTATATTTTCATTTTTTCCGTAGTGCATGAGCTGGAACTTATCCTCGTTAAACACCATATTATTTTCTGTAGCCCATGGAAAGACCTGATCTACATCTGATTGGAGGTTTGCCGTGTCCTCTATGTTGCCTACTCTCATAAAGATCCTAGTATCATCTGCAGAGGATGATACAGGTTGTGTTCTTGTCTATTTCCGATATGAGGATGAGAAAAAGTACTGGAGCAAGCACAGTACCCTGGGGGACTGAGCTCTTCACGGTTGATGGGCTAGATTGTATTTTGTTGACTATTACACATTGGGTTCTGTTAGTCAGGAAATTGTAGATCCATCTGCCTATTTTTCCGGCAATCCCTTTTGAACGCATTTTATGTGCAATTACACCATGGTCACATTTATCAAAAGCTTTTGTGAAATCTGTGTAAATTACATCAGCGTTTTGTTTGTCTTCCATAGCATCTAATGCCATATCATAGTGGTCCAGCAACTGGGACAGGCAAGAGCGCCCTGTTCTGAAACCATGTTGTCCGGGGTTATGGAGATGCTGTGATTCCATGTATTTTGTGATCTTACTTCTTAGCACTCTCTCAAAATTTTTTATGATGTGCGATGTTAGTGCTATCGGTCTGTAATTTTTTGCCCCTGCCTTATTTCCTCCTTTATGGAACGGTGCTATCTCTGCTGTTTTTAGTATGTCAGGGAGAACGCCAGTATCTAGGCTTTGTCTCCACAGAATATGAAGGGCCTCCGATAGTGGTTTTTTACCATTTTTGATGAGTATGGAGTTCCAAGAATCCGGGCCTGGTGCAGAGTGCATAGGCATACTGTTTACGGCTTCTTCAAAATCCAGTGGGGATAGGGTGACGTCTGATATAAGATTTGATATTGGTATCATATTAATGAAAAATTAATTTGGGTTATCAATCTTTAGTGCATTTAGTGGCTCGCTAAAAACAGAGTCGTACTGCTTCCTCAGTAACTAGCTTATTTCTTTGTTGTCATCGGTGATAGTTCCATCTCCCTTTCGCAGGGGCCTGATACTAGATGTGATTTTTTATCTTGATTTTACATAGGAGAAAAATATTTCGGATTTCTTTCTATTTCACTGATGGCCTTTTGCTCTCTTTGCCTCTCCTGGGTTTTGTATGATTCTTGTAGCTTCCGTTCAATTGTTTCTATTTCTCTACCTAACCTTCTTTGCCGTTCTTGAGATAGGGTGCGACTCACAAGTTGTTCCGCGATTCGTTTTCTTCGCCTATATAGGGAACGACGTTCCCGTTCCAATCTGCATCTCTTTCTCTTTTTTTCTTAGGGGTATGCGGTTTGAACATATTTCTAGTGCTACTGAGCTTATTTTTTCCAGACACTGGTTCAGGTTTGCATTTTCTAGCTGTTCTTCCCAGCTTATTTCTGTGAAGTCCTGGTTTATTTGCTCCCAGTTTATCTGTTTATTATTCAAGTTGAATTTGCTGAAATTTACTCCACCGGGAATCTGGACTGGGTTTGAAGGTCTATTCCCCATGGTTGTCAAAACTTCAATTAAGTTGTGATCTGATTAACAGGTATTTGTAATCATTATGTTCCTGATCAATTCATCATTATTAAAATGGTGAAAATGAGGTCCAGCGTGTTCTCCTTCCTAGTTGGTTCTACTATTTGCTGGTTTAAGGCAAACCTATCGCACATCCGTAGCAGGTCACTTGCATGTGCCTGTTCATTTAGGCTACTTCCTGGTATTCTTTCTGATATTACTGTATTAGCCAGGTGCTTCCATTTCAGGTGCCGTAGGTTGAAGTCCCCAAGCAGGATGATGTTCGGAGCTGGATTTGTGAGGTTTTCCAAGCAGTGTTCTATTTTCATTAGTTGGTCTTTAAACTGCTGAGGGTTTTCCTCCGGTGACTTATATACAAGGACAATAACTACATTTAGAATCTCTATTTTGATTATCAGCACTTCCACCATATCATTTGAGATCCCGAGTATACATGTGATTTTTTCATAAAAGTATTCACAGTTATCAATGAATGTTATTGCATTTGATTTAAAAGATTTGTCCAGCCGGCAATTGACACCAAGTGACAACCATACATTTCCAACTCTCTTTCTTGGAAGAATGCCACATATGATCGGGATTCCTCCCTTATTCCTAACTAATTTTATGGTTGTCTTAAAGCTCTGCATCGGTGCCTCACTCCGAACTTGTCCTACATCATTTCCACCTGATCTGATACAAATAATGAGTTTGTTCCCATTTCCAGCCAAAATCTCATTCATGTTGTTTACTATATCACCAATCCTTCCTCCCGGATAGCAAACCCTTAACCTGTTCCTCCTATCTCTGGCACAAAAATCTCTATCCAAATATCTCACCTGGGAATCTCCCACAACCAAAATTCCCTTAGGTACTTCCTCTACTTTGAGAGCATCTTGAGGGACCAGGGCTTTCTTCGATGCCTTGCCTTTCGAGCGAACTGCAAGCTCTCTACAACACTGGTCTTCAGTACGGTGAATGAGTTTAAAGTTTTTAGTACATCGGTAAGCGGACTTGCCAGAGTCATCACAACAAAGACCCTTGTCTTTGCGACATTCCAAGGTGAGGTCTTTTTAATACTGGTCTTTTTTTTCTTCTTGACGTTGTTTCAGCTGTCGTAGCTCCTCCCATAAGGAATCCAACTCTGTCCTCAGAGCTCCTCATAGATTCATCAATTCCTTCACTACACCTTCCATTATTACTATGATAGCACAATTGAAGCTCAGCTTACACACCCTCTCACTGTGATTGACTGTGCCTCACTGACTATAGTGACAAGGCCAGGCACCATACTCAGGTACCCATATTCAGCTGGGCATCCCAGCTTGCTTTAGTGATAGACCTGGCACCGAATCCAGGCACCTACATGCAGATATGCCACACAACTTGCTATAGTGACAGGCCTGGCACCAAATCCAGGAACATTCATACAACTGGGCCACCCAGCTTGCTATAGTGACAAGGCCTAGCACCATAACCAGGCACCTATATAAGGTGGCCACCCGGCTTGCTATAGTGACAGGCCTGACACAATACCCAGCGCCTATATACAGCTGGTCTAACCGGCTTGCTATAGTGACAGGCCTGGCACCATACCCAGCACCTATATGCAGCTTGTCTATCCGGCTTGCTATATTGACAGGCCTAACACAATATCCAGCGCCTATATACAGCTGGTCTATCTGGCTTGCTACAGTGACAGGCCTGGCACCATACACAGCGGCTATATTCAGCTAGTCTACCCAGCTTGCTATAGTGCCTGTGCATTATAGGTGTAGTGCATGCTATAGGTATAGTGCCTATAGCCTGCACCATACCCAGCTCCTATACACAGCTAGTCCACCAACTTGCTATAGTGACAGACCTGGCACCATTCAACTAATGATCTCAGTGAATTAGACACTTTAGCGTTCACTAAATGCTTCTTCAGAGGCAGCCCAGATTTTAGCTTAATGTTCAGCTTTATTTATTGGAACTCTGAAAACACTAAATAGTTCATATTTCTAATTACTTGACGAAAGATCAAATATTTGAATCATTACATCAGATTTGACTTTATATTTCACCTGTTTGATTTGGTTGCTGAGTTCTTAATGTGTTTGAGGAACTTGTATCCAAATGTTGACTTAAGGTAAAAGAAAGTGCTGTAAGCGTATGGGGTCGACCTGAGGAGAGGCGTGACCCCAGCGGGTGACCCCGCTCACTGACCATGACTCTTCCTTATTAATAAAGTCCTCAACCCAGTAATTTATACACCTCAGGTGAGGTGTATGTATTACGTGTGTTAGGAATTTATATTAATAGTTTGAATAAATACAAATAACCAATCTTAATTATCATTCGTAGGAAACTGCAGTATTATCCTTCTGTAATAACCACTCGTAGTGATCTCAGGTAATTACCAATTTAAAATAATAGCAGCAACTACCTGGAGTAATAACCGTAAGAATAATAACAGAATAATAACCTGTTAAAGTTTGACATAATAACTTGCACTAATAATCTCCAGTAATAACACATCATAATAATCTGACGCAATAAAGCACAGAAATAACATGAAAGTTATTTCAGCATGTAGTATCTTACAGAAATTATTAAACACCAAACATGTTGTAACACCCTGTATAACAACTTCCTCTTAACTCCGTGTCCCAATAATTTGCTTTAATATCCTCACGTAATAACTTTCCGAAATAACCTCGCCCTAATAGCCTGGTGTAACTAGCCACAACAACCAGCCTGTGTAAATGATCAGACTTAACAACCAGTTGTTAAAACTTCCCAAGTGACCTGTTATAATAACCCGCCTCACTAATCAACATCAATATCAATAAAGAGCAAGCCAAAATAACAACCTGATCTTACATTCTGCACTAAAACCCACCAATAATAGCTTGTTGTAATAACTCGTAGATATTTCGCAGTAAAATATTATATTAAGTATCATTTAAACCGCAGTTATATCTTTTGTTCCTAGTCGCTTTTAAATGTTATTGAAGCCAAACTTCTGAGGTGACTTTATGTTTCATCTGTTGTTCAGGACTTTATTCAACATGTTCGGTTGCTGAGTTTATTATGTGTTTTGGGAATTATATTAAGATGTTGACTTATGGTAAAAGGAAGATACAAGTTACGTTGGGTCGACCTGAGGACCGTCGTGACCCCAGCGGGTGACCCCCACACACTGACCATGACTCTTCCTGATTATTCAAGACTCACAAAGTATTATATAGCAGCCCGTCCTCCTAAGGTTTCCCAACATCAAGAAACTTTCGAAACTAAAGTCCCATTATCCTAACCTACCAGAGGACCTAAAACAGAAAAAGGGAGAGTATGAAATTTTCGGGAGCCGCTACCATATTCTAGTACGACAATTTTTGCCCTTAGGTAGAGTATACGTCAAAATGCGACGTTCTATTTGGAGGACGGGTTGTATATAGACCTTCACCTCAACACTAAGTGACACTAAGAACCTTTATCTGAAGGAAGTGATAACCATTAAGGAGTGAAAACTGCCCTTAAGTACTTATGAGAAAAGTCTTAATACAAGACTCCTGTTATTTTAAGAATGAAAATGTTGACTCTTGTCAAGACTGTTATGACCTCTGGGTCATCAGAGGTCACCAGTGTGTTTACTTATGTTGGCATTAATCAACGGTTGCACTGTAGATATTACGTGATCATGTATACTTTGTAGCTCGCCTACCACATAGTTACGTTGTTACGAATCTTATATGGATTCTAACATTATCATGATGCTTATAATATTTTACTGCTGTTCTATAATTTGCATAGTATCCAGTTGTCATCCGATTGTCATTGTATGATTATAGATTATTGTTTGATGTATATTGTAACATGCTGAAGTGTGCCTGAGTTGCATTATTATGAGGTTGCGCAAGTTAGTTCCTGTTGGAGGGAGTGTGGATTCTTCCGTGTGGGGGGATGACCATATTTGGATGTGTCCAGATGTGGGCTTGTTGTCAAGCTAGCGTTTATATTTCAACCTTGATTAATTCTTATTATAGTTTGCCATTAAATTTATGTGATGATTGTAACAATATTATATAATCTTAAGATCACGGATTAAATAGTTATTTGTACTACATCCTGTTAGTAGAGTTTCCACAAGAGTCCATGTGGATGTTTAGTTGATGTTGTGGTAGGACGCTGTGTGCTGTCCGGGACGCTTAGTCAGAAGCGTGGCTGAGCTGGTCGAGTGGAGACGTGTATTTGAGTTAAGTCTGTGGTTATTGTTATTTTAGCTGATTACTTAGTTAATTCTCTTGGTAAGACTATTGTGTAATATCCCATTTATTAGTTCATGTGTTGGAGAATATTGTCTATGCTCAGTAAGGATTTTTATTTATATTATTGCATGCTAAAGAATATTTTTGGCTATTATCTTTTTACCATTTATATGTTATGTTTTGTCACCCTTAGCATAGTTATATTGTTTTCCCGTTTATGCAGTGTTTTATTCATACCCTAGACACTATTTGGCAAGGCCGATCTTCGTATACTTTAATCACTGCGGGAAAAGAACCTTACTAATACTCAAGGGTTGTAACACATGAGGGCCACTGTCCAGGAGCTTAAACCTTAATTCCCTGTAATGTATGTGCAAATTGACAGTGCTAATTATTAGTAGCAATTGCCTTCCTAGGTACTCTGTGATTATCTAGTGACACCTAATGAAGCCTGTGTGCATTTCTATGTCAATCTGAGCTGCTGTGAAAACTTTCAACGTTTCACGATTTGAGGGAAGTATTCAGCTTGTGCCAGGGGCCAAGCATAATTTTCAGTGTTGTTTTAAGTGCTAAGTTGTGATAATTGAGCCAACCATGAAGGATCAAGTTGCTGTGCTGGTGGAACAGCCAGATTTGGGTAAAAATTAAAGACTTGAAGAAATCTGGTTTGTTGGTTCTGGCTGATAAATTGAACCTAGCAGTTTCCAGTAAAATGTTAAAAGCTCAAGTGTTAAGAGTAATTGTCACACACTTGGTGGAGGAGGAGAGACTTGACGAGGAATGTTTAGGAGAGTTAGAAGAAGAGTCAAGTGACATGGTGGCAATCTTAAAGTTGGAGATGGAGACTAAATTATGAATGGCTAGACTGGAAGCAGACAAGCAGAGGTTGGAGTTGCAGAAACAGCAAAATCAACTTGAGTTGGAGACTAAACAACAGATGTTGGAGGCTCAATTACATCTAGCAGAGTATCAAACTAAACAAGCCGAGCAGCAAACTAAAAAACTAGAAATTCAGCAGAGTATGGCTGAAAATAATAACAGGTTGGAACAGCAGAGAATTGCAGCAGGGCAAGGTAACACTAGTAATAATCCAGAGAGTACAATTAATTCTTCCAAGTACAGTAAACATGTAGATTTACCTAAGTTTAATGAAGAAGATCCAGAAATATTTTTTTTTTACATTTTAAGAAATTAGCAGTCAGCATGAACTGGCCTGTCGATCAGTGGGTTGCCATTATGCAAGAACAATTTAAGGGTAAAGTTCAGGAGGTATTTGCGTCTATTCCTGCTGAGAATTCTTTCAATTTTAAATTTGTTCAACAGAGCATCTTGAATGCATACCAGCAGATCCTAGAGGCACATAGACAAAAATTCAGAAGTTTAAAAAGAGCACATGACCAGACTATTTCTGACTTTGTGCGGGTTAAATTAAATTACTTTGACAGGATGGGTTAAAGCACTTAATATTACAGAGTTTCAGACTTTGAGAGACCTCATAGTAACTGAGGAAGTATTGGGATGTCTACTAGAGAAATTAGCTTTGTTTATGGCAGAAAATAAACAAACCACTGATGTTATGAAATTAGCCAAGCTAGCTGATGAGCATGAATTACTTACTAAAGTGCCTTTTCGAGCACCTATTAATCTTTATAATGCTAAAACTAATCATTATGCTCCTAAAAATCATGTTTTCCAGACCCGACCAGCTACTTCACCTTCTCCCCTTAACCCTTCTCCTGTAAAGCCTATATGTGAGAAACAACAGACAGGGTTGTCAACCTCAAGTAATGTAGTGATTAAACCTGCAGTTGCTTCGACTGTTTCAACCACTGGCAGATATTGCACGCATTGCAGGAGAAGAGGTCATGTGGTAAATTCCTGTTATACTTTGCACCCTGAGTTGAGACCAACTGGTCTGATTATGAGTAGGGGTTTGCAAACCTTTAATGTCAATGTTGCTCCAGTCATGCCCAAGTGGATGACTAATTTTCAACCATACCTACATTATGTACAAGTGGAACCTGGAAGCCAGTGCAGTTGTTAAGGGACACTGGTGCTTCCCAGTCTTTAATTTCTCGCCGTGTTCTTACTGATGTTAGCACAGAAGACTCTGGGGAGGTAGTGTTATTGAAAGGACTTGGAGGTCATATCCAGCGTGTACTATTAATTAAAGTTAACCTGAATTCTTCTATTAAACCAGGTTGGTGCACTGTAGCAGTCAGTGAGCAGTTGCCCATCCATTAGATTGATATCATTGTAGGTAATGATTTTGACAAGTGTCAAGTTAATGGGACCGATTTCCTGTTATGTTTACTAACCCTAGTGCAGTACTGGCTCAACCAGATTCGGATGATGGTGTCATTTATCCAGCCTGAGTTGTGACCAAATCCATGGGTAAGCAAGTGTTGTAAGTCCTGATACTACCAAGGTGGATGTTCTCGAGGTCAGGACCCCTTCAGACGGAGGTGGAGGTGGACCTTGAAGTTACATTTTTAGCTCACGTGGATGTCGAGAGTGAGGCCGGTGCCAAAGCCCTAATTTATTCTGACCCAGATGGTCTGGAAGAGGTGGCCCAGGTACCAGTTCCTTGCCCGCTCGCTCCAGTTGTAGAGTTCCAGACCTTGAGTAAGTTGCAGAGTACTGATCCCAGTCTAGCAAAATGTTATGCAGAAGCAGCCGACTCCATTGATACTTTGGAGGAGAGTACGGGTTGTTATTTCAAGGATCGATGTCTGATGAGAACATAGAGACCATCAGGCACTCCCTCATCAGATGATTGTGAGTCTAACACCCAGCTCGTTGTGCCAACAGAGTATAGGGAGCATGTATTGCAAGCTGCCCATGATGACCTGATGGGAGGCCATCAAGGCATTACCAATATGTATCATAAGATCTGTAAATTTTTCTATTGGCCAAAACTCAAAAAGGATGTGGTCAGATATTGCAACAATTGTATTGTGTGTCAAACTGTTGGTAAGCCTAATCAGACTGTGCCACGAGCACCATTATACCCTATTGTAGTGCCAGAGGAGCCTTTTACTCATGTGGTACTGGATTGTGTCGGACCTTTACCCCGTACCAAATCCGGAAATATATATATGTTTACAATTTTATGTATGACCACCAGCTTCCCTGAAGCATATGCCTTACGTAACATTAGAGCTTCTACAATTATAAGGCAGTTGGAACGATTTCTCTCATTATTTGGTATGCCCCGTATAATTCAAACTGATAATGGGAGCAATGTTTGTTCCACAACATTTAAAACCTTTTGTAATTCATTTGGTATTCAGCATAATTTGTCCAGTCCTTACCATCCTCAGAGTCAAGGGGGAATCGAGCGGTTCCACCAAACTCTCAAGAAGATATTGAAAGCAACTGGGAAGATTCACCCAGACATTGAGACGATAATTTGCCTTTTGTTTTATTTGCTGCCAGAGATGGATTGCACAGTGCTCTAGGCTGCTCTCCTTTCGATCTTTTATTCGAACATCAGGTGAGAGGACCTTTAAACATGTTGCAGGAGAAGATGTTGGGAGATGTTACAGCCAGGCAGAGTGAACGTTACCTGACGGATGTAAAGAGCAAGCTGTCCAGAACGAGGGAGTTGGCCTTACGACATCTAAGTGAACAACAACAGGTAATGAAGGAGAAACATGACAAGAGGTTCAAGGCCAAACTCAGAGTTTTTGAGCCAGGAGATTTGGTAATGGTCTTGAAGCCTCGTATGGGTACTTCCATGTCTCATAAATTTGTAGTACCTTATAAATTTGTAGGACCTTTTACTACTTGACCTCATCAAGTAGTAAAACGTCTTGGGGAAGTTACTTACAAAGTTTGCCATATCCAACAGAAAAATCAAACCATGAGTGTACATGTAAACCGGTTGAAGGCTTATTGTGGGCCTAGTATTGTGGCTTGTTGTGTTACTGAGGAGGTAAATCCTGAAGAATCGAGTGTTGTAGGGGAAGATGGTAATCCTTGTTTGTCTAATTTCAGTTCCGGGGAAGAATTTTTGTGTCATTTGCAGGATGTGGAGAGAGCAGAGTTCCAGGACCTTTTGAAGATGTCCTCTAACTTGTTTGGGGAGGTCCCCACTCAAACGTCTGTCATTACTCATGACATTAACCTTACAGATGTAACTCCAATTCGGCTACACCCTTATCGAGTGACACCCGAGAAACGACGTATCATCCAGGAGGAGGTTGATTATCTTCTTCGACATGGGTTCATTAGACCCAGTCAGAGCTCCTGGAGTTCATCGTGTTTAGTAGTACCAAAACCAGAAGATAAATGGAGATTAGTAGTGGATTATAGAAAACTCAACCAGGTAACTGTAGTTGATGTGTATCCATTACCTTTATTGGAGGACTGTATCGATACTATAGACCATGCTAAGTTTGTATCTAAGTTGGACTTATCTAAAAGATATCACCAGATACCACTCACATATTTTGGAAGGGAAGTGACAGCATTTATCACTCCTGATGGTGCATTCGAGTTTAATGTCATGCCTTTTGGATTAAGGAATGCTCCAGCAACTTTTCAGAAGTCAATGAATTCTTTGTTGAAGGATCTGCCAGATTGTAGGGCATATTTGGATGACATTGTGATTTTCAGTAAGAATTTCGTAGAGCATATGTCCAGTTTAAAGAAATTGTTTACTGTGTTACAACATGCTAATTTGACTGTGAATAGGAAGAAATGTAGTTGGGCTAAAGGAATAATTGTGTACTTAGGACATGAGGTCGGACAAGGTAGAATAGTCCCATTGCAAGACAAGATCCAGGCAATTGTAGATATTACCCAGTACTAACAAATAAGAAGTCTGTGCAGAGAACTATTGGGGTGTGTGCGTATTATAGGAGATAGTGTAAAAACATTTCCATTGTTGCTGCACCCTTACCAAATCTTCTAAGGAAACAGGTAAAATTTAATTTAAAACAGGTAAAAAGCGTTGATTTGGTGATGGTATATAGAACACTCTGCATTTCATGCAGGCTGTTAAAGTTCGTCTATCCATGATGAGGAGCTGTATGGTGTGTAGCGAATGAAGACTCGCAGTGAACTAACGTCGCGTTTGTGGGTGAGGGAAACGATCCCGGTCAATTGAGAAGCGATTGATGATGACAGGTGAGAGCCTGCTGGCGGTAGTAACAACGCCCCTCCTTAACGCAACCTCAGTGGTGGGACAACCCTGATGGGGTGAACATCTCCCAGACTCCCCTGTAGACGTTGAAAACGATTAAGGATGATGGACGTCATCTGCACTGGTGCGGTAATAGGATATTCACCCCAGCGCGACATAATGTTTAAGTTCTCTTGTGCTGTGTTGATGATGGCATAATGTTTAAGTTCTGTGTGCTGTGTTGATGATGGCATAATGTTTAAGTTCTGTGTGCTGTGTTGATGATGGCATAATGTTTAAGTTCTGTGTGCTGTGTTGATGATGGCATAATGTTTAAGTTCTGTATGCTGTGTTGATGATGGCATAATGTTTAAGTTCTGTGTGCTGTGTTGATGATGGCATAATGTTTAAGTTCTGTGTGCTGTGTTGATGATGGCATAATGTTTAAGTTGTGTGCTGTGTTGATGACGACCCTCGTTTATGGGTTAAACTTCACAGAAGTGATCCGCCACAACCTAGCCATGCGAAGCATAGCGAAGGGGGGGGGGGGACGAAGTTTGAGCCACACTGTTTACAGAAAACCAGATAGAGGTCATTAAGACACACACACACCATTTGCTGCTGAGACGCAAACACAACCCTGTCTGACGGCTAACTAATCGACGTCATTGATCACCACCAACCACCAACACAGCTGGATTGGGTGAGAAAAAGTTAAACGGTTCTTTACATAAAACAGTCATTCTTTAAGAAAAAATAATGACTCCACTGTCACACGATGCCGCCGCCAGCTGTTCCCCTCCTTCTCCCCTCCCATACCCATCGTACATGAAGCTGCCGCCACCTGTTCCCCTCCCTCCTTTTCCCCTCCCATACCCATCTTTAGAGCCTGGTCTCCTACCTCTCAGGTAGGGGGGCCCCTCCCTCCTCAACATATCCATGCCATGTACAGAGGTCCTCCTCAACATAACCTACATACCTTCCATCCATCTAACTACCTTTCCCCTCCTTCTCCCCTCCCATACCCATCTTAAAGCTCTGGTCTCCTACCCTCTCTGGTAGGGGGGACCCCCTCCCTCCTCAACATATCTATACCATGTTGGGACCCCTCCCTCCTCTACATACTCATACCAATCTATCTACACACAGGATTAACTGTACGGCCCATACTCATACATATTCATCTTCTCCTCTTCTCTCCTCCTCCTCCTCTTCTTCCTTTACTCTCCCTACATGACTGCATACCCTCCAGCCCCCACTCGATATTCATCTACTATTCCTCTCCTCTTCCTTTACTCTCCCTAGATGACCGCATACAACCACATAACCCACCCGTCCCCACTCCAACATGACCCTCTCTCAAG
Organism: Procambarus clarkii; assembly: GCF_040958095.1. NCBI lineage: Eukaryota > Metazoa > Arthropoda > Malacostraca > Decapoda > Cambaridae > Procambarus > Procambarus clarkii. The sequence continues at coordinate 32,064,797 of NC_091177.1, forward strand.
TGACGCATAGCCGGACGCCACGCACCGCCACGAGCCAAAACACTCAGGGAACCCCTATCACATACCTTGTGGACTATGTACCTATGCTCACCTGAGCAGGGGGCTTAATGAGCTCACCTGCTCAGGTGCCGCGGACGGTCGTAGTCCTCAACCTCACTACTACGGTTATATTGTACCATGTAGGTACACTGTGGTAAAGTCACACTGATCACTTAGTCAGCGGCTCTTAGTTCACTCTAGACCACTGATTTACTCAAGACGATCTCGATCTCACAGATGTTACCTGATACCAGTCTGTTTCGCTCTGGTGATTCACAGACTTCTGTCACTCTAGATGATTACTGAACAAAATAGTCAAGGTCGCGATTCTGGGCGAGCGTTATTATATTTAGCAGAACGCAGAGTTTAACTTGACGGTGAGGAATGGACGGTGTTCTTTCTATTGGCCGATAGACAGAAGGACACGTCAACCACATACAGAGTTCCTCACATGAATACCCTTGCAAAGAGTTGCACACTTCCTCGGGTCACAAACACCTGGACTACCAAATGACCAATGGCGTTGCAGCGAATGTGCTGGAACCAATGATATTGATAGTCATATGATCGGTAGAAGAGTGACGTCATGACTACGTCACGACTACTTCACTGTTGATATGCTCCATCGCATCGGTTGAGATTGACCCCAGAGATCAGAGCTTATCTCTCTCTCACACACCTGGCACCTTCCACTGTGTACTTCCTGACTCATTTGCTATGGTGCAATTGTTTAACTCCCCAGTATCTACTTTCTGCCTGGGCATACGGCGGCCTTCGTATGATACCACTGTATAAGTACTTCTGGGTATGTGGGCATCCTGGGGACACCCAACATGACAGTTTCCATCAAGGGTTAACAGAGATAGGGCTTGTGCACGAGATTGGTGCACTGTGCACTGCATTGAGCCATTCATGTCAGCTGTGGGAGAATCTTGAGAGACCATACTCTCACATTGGGTTACAATAACATATTTCTTCAGAGAAAGATTATTTCGGAAGGTTATTACTGTGAGTTATCACTGAAGGCTGATATTGAAGTAATTATGATAAGCAACTTCTGCAGGCTGTTACAGCAAAATATTGCCAAAAGCAAAAACAGCAAGAATTTTACAAGTTATTTGGGGAGATAGTTACTGGTAGTTATAACCTCTAATTATTAGTTATGTTATAGGAACAGGTTATAAGGTCTGGTTATGTTCGCAGGTTGTTAGATTGACAACTCCACAGTATACCTGAGAATGTGACTGCCAGACGAGGGCTTCTACAGGTTACATGAACATGTGGTTGTTTACTAGGTTAACATCTCCAGAGTATACATGACCACCTCGTTGCCTGACAACCCAATTTCACAAAATATATTACCCTTTGGTTGCAAGACCAGCAGCTTCTAATGACCACGATGCTGTCAGGTCAGCTGTACAGTATACATGACCACGTGGCTCTCAGGTCAGCTCTACAGTATACATGACTACGTGGCTCTCAGGTCAGCTCTACAGTATACATGACTACGTGGTAAGCGAGCTACAAAGTATACATGATCATGTGATATCTACAGTACAACTGTTGTTTAATGCCAACATAAGTAAACACACTGGTGACCTCTGATGACCCAGAGGTCATAACAGTCTTGACACGAGTCAACGTTTTCATTCTTAAAATAACAGGAGTCTTGTATTAAGACTTTTCTCATAAGTACTTAAGGGCAGTTTTCACTCTTTAATGGTTATCACTTCCTTCAGATAAAGGTTCTTAGTGTTGAGTTGAAGGTCTATATACAACCCGTCTCAATACAATTCAATCCACAAGGGCCGTGACGAGGATTCGAACCTACGTCCGAGAGCATCCCAGACGCTGCCTTAATCGACTGAGATACGACATGGATAAGAATTGCAACCAGAAGTTTTATTGAACTTACTTGGATCCTGCAGCCTCTGCGAGACACAAACCAGGATCTTAAACAATTTCTCCATGCACTCGAGCTATGTCAATAGGCCGTTCTACCTCTTCTGACTTGATGCATCACGCTATTGTGATTTCTGTGTGTAATGAAGTAAGGGCGAAGAGGTAGAATGGCCTATTGACATTGCTCGAGTGCATGGAAGAATTGTGTAAAATCGTGGTTTGTCTCGGAGAGGCTGCAGGATCCAAATAAGTTCAATAGAACTCCTGGTTGCAATTCTAATCCATGTCGTAGCTCAATCGGTTAAGGCAGCGTCTGGGATGCTCTTGGACGTAGGTTCGAATCCTCGTCACCACCCTTGTGAATTTGTAACTTTGATGTTATTTCTGTGCGTTATTGCGTCAGCTTATTATGATGTGTTATTACTGGAGATTATTAGGGCGAGTTATTATGTCAAACTTTTGCAGAAGATTATTACTTTAGGATATTATTCCAGTTATTACTTCCGGTTATTACTGCAGGTATTTGCTGCTATTATTTACAATTGGTAATTACCTGAGACCACTAGGAGCGGTTATTACAGCAGGATAATACTGCAGTTTCCTACAGTTGATAATTAAGATTTATTATTTATCTTTATTCAAACTATTAATATAAATTCTTAACGCACGTAATTTATACACTTCATCTAAGGTGTATAAATTACTGGGTTGAGGACTTTATTAATAAATCAGTTACAGCCCCGCTTCTGTGCCAGGTAAGTCCACTACGGGCTCACCATAGCCCGTGCTACTTGGAACTTTTTGTTCCCAGTAGCTGAATCTTAAACAACAAACAAAATAACTTTATTAATAAGGAAGAGTCAAGGTCAGTGTGTGGGGTCACCCGCTGGAGTCAACATGATGGTCCTCAGGTCGACCCCATACAATTAGAAAACTTCATTTTACCTTAATTTAACATTTGGATATAAATTCCCCAAACACGTAATATATTCACCAACTGACTTAAACAGATGAAACATAAAGTCAAATTTCAAGTATCGATTCATATATATCAACTTTCGTCAAGTAATTAGAATTATAAAATATTTAGTGTTTTCAGAGTTCCAATAAATGAACTGAACATTGAGCTAAAATCTGGGCTGCCTCTGAAGAAGAAGCATCGTCATTAGTGAACGCTAAAGTGTCTAATTCACTGAGATCATTAGTTGAATGGTGCCAGGCCGGTCACTAGTGCAAGCCGGGTTGACCAGCTGAATATGGGTGCTGGGTATGGTGCCAGGCCTGTCACTATAGCAAGCCGGGTGGACCAGCTGAATATGGGTGCTGGGTATGGTGCCAGGCCTGTCACTATAGCAAGCCGGGTTGACCAGCTGAATATGGGTGCTGGGTATGGTGCCAGGCCTGTCACTATAGCAAGCCGGGTGGACCAGCTGTATATGGGCGCTGGGTATGATGCAAGGCCTGTCACTATAGCAAGCAGGGTAGACCAGCTGCATACGGGCACTGTGTATTGTGCCAGACCTGGCACTATAGCAAGCTGGGTGGCCCAGCCCAATACAGGTGCCTGGGTATGGTGCTAGGCCTTGTCTCTATGGCACGCTAGGTTGACCAACTGTATGTGTGCCTGTGTATGGTGTCACTATAGCTGGGTTGCCATCTTCCCGATATTTTACATTTCTTACCAAACTAAGAGTTCCTGGCCCAGTGACAGTGTCAGTAGAGTGGGTTGTGTGCCGTGTAAACTGTAGGTTATTATGGTGGGTTATTGTGGTGGATTATTATGGTGGGTTATTGTGGTGGATTATTATGGAGGGTTATTGTTGTGGATTACTGGGTTATTGTGGTGGATTATTATGGACGGTTATTGTGGTGGATTGTTATGTAGGGTTATTGTGGTGAATTAATATGGAGGATTATTGTGGTGGATTAATATGGAGGATTATTGTGGTGGATTATTATAGTTTATTGGGGTGGATCATTATAGTTTATTGGGGTGGATTATTATGGAGGGTTATTATTATGGAGAGTTATAGTGGTGGATTAATTTGGAGAGTTATAGTGGTGGATTATTAATATGGGTTATTGTGGTGGATTATTATGGAGGGTTTTTATGGTGGATAATTATGGAGGGTTATTGTGGTGTATTATTATGGAGGGTTATTTGGTGGATTATTATGGAGGGTTATTGGTAGTGGATTATTATTGAGCGATATTTGTGATGGATTGTTATGGAGGGTTATTGTGGTGGATTATCCCTTATTGTGGTATACATAATTATATTATATATAATTGTGTTATACACAATTATATTATATTGTGGTATACATGGATAAGCTATGTTTAGGAGTCTCAAGGTAGTTTCTACCTGAGTTTCCAGAAAGGGTGGAAAGGGAGTAATTGTGGTGGATAGTTAATGTGGGTTACTGTGGCAGATTATTAAGGAGGGTTATTGTGGTGGATTTTTATGGAGGGTAATTGTGGTGGATTATTATTGAGGGTTATTGTGATGAAGTATTTTTGAGGGTCATTGAGGTGAACTATTTTGGAGGGTTATTGTGGAGGATTATTAAGGAAGGACATTGTAGTGGATTATTGTGGTTGACTATTGTGTGTATCATTATTGAAGAATTTTGTTGTGGATTATATTGAGGTTAATTATTTTGGAGGATTTTTATTGGATTAATTGAAAACGTTATCGAGTTGGATTATTCGAAAAGACTATTTTCGTTAATTATTAAGAAGGGGTATTGTGTTGGATTAAAATGTAAGGTGATTGTGGTTGAATATTTTGGAGGGTTATTACAGTGTATTATTTTGGAGGGTTATTGTGGTGGATTATTGTTGTGGGTTATTGTGGGGCATTATTATTGTGGGTTATTATGGTAGATTATTATGGTGTTGTAACAGTTTAGCTGTTTATAAAGGAACCTACATCGTGTGTAGTATTGGATACATGGATAATCTAGGTTATGGAGTTTCTGGGTAGTTTCTACCCGAGTTTCCAGAAAGGTTTGTCTCAAGAGATTAGGGGAGTGATGCATGCACGATTGCTACAGCCTTCCTGTGAGTTTATTTCATCAAGTATAGATAAATTCAGTTATTAATAGTAATTATAGTAATAATCAACGTTGCTTAAGTAGTTATGTTAATTTAACGCCGTTTAGAGAAAAGAGTAAACTCCTCCTAGTCGGCAAGTGTAGATGACTCATCTAGAATATGAGAACTAATTTCTGAATACACACACTAGGCTCAGTTAGCAGCCTTCGCTGCGGTAATGCTATCAAGCATCTTGTTTGTTAATGCATTCAAATTATTAAAATGAATGTTATTTATCAATATTGTACTCAACTATTAATTGGGATCAAGTACTTATGTAATTACCCTTCATTTTGAATAGGAATCTAATCACCTTAAAGTAACAAGTCAATACGAATCTAATTTGTTAATTATCTTTAAGAAGTAGTTTTGCAACAATGTCAAGGTCAGCCTCTCAGCTTGGGAGGAAATTTTCAGTTGGTGTGTTTTGGGGCAGCAGCTGGGCAAGACAGGTCTCTCCCTGAGACAAGGTCGCAACATCTGACCTGGAGTATTGGTATTTAAATTTAATAAATTAAGGTAAAGTTTCTTGTTTTCTTGAACTGAGATACAGTTGTAGTGATCAATTTCATAATCATTTGCCTCAGATAGGACGTTTTCAGTTAGTTAGTGTTCTCCTTTTGTTTTCATAACTTTTATAATAAATAATGATTGAAGTGATCTCGGTTGTTTAGCAGAATTGTTCCCCCATTTATGTTTCATTGTGTGTTATTGAATAAGCTCCTGTGAACTTCACAAGCACCTTTGTCGATTTAAAATGTATATAAGCTCTTTGGTTTGAGTTAGTCCTCACTTTAAAGTATATTCATTACTCCATTTCAAATAATTGGGAACCACAATCGTGGATTTAATGGCAATTGATTGAAAATGATTTAATTGCAATCCGGTCCCACAATCAATTAGCGGGATTACAGAATCATTAGAGGATCGTTGGTGGCAGCAGGAAGGTCTCAGAGTTTGTTAGTAACAAAGTACAGCGTCCTCGTGTTGAGGAATCTAGGTGATAAAACGCCCAAGGTCACGAGGGTTGGACTGAAGGTCCGGCAGGAACAATGGTGAACACCAGAAGCTTTAATTACCGCCGGATAAATGGTCAGGAGGGATAATAAATTCTGACCCCCTTTACAGTGGGATATTGTGGTGGATTATTTTGGAGGATTATTGTGGTAGATAATTATTAAGGATTGATGTCATAAATTAATGTAGTCGATTATTAGTGTCGATTATTATTGTGGATTTTTGTGGTGGATTATTTCGGATGATCTTAATTTGGATTATCATAGAAGGTTATCGTGGTGGATTTTTTATGGAGGGTTATTGTGGTGGATCATTACAAAGGAATACTATTGTGAATTATTTTGGAGAGTTATTTTGGTTGATTATTTTATACAGTTTTTGTGTTGTATTATTATAGAGGGTTTTTGTGGTGGATTAACCTTGTGGCATATTCTAGTGGATTATTACGTAGTGGAATTGCAGTGGTTTATTTTGGAGGGTTATTGTGGTGGGTTATTTGGGAAGGTTGTTGTTGTGCACTATTGTGCTGGATTATTTTAACTGCTTTTTGTTTATCATTATAATAGAGGGTTATCTTGGTGGATTATTCTCATGGATTATTATGAAATGTTATTATGGCCAATTATTTTGGAGGGTTATAGTGGTGGATTATAACAGGGGGTATTGTGGTGAATTATTATGAAGGGTTATTGTGGTGGATTATTATTGAGGATTATTGTGGTGGACTATTTTGAAGAGTTATTGTGGAGGATTATTTGTAGGATTTTTGTGGTGGATTATTTTGAAGGATTATTGTTGTGGATTATTATAGTGTTAGTGTGGTGGATTTTTAAAAGGGATTATTGTGGTGGATTATTTTGGTGGGTTTTTGTGGTGGATTATTTGGCAGGGTTAATGTGATGGATTAGTGTGGTGCATTATTTTGGAGCATATTTTATGGGATTATTATAGTGGGTTTTCGTGGTGGATTATTTTGGTGGATTAATTTTGTTGATGAATATGGAGAGTTATTGAGATGTATAATTATGGAGAGTTAATGTTGTAGATCATTTTGGAGAGTTATTGTAATGAATAAATATTTAGGGATATTAAGGTGGATTATTTTCGAGGATTATAGTGGTTGATTAATATGGTTGATCTTTATCATTACCCTATGGAAAAATCAGAGGGTTTTTGTGTTGGATTATTGTAGAGGGCTACCTTGGATGATTATTCAGTTGGATTATTTTCGTAGGTAATTATAGATGGTTATTGAGGTAGATTATTTTGGAGGGATATTATGGTGTATTATTATTGTGGGTAATTGTGGTGGTCTAATACGGATGGCTATTGTGGTGAATTATTTGGTTGTTCAGGCAGGTCATCTGAGGAGGTGAATAAAATACTGGGTTCAGGGTTTTATTAACCAGGAAGAGTCATGGTCTGTGTGTGGGGTCACCCGCTGGGGTCACGAAGGTCCTCAGGTCGACCCCACGTACTAAAGATCTTCCTTTTCCCTTAAGTCAACATTTTATTATAATTTTCCAAAACACGTAATAAACTCAGGAACCGAACATGTTGAATAAAGTCCTGAAAAGTAAATTAAACATAAAGTCACCTCAGAAGTTTGGCTTCAATAACAATTAGAAGCGATTAAGAACAAAATATATAATTGACCACCCAGCTGGGGTTTAAATGACCCCAGCTGGGTGGACAAGCTGTATATGGGTGCCTGGGGTATGGTGTCACTATAGCTGAGTTGTAATCTTCCCAATATTTTACCTTTCTTATCAAACTAACAGTTTCTGGCCCAGTAACAGTGTCAGTAGAGTGGGTTATGTGCCGCAAAAACTGTAAGTTATTATGGAGGGTTATTGTGGTGGATTTTTATGGAGGGTTATGGTGGTGGATTACTATGGAGGGTTATGGTGGTGGATTATTAAGGAGGGTTATTGTGGTGGATTATTATTGAAGATTTGTTAATGGATTATTATAAGACGTTATCGTGTTGGATTATTCTAATGAACTATTTTCGTGAATTATTATGGAGGGGGGATTGTGGTGAATTATTACGGTGGGATATTGTAGTGGATTATTGCAGAAGGATATTGTGGTGGTTTACTTTAGAGGGTTATTGTGTTGGATTATTATGGATGATTATTGTTGTGGATTATTTTGTCGGATTAATATGATGGATTAATGTGGTGGAATATTGTGGTGGATTATTGTTGGAGTATTGTAGAAGGTTATCATGGTGGATTATTATGGTGGATTATTGTAGAAGGTTATCATGGTGGATTATTTTGGTAGATTATTCGTGTGGATTACTAAGAAATGTTATTGTTGTGGACTATTTTGGAGAGTTATTGTGCTGGATTATTATTGAGGATTATTGTAGTGGATTATTTTCAAAGAATATTTTGGTGGATTTTAATGGAGTGTTATTGGTGAAGATTATTTTGGAGGGTTATTTTGGTGAATTATATGACAGAGGGTACTGTGGTGAATTATTATGATGGGTTATTTTGGTGGATTATTATGAAGGTTTATTGTGGTGGATTATTATGGAGGCTTATTGTGGTGATTATTATAAAGGTTTATTGTGGTGGATCATTTTGGTAAGTTATTAGGTGGATTATTTTGGAGGGTTATTGTGGGGAATATTAAGGAAGGATATTGTGGTGGATTATTTTGAATAGAAAGGTTATCGTTATGGATTATTATAGAGGGTTATCGTGATTATTATCATAAAGGTTTATTGTGGTGGATAATTTTTGGTAAGTTATTAAGTGGATTATTTTGCAGGGTTAATGTGGTGAATTGTTTTAGTGGAATATTTTGAAGGATATTTTATGGGATTATTATAGGGGGTTATCGTGATTCATTATTTTGTTAGATTAATTTCATTCATGAATATGGACCCAGCAAACACAAATCATCTACACAACGTTCGCCTATCTCTTGCCATAGGTGTGGGAATGATTTGCATTGAGAATGGTGCAGGAGAGCCTTTGAGAAACTTTTACTCAAAAAATCCAAACACAAAGGTTTAATTATAAATTGTTTTTCTACAATTATTTTCTTCCAAATGTAAAACAAATAGTTTTTACATGTTTAAATATAAAATTTATGGTGTTTTTTTGTAAAATTCATTAATAAATTGTGAATGATATATATTGGCTGAGTGAAACCTTTATAATCCATTTAGTTATAATTTGAACAGAAAAAAGTATTTTTCCAAATTTTCTAAAAATTGCTCTTTTTAACACAATTTGACTCCTTATACATTCCACTAAACACTATATCATGTTTAAATATATAATTTATGTATTATTCTCTAAAATAATTTATATAAATTATATAAGTTGCTGGAAAGTGGTGTTAAGGATTTTGAAAACATTTTGTTGTGTTAATATGTTCTTATTAACTATGTCTCAAGTTCACAGTTTATCAAACAAGAATATTAACATTCGTCAACTCTTAAAATCTTATATGTTATCTTGCTGGTGCAAAAAAGGGTGAATCTTTAGGAACAGCTATAGTATCTATATATCACAAATGGTGTTTTCCCTAACTCAAACAATGTAGGGTTTATTATTCTACACATATTTCTAATGACTCTTAGATGTTTACATTCTCTGAAGTATAATTGTGAAGGCTGTGTCCATCACTCTCAACACAGATTCTTAAACTCGTCTCTGCAGGTTCAACTATATAATTAGTTTCCATTTTGAATTTCCATGGACATTTGTATCCAAAATGAAACCAATGTGGTTTCCTTCAGCGCCTTCAGCCAGCACATTTGCTCATTCATTTCCACAGATTCCAACAAGGTAGGGGATTTACAGAAATTTGTATATTCATATTGTTATATATTAAAAATATGAATGCAGTTCAATATGATAAGACAAATACATGAGTTTATGATAAATTCGTTTTCTGTGATATACCATTGATATGCTCTTTTTTTCTTTAAACGGCAGACTAAACTAAAGTGCTCACATCAACAGATTTGATGTATAAATGGTCAACGCTCAACAGAGTTAGTATAAATGTATTAGTATAAATCTTACTTGTCTCATTGTTAATTCACATTCAATGTCAACTTGTGGTTTTGATGTGGCACGTTTGGCCAAGACACCCCACCCCATTATGCACCCCATACCCATCTTGTGGGCGGTTGTGGAAAGGGTTACAGAGGCACATAATGGGCTCAGGGACTGAACCCCACAATTCATTTAGCTAAGCAAGTTACAATCTTGATGAGCTAGTTACAAAATTCAATATAAGTCATCACATCAACAATGGGTTCGAGATCGACCTCAAGTACAGGTTCTAAATTAAGCAACTGACATATGTGGAGAGCTAGTATCAAAATTTATATGTTTGTCCTGCACACCGTCCCCCATCCAGTGGGCAGCGGTGGATAGGTTACAATCACTTAGTTGTTATCTACAGTTAGCAAACTGGGGATATTTGGCTAAAATTTCTGGTAGCAGCTCATTTTGAATGAAATATTGACACATCGCTGGAACATTGGTTATAGAATTGTCTCTAAATTCATGTATCTTTTCGCACTCCATCACATAGTGACGGAGGGTGTGCGAATAATTTTGTTGACACAGTTTACATTTGGTCAGGTCTACATCAGCAGATAATGAGAATTCCCAGAGATACTTGTAACCGAGTCTAAGCCGAGCAGTAGTAACATCTAGAAGTCTGCTGATTTTATTGGATGATCCATAGATGTGTGGCTCCTCTTGTATGATATGTATGATAGATGGAATTACTAGTTCCAGTTTCTAGGCAGGCGATGAGTACTCACAATAACCTTAATTAAGCGTCAAAACAAAAATGTGTATACTCTTTTTACTCTCCTGACCTTAGTTCTCGAGCTATGTATTTCATTTTGGTACCAACGTGTTCGCAATAACATTCTCTAGAAGAAAATCAGCAAAAACGGTCACCAAAAGTTATATGAATACCAGCACCCAATAAATACCTACGTAGATGACTCGCCGTGAGTGCCCAAGAGCAACAAAATGTTTTTACTCTTGGGATTGTTATCACTTCCACACTTGTCCTACAGCGTTAATTTTGGTATCAATGTACTCGCAATGAAATTCCCAACACGGTGATATGAATATAAACGTAGAATAATGGTCGCTGCCCACCCGCAAGAGTGTGGGAAGTGGCGGAACTGTTACCCAGTATTGGTGACAAGACGACACATGGGCGATACAGTGCTTTGAAAGTTTATAATTATATCACTGTCCTGACATTATTATTGTATGTACGTCATTCATTTTTGTGCCAATGTTTTCGCAATAGAATGTTCTATGAGCCCGTAGGTAAAAAAGAGCAACAAAGCGTAAGATAGAATAGCACCATATATAAAACAACGCTGGTACATATCAGTGAGCGTCAAACACACACGAAATGTGTGTGTTTGATGGTGGTCAAACGATGTTTGATGTGTTTGATCAGGTGATGTCCTGATCCGCATAATTAAAGTATGAATTATGTTGAGAAAAAATAAGAAAAAAGGGAAAAAACAGGGGTGGGAGAAACATGACAGAAAAAGAGTAAAAATACAATTTGGTCAACAAAACAGCATTGTTTAAAATAAAAGATATGGATTGACATTTTGGGGGTTAGGT
>NC_091177.1:32076989-32194016 GCF_040958095.1 Procambarus clarkii
CCTTCCTCTCGCCTCTGTCGTGCTTTAACTTTTACCCCTCCTGCGGTTCCTGTTCCTCTTCACCACCTCCCTCTTTCTGTCCGGTTATCTCGCCTACAGGATTCTCTCTCCGTTCGTATTTCTGATGTTTCTCCTCGTGTTGTTCCTTCTTTGCCCCCGTGGAGGGTCCCTCTTCCGCGGTTTTGTACTTCCTTGACCCGTATCACTAAAGCTTTTACCCCTCCTACGGTTCTAAAACGCCTTTTTCTCGAGCACTTTTCTTCTCACTCCCGCTCCGTTTCTGTCTTCACCGATGGGTCTAAGTCAGCGGACGGTGTTGGCTACTCTGTTGTTTTTCCTGATCGCACTTATATGTGTCGCTTGCCTCCGGAGACTAGCATCTTTACAGCGGAACTTTATGCTATTCTCTATGCTCTTCGTCTCCTGCTTTCTCGTTGTCAGTCTTCCTTTGTGGTTGTTGTTGACTCTCGTAGTGCCCTCATGGCTCTCGGGTCCTTTAATCCGGTTCATCCAGTTGTTGTCGAGATCCAGCATTGGCTGTTTCTCGTTCACAGTAAATTTAAGTCGGTTGAGTTTTGTTGGGTTCCCAGCCATATTGGTGTGTCTTTAAATGAGCGTGCGGATGCTGCCACTAAGGAAGCTGTCCGCTCTTGTCCCATCTCTCGTAAAGGCATTCCGTATTCCGACTTTTACCCGGTTATCCATTCCTCAGTCCTTACCCGTTGGCAGGCTTCTTGGTTGTCTGTTACTGGTAACAAGCTACGTACTCTTAAATGTTGTGTTTCCTCGTGGCCGTCCTCCTTCCACCGTAACCGGCGGTGGGAAACAGCTCTGGCGAGGTTGCGTATTGGCCATACTCGCTTAACCCATGGTCACTTGATGGAGCGCCGCCCTGCTCCTTATTGTCCTAGTTGCATTGTCTCTCTTACGGTCGTGCATGTCCTTCTTGAATGTCCTGACTTCCAGGACGAGCGTGTGTCTTGCTTTCCGACCGCCCCTCGCGGTCACCTGTCCCTCGATAGAATTCTTGGTGACTCGGATACTTTTGATATCGTTCGCCTTATGCGTTTTTGTTCTCGTATTGGCATCCTTGGTGATATTTAGCGCCCTCTGATTATTTTGCGTATTTGATGGTGCTACATAGCCTTCCCGGTTTGGTGCCTTCTTTTGATAATTACTTACTTACTTACTTCACTCCTTAATGGTTATCACTTCCTTCAGATAAAGGTTCTTAGTGTCACTTAGTGTTGAGGTGAAGGTCTATATACAACCCGTCCTCCAAATAGAACGTCGCATTTTGACGTATACTCTACCTAAGGCCAAAAATTGCCGTATTAAAAAATTGTAGCGGCTCGCGAATTTTTTTTTACTTTTCCGTTTTATGCTTTGGGTCCTCTGGTAGGTTTGGATAATGGGATTTTAATACGACAGTTTATTGACGCTGGAAAACCTTAGGAGGACGGACTGCTATATAATACTTTGTGAGTCTTGACTAATGAGGAAGAGTCATGGTCAGTGTTTGGGGTTACCCGCTTGATTTTTTTATTGTTACCGCCGGAGGCGGCTAGTTTATTATGCACTCCATACCCATCCTGTGAGCGGTAGCGCAAAAAGCATTACAGAGGGCACAAAAGGTCTTTATCAGACCTCATCTTAGATTATTACATAAACAATTTTATCTATCCTTCACACCTTATAGTTACAATGTCAGCTAGATAGAGAGAAAATGCTATTTCAAGAGCTCTACATTTACAGTAAATCATTATACATTAATGGTAGGTTTTATCGCTAATACATAATAGTTTGACCAATGGAGATGGTCATAGGGTAGCTTCTGTTTATAATTAGTTTTCACAATACACTACTTGTTTCTTCATCTCATATGTCGTTTATCTACTTGAAGCGAAATATGGATACAGTGCAAGGATTTCAGGTAATTTATCCATGGTAATAAGATAGGTTGCCATATCATACATAGTGAGCTTAGATTTATCTCTAAATGGCCCAATTTTACTACAATCCAAGATATAGTGTTCGAGTGTGTGTCCCTGTCTTTGTCCACACACTGTACACTTTACTTCATCTAGATCCCTATACAAGCCGAACTGCCAGAGATACTTGTAGCCAAGTCTTATACGAGCTGTGATAACATCTGTTAGTCTACTGACTTTGTTACTTGCCCCATACACATGTTTTACTTCACACATTTAATTGTGATGAACAATGGACCTGCTAGTTCTAGTTTGCACAGTTCTACTTTCTTCAAATCCATCCAGGAGTTCTCGTCTAATGACACTTTACAGGGACCGATCTGATAACTCAAGATTCCGTTCAATACTCACTTTATTTACTGCATCCTTAGGAAGGGCGTCAACTTTGTCATGTTCCTGCAGGCCAATGTGAGAAGGAATCCACAACATTTTTATATTTACCCTCTTGCTAAGTATTCTTATATATCTACGTCTAGCTTCCAAGACAAGCACGTTATTACTTGATTGCAAACTGTTTATTGCTCGTAGTGAGGAAAGGGAGTCGGAAATAATTAAGCTGTCTACTTCAGTGTTGTCAATAATTTCGAGTGCTACCAGTATTGCTACCAACTCGGCTTGCATTGTGGATGCCCAGTTACTAATTCGGATATTCCTTTGAATTGTGCTGCCATCGGGCTGATGAGCAATAACAGCACTTCCTGCCCTCCCTGTAGCAGTATTGAGTGATCCGCCAGTGTAAATGGTCTGTGCTATGTTGTTTTCAGCTTGTATATTGTGAATGTGTTCTATAGTGCTTAATTTAGCAGCAACCTGAGCATGAAGGTTGTTTGTGATTACATTCTTGGTGGGGTATGCAGGGGTCAGGATATCAAAAGGTACTATCTGCCAGAGTGGAAGGAAGTGTTGTACTCATTCATCTGTATATACATCGTGCAGTCCCATCAATTTAATATGAGTGGCTGTTCTTTGAATCCATTTATACTCGTTGGTTCACTTTCGTATGTGTTCACATAGTTCAACTGGCACAATGTTGTTTTTGTTATCACGCAGAAGCTTTAGTCCCATCATAAGATTAATTTCAAATATTCTGTCTCGAATGCTAAGTATATTTAATTCTTTCTACATATTGAGAACTTTAGTAATTATATGACAGCCAAGTATAATTCTGAGTGCTTCATTTTGCATTTTTTCCAGTCTATCGATACTTTTGTCATTTTGCAGGACCAAAGCTGGTGCATGATAGTCTATCAGAGACATTATATATACTAAATACATCATTTTTGCTATTCTAATAATAACACCGTACTTGGAGCTGTACCTCACTACAGTTCTGAGAGCCTTGAGTCTGTCTCTACACTGTTGATGTAACTTATTGACTGCAGGTGAGGTACAAGGGACAGAGACACCAAGGTATTTGAAAAATGAGACAAAGTCTATTGGCATGTTATCTGTCTTAAGTTTTCGTGGTCCACTTTTGCGGTTGCCAATTTGTCTGTTAAATACCTTTGTTTTAGCAGCGTTGATACAAGACCAAGGCTCTCACAAGCTGTATGTTTACAATTTAAGATTGTTTGCATTTCGCGGTGGGTTTTAGTATGTACAAGGATGTCATCTGCCTAGCTGATAGTGACGTTTGCCAGAGTAGTTGGGATTAATTTTAGTAGGGCATTAATTAGAACATTAAACACGGTAGGACTGAGTAATCTTCCTTGTGGGGTGCCTAGTTGCATTAATTTAGTTTCACTCTTGTAGCCTTGGAACAGTGGAGAGGACTTCCGGTTGGTAAGATTGCCCCGTATCCATTGTAATAATTGTCCACCATGTTCCAATGGGTTGTCATAGCCAGGGGGTGGTAATGGGGGACGAGCTCCCATGACCTATTAAATGCTCCTATACGGCATGAGTCTCTAATAGCCTCTGACAACCAAGTCCAACTCCTGGCCTGCACGGGTGGCTAGTCTTTAAGTCCGGCGGAACTGCTTTTACCGACAGGAGAAGGGGCGAGGGCGTGCCTCTGGCGCCTTAAAACCAGCTGCTCCGGGTAGACGGGACTCGATAGCCTGGGAAGGTAGCCCATCTAGGGGAAGGAAAATACTGATTTTAAACCTCCGCTGCCTTGCGGCCATACCTCTTTTTGGGAAAGGCGTCAGGAGTCAACCTCGAGGAAAAATCAGGAGCTGGAGCCCCTAAGGCAGTTCGTTGTTGACGTCGACCTCGTTCTGGCAGCTCCTGCGACGTTGTTGAAACCATGTGTATTGGAATTTGCCTTTCTATTGGATTATTTCAGCAACGTGGAGAGGGGGGGACCTGCTGCATGGGTAACAGCTTTTCCTAAATATCTACCTACCCAGGCTTTGCGCCCTGTAGGGCGCAACTCCATAGTCTTCCGAGACTGAAGGATGCTACTACTAATTGTCCACCTATATCCTTTCTCGCTAATTCATACATAATCACTTCCCTATTAGCAATATCAAAGGCATTTTTTAAATTAAGAAATGTTGTGTACGTGTGCCTTTTATTGCCATGAACAGTGAGAAAGGTTGTGATACAGTTGTGTACACTTTTACCATGTGTGAACCCAGAGATATCAGGTGACATGTGCTCTTTAACTCTATACAATAATTTATTAAGCACCATTCTCTCAAAGGTTTTGCACATGCAACTGTCAGTGAGATGGGATGGAAAGCATTAGGTTGGCCAGGCTATGGTACAGGTACAGTAAGACTGGTGGTCCATGATACTGGCAGTTGCCCAGTGACATAACTGGCATTAAACAATTCTAATAATGGGTTACCGGGTACATGATGTAGGAGTCTTAGAATATCATAGGTGATACCGTCCTCACCCGGAGCAGTGCTACTGCCCCTGGAGAGGGCTGCATCGAATTCATAATCTGTATATGGAACATCACATCCATCATGTTGCTTGCTCAACATGAAATCTATGAGAGCATTTCTGTCTGTGGACCTCGCCTGCAATTTCTACCTAGAGCTAGCTGGTAACATTCCAAAGGAATGTGTCAGGAAGGTCTCAGGAAACCTGAGACCGTTTTTGTAATTAACTGATTGGCTTTCTGTAGCGGGTTTGGGTGTGAAACTTGTCTATTATTTGTGCCAATAATTTTGTTTATGCCTTTCCAGGCCTTGCCCAAGGAAGTATGCAGGTTAAGTCCACTAACAAAACCCTCCCATTCAGATTGTCTCAGTTCAGCCATTCTCTTCCTTGCCGCTGCAAGCGCGGCCTGACACAGTTTTAACATTTGAGGAGTTCTAAGGTCTTATATGCTTTACCCATCTGTCTAGCAATTGATTTAAGCTCTTTCAGTTTAGCATCATCATAGTACTGGTTGTGTCTGACCTGCTTACCGGTACGTCTTTTTGTTGGTGTGACTCACTATTTTTGATGGCCTCATATGGTTTTATTCACGAGGTCATCAATAAAACTGTTGTATATTCTCAGGCTCATAATTGTTATACCAATGTGCTATGCTGTCTATAAAGATATTTTCTGCACTTTTCCTTACTGCTAGCCTGCGTCTACTCAGCTTAGTGCCAGGTAGGTCAACATTAGGCACGTGAATGTTAGCTGTTATGGCTAAATGGTCAGACATTAAGTCATCCATAATATTAGTCTCATGAGTAGTGTATGACAGGTTAAAGCCAATGCACCTATCTAAGACTCCTCTATATATTTCCGTTGGTTGATTCATACTGATAATTTGAACATCATCATATGCATCGAGAAGTGCCAACAATTTTCTCCCATTGGTGTTTGTGAGTTGATCCCCTAATTTTTTGTATTTAGCATTTAAATCCCCAATTAAGATCGTAGGGTCAGTATGTGCAAAATTAGGTAGGTCAGTATACTGGAGGAGGCCAGTAGGAGCATAGGCACTTCAAAACATTAAGTGTAGAGTTACCAACGTGTACCCGGATACCATGATATAAACTAAAATCAATGAATAATGGCGCCTCTCAAACTCATAAAAACAGGTACAGTGTCATCAAGATACTCAGCTGGAATATTGCTTCTCTTAGGAAACGGTATTCTGACCTCCATCATAAGGTTATGACTGAAGACGTAGATATTATCTACCTCCAAGAAACCCTAACTCCCGCAGGTAAAACCCCGCAGAATCTGCGTAATTGTCAGTGTTATAATCCCAGATCAAGAATACGTGTCTCATGTATGTTAAAAAATCACTGCCACATGAGCCACTTTCCGCCTCAACAACGAGGAGGGGTTTCAATATCACCCGCTGGGGTCACGGAGGTCCTCTGGTCAGGGTGTGGGGTCACCCCGCTGGGGGTCAAGACGGCCCTCAGGTCAGAGTGTGGGGTCACCCGCTGGGGGTCACGACGGTCCTCAGGTCAGTGTTCGGGGTCACCCGCTGGGGTCACGACGGTCCTCAGGTCGACACCATGGAACACGGAACCTTACTTTACCTTAAGTCAACAGTTTAATATTAATTCCTCAAACATGTATATAAACTCAGCAACCGACATAAACAGATGAAACATAAGTCACCTCAGAAGTTTGGCCTCAATAACAATTAAAAGCGACTAGGGAGCATATATTTAATTGGGGTATAAAAGAAACTGATTATATAGGCTATTACTCCAGGATATTATTACAACAGGCTGTTCTCGTAGATTTTTAGTGCAAGTTATAATGGCAGGTTGTTATACCAACTTGTTGTTCATTCAGATTATTGACACTGATTACTGAGGCGGGTTATTATGTTATTATAACAGGTCACTAGGATAGTTTACAACTGTTACGTCTGATCATTTACCCAACGTGATTGCTGTGGTGGTTACAACATCAGCCTATTAGGAAAAGGTTATTCGGCTAGTTAAGACGGGTTATTGGGGCGAGGAATTACGAGGAGCTAGTTATAGGTTAACAGGCTAGTTACTTGTAACAGGAAGTTAAAGCATGTTTTTGTGTTTTATAATTTGTGCTGGATATTACATGGAATTATTTGTGGTATTTCTACTCGCTATTACGTCTGGCTATTATGATGTGTTAATACTGTAAGTTATTAAGGCGAGTATTATTGCAAACTTTTGTAAAAGTTCATTATTCTGGATATTACTTCTGGTTATTGCTGCTGTTCTTTACAGTTGGTAATTACCTGAGATCACTATGAGCGGTTATTACAGCAGGATAATACTGCAGTTTCTTACAGCTGATAATTAAAATTGGTTATTTTTCTTAATTCAAACTATTAATATAAATTCCTAACACACGTAATGCGTTTTAAAATAGACACAAAGAGCTACATTAATTGCAACATGATGCAACATGATACATCATGACGCAACATGATACTGTAACGGGAGGCCCGACTGAATGTCTCCCTTCTGCCTTTTATCCCGCCGTTAATTAACAAATCTGACGTTCACCAGAGTCCTGCTGTACCTTCAGTTTTGCCCTCGCGACCTTGGGCGTTTTATCACCTACACATCACGACACAAGAACGCTGTACCTTGTTACTAGCAAAACTCTGAGACCCTCCTGCTGCCACCACCGATCCCGAATACCTCTATAATCCTGCTAATTGATTGCGGGAACGGACCAATCAATTACTATGAACCAACGACAGTGGTTCCTCAGTTATATGAACGGGAGGATTGAATCTACTTTAAAGTGTGGACTAACTCAACTCAAGGAGCTTATATATAAATTTTAAATAGACTAAGGGAGGCTTACAAAGTTCACCGGAGGTTTACTCAACAAACCATGGATCGTGGGTTCACTAATACAGGAACACATAAAAATTGGGGAAACTCACTCAACACAACTTAATTCAATCACAAGTTTACTTAAACATAAAAGATATATATTTTACAAAGAATGAACACTTGCTATCTGAGGCACTGATGACGATTACAATAACTGGACACTTCACTACAAGAAAAGCCACTTTACCTTACATGCCAAGACCCCGGGTCAGATGTTGCGACCCTGTCTCAGGGAGGGACCTGTCTTGCCCAGCTGATGCCCAAACCACACTGACTCCTTGTCCTTGACCCAGCTTCCAGCAGCTACCCAAGATTACTCCGCCCGTCTTACTCACTGCCAGACTAGCTTTCCTGGTTAATTGACAAAGATGATCTATTCAAACTGATGATAATTTTATAAACACTAATCAGGATTAATTATTAATTTCCATTTTATTTATCCTATGAATTTACCTCATTTAAATGAGTTAATAAACAAGATGATAGGTACTTATTTTCCACAAGTTTGGATGTTCCTTTAACTGGGATGAGGTCACACGGCTCATCAGAAAGTAGTTCTTATTCTAAATGAATTCTCTGCCCCTTTTCCCTAACACTTGTTACTATTAAAAGGAGTCTATATATTTCCTTGCTTACTGTAGACCTTGATCCCAGTCTCAGATATATAATAATCTCAAAACTCAGCAATAACCTTGTACATGATAAATTAACTAAGGTGGCGTCTGGGAGGAGAGGAAGGGAGAAGGTGGGGTGAGGTGCAGGCTTGGTGGTGGGGAGGATGGGGACGGGAGTTCCACTTGCATCCTGACCTGGGTCGGGATGTAACTTCCCCAAGTTACTCTTTATTCTAAATGATGTTAAATTAACATAGGTGCTTAGGCAAGGTTGATTATACTACTTTAATATGTATATTACTTTAATACGTGCATTTCTGTAACTTAGTTTAGTGAGTTAAACACAACGTGTTTGGCAAATCTGACTAATCCCCCGCTGTAATCACATTGGGAATCTTGTCTGACAATTCAGGTAGACAGCACCACTGACTCCCATCCTAGATTGTGTCCCCTGTATGATACCATATAATACAAGCTCTGTAAGCTTCTTAACCAGCTTAGCTTGTAACAATGCAACATGATGCCAGGTTACAATTTGTACTCATAATATCGCACATGGAAAATATTATTCCCTATTCAATAACAAATAAAACGGGTTGCATAAAATATGTTTCTTTTGAGAAAGACTTTTTCTGAAGATTATACTGTGAGTTATCATTGAAGGCTGTTATTGAAGCAATTATGATAAGCAATTTCTGCAGGCTGTTACAGCAAAATATTGCCAAAGGGAAACCAGCAAGAATTTTACAACGTCATTTGGACAGATAATTACTGCTGGTTATAACTTCTAGTTATTAGTTATGTTATAGGAACATGTTATAAGGTCTGGCTATGTTCGCAGGTTGTTAGACTGACAACTCCACAGTATACCTGAGAATGTGACTGCCAGACGAGGGCTTCTACAGGTTACATGAACATGTGGTTGCCAGGTAAACCAACATCACAGTGTACCTGACCTCTTGGTTTACCAGACAAGCAGTTCCACAATATTGAGAACTTCGTGGTTGACAGACATGTCAGCCTCGCTGTGTACAAAACAATGTAGTTTTCAGACAAGCAGCTTTGCAGTATACATGACATCATTACTTGGTTAATATCTCCAGCGCATACATAACCACCTCGTTGTCTGACAAGCCAATTATACAAAATGTAGGACTGTTTGGTTGCAAGACCAGAAGCGTCTCATGACCAAGTGGCTGTCAGGTCAGCTCTACAGTATACATGGCCAAGTGTATATCAAATCAGCTCAACAGAATACATGACTACGTGGTAGGCGAGCTACGAAGTATACATGATCACGTGATATCTACAGTGCAACCGTTGATTAATGCCAACATAAGTAAACACACTGGTGACCTCTGATGACCCAGAGGTCTGTTACGTACTCCTAGCTGGATACGTATATAAATTTAAATAAACTTATTTTGTTCCATTTCATCATTTTATATATATATATATATATATATTGTGGGAACCGACCTGTGAGATTTATATTTATTTAATTTATATGAATTTATATTTACGTTAATTTATATACTTCGATAGCAATTTGTATAATGATAAGTGGACTGTATTTCTGCAATAATCTCTTAATCTCACAAATCGATCCTCTACACATTAGGGGGGGTTAAATTAATATATATGCAGCCAATCAAACTACAGAAATAGACTACATACTATTAAACATTGAAGAGGTTCCTTATCTTATAGTACAGCAGGTTAGTCCACCAGGTATAACTAGGGTGTAGACACCAAATTATCCTCTTTGAGGTAGCTTCCATATCACCCAGTAACTGGTGCACAAATCCTTCCTCGTCTTGACCTGTCAAAAGTGCGCTAGCTGTGAAGCCAGAATCCTATATATGACAAGTATATCAGAGAAAACAGTACATGGAACATGAAGACCTGGCTTAATTACCTTTAGTTTGAGGCTTCCATGTGATCTAACCGGGTCACCCTATATCCTGACATTAATGGCCATAAATGAATGATAAACGGGTTTCGGATAGACACTTAACTTGATTGTAGACATCGTGTTGGAGATGGTACCTTTGGTTTCCATAACACTACGTCCAAGTAAAATTAACAGGAGCCGTATTTGCTCCCGTGTGCCTCTGGTCTCGTATAAACAATGACTGTTTAACTCGCCATACAATTGACGTTACTGGCCGACATTGTCCAGAATGATAGGAGCTAAATTTGCTCCACACGTCTCGGAGGTGACACAACAATGGCTGCCCTCCTTCCCCACTGACGCCTGGCCTACTTTGTCCAGATTTCAGAAAGTGATAGAAGGGTCACATTTACTCTACTTTAATATTGATAATTAAGTTAATTTATATAAGATGTTTTTATGATGGTAAAGTCCAAAGACTAATGTATTTAAGAACAATTCCCAGCAGAATAGCTGGTGAATTATAATAGTATGTGGTGATGATATCCCGTTTTCTTTAGACGGTAATTCCACTACAAGTTACGTTTTCTATGGGTAACTTGTTGGTAATACAGCAGAAATTATTATCTGTCTGTATGATATATTAAATGGTGTCGGATTTTCCGACATATATATATATATATATATATATATATATATATATATATATATATATATATATATATATATATATATATATATATATATATATATAATATATATATATATATATATATATATATATATATATATATATATATATATATATATATATATATATATATATATATATATTATATTTTTGTAATTTATCGTGTGATGTGGAAATGTCAGTGAGACAGGAGCGGGGTGGCTCTGTACACGACTAATACCTGTTAGATTCGGGAAAGTAGAATTCCTGGACCTGTTCAATTATGGGAGTTCCAGATATCACTGTTTAATATTCATATATGTGTTAATGTTCTATAATTATACATGTGGCATTGTAACTTATATATTTTGTATGTACCTATTATGTTTTATTTGCATTCTTATGTGTTTTGAGAACAAGTGGTTGTTCATTTAGTAGTAAATATTAAAAAGACCTTATTAACCATTCGTCATGTTTTGAGAGTGAATGTGGGTGGCGTCCTGACACCACGCTACTCAGTAACTGAGAGGCAGGCGTCGCGTCAACTGGTCTGATTAGTGTCTGTATTTGTATAATTCTGTTTTTGCTTTAGTAACAATTATGTGTGTAGAACTTTTAGTTGAGTATAGAATTATTGTAGACCATCTGATCAATAGTATATAAGTGATATATTAAATTGTTATTAATTCACATTTTGTTTAATATAAACATTAATTATATACATGTGTGATATTTTTCCCTGGTGATTTTCTTTTCTAATTATTTTTGTATGTAGGAAACGGCGGGTTTACATTGGTTGCACGCAGTTAGATACAGAGTCTGATTCTTGTCCCTAGAACATTAATTATTTGTCTCTGTTAGTGCAACGATCCATAAAGTACCGTTTCGTTACATATTTAATGTAACGAATATGAACATGTGGTTGCCAGGTAAACCAACATCACAGTGTACCTGACCTCTTGGTTTACCAGACAAGCAGTTCCACAATATTGAGAACTTCGTGGTTGCCAGACATGTCAGCTTCGCTGTGTACAAAACAATGTAGTTTTCAGACAAGCAGCTTTGCAGTATACATGACAACATCGTTACTAGGTTAACATCTCCAGAGTATACATGACAACATCGTTTCTAGGTTAACATCTCCAGAGAATACATGACAACATCGTTGCCATATAAGCCAATTCCACAAAATATATGACCCTTTGGTTGCAAGACCAGCAGCTTCTCATGACCACGTGGCTGTCAGGTCAGCTCTACAGTATACATGAATACGTGGTTGTTACGTCTGCTCTATATTGTACATGACCTCTTGGCTATTAGGTCAGCTCTTCGATATACATAACTACAGGCTAGATGAGTTAAAAAGTATACATGATCACGTGATAAAACAGTGCAACCGTTGATTAATGCTAACATAAGTAAACACACTATATTGACCATGACCCAGAGATCATAACTGTCTTGACACGAGTCAATGTTTTCATTCTTAAAACTAGTAGTAGCCTGCCACGCGTTGCTGTGGCTCAGCAACGCGTGTTCGTTGCTGAGCCACAGCAACCTTCCCTGTCTCCCAGTCCTCCCCACCATGCCCCCCCCCTCACCCGTCTCCGCTGCCTCTCAACCATTCCCCACTCCACCGTCCCCTCATCTTCCCCACCATCCCCTCTTCCTTCCCACCATGCCCCACTCCCCTCCCCCTTTATACTCCCTACCATTCTCCATTTCCCCATCCCCTCGTCCCCACCTTCCCAAACTCCCCCGTCCCCTCGTCCTTCCACATCATTCACCCCTCCCTTGTCCCCTCGTCCTCCCCACCATTTCTCAGTTCCGTCCTCTCATCGTCCTCACCATTCCCCACTCCCTCGTCCGATGCCTTCTCAAATAGTCTGATGTTCCCATCAGAAAATTGGGACTATCAAGTGATCTGATGTTCCCATCAATGAAATATAAGAAAAACAGTTAAAAAATTAAAAGAAAATATGAAAAAATAAAAAATTAAACTATACTCATGAAACGAACGGTATGGTAAACAAAACAGCTCAATTCCATCGCAATTCATACAAAATTATTAAATCAAATTGAAAATAATTTAAAATCTTTGAAAATTTAATTTATCAATGCAACCAGAAACATTGAAATAGAATTGTAACATATTTAGTATAGCACGTGTGTTGCTCTTACATGCAACACATGGTGTGGTTTTTCAACAAAAGCATAGTTTTACCTGTCACAAGTGTGGCATCTATACTTATACTTACGAAATGAATGGTATGGTAAACAACACAGCTCAATTTCAACACAATGTCACACAAAATAATTCAATAAAAATAAAATAAATAGAAATCTATGAAAATAAAATTTATCAATGTAATTGGAAACATTGAAATGGAATTTGTGACATATTTAGTATAGCGTGCATGTTGCTATTGATGTGCAACAGATGGCGCTGTTTTAAAAACTCATGTTTTTACCTGTCACAGAGGTGGCATCTATATAGTAGGTATATAAAAAGACGCACCTATTTGAATGCAAAGTTGTATTAAAATTTCAAAGCAATCGGTGAAGAACTTTTGGAGATTACAGCGTGTGTTGCTCTTATGTCCAACAAATGGCGATGTTTTTTGAAAAAAAGCATGTTTTCTTCCTGTCACAGGTGAGGCATGTATATAGTAGATATGTAAAAAGAGGCGCCTATTTGAATGCAACGTTGTGTCAAAATTACAAAACAATCGGTAAAGAGGTTTCGAGGACTTCCCGCACTTGAAAAACACATGAAAAACTCAGTTTTTTCAGAAAAAGCATGTTTTTTTATACCTTCATAGACGTGACATCTATATATATTTGTATATAAAAACCTGCTCCGATGCGAATGGAACGTTGTGTGAAAATTTAAAAGCAATCGGTGAAGAACTTTCGGAGATGAGCGGTCATGCACAAACGAACATTTCCATTTTTATTTATATAGGTAACAGGAGTCTTGTATTAAAACTTTTCTCATAAGTACTTGAAGGCAGTTTTCACTCCTTAATGGTTATCACTTCCTTCAGATAAAGGTTCTTAGTGTCACTTCGTGTTGAGGTGAAGGTCTATATACAACCCGTCCACCAAATAGAACGTCGCATTTTGACGTATACTCTACCTAAGGCCAAAATTGTTATACTAGAAAATGGTAGCGGCTTGCGAATTTTTCATACTCTCCCGTTTTCTGTTTTGGGTCCTCTGGATCCCCAGCGGATCCCGCTGGGGATGCCAATTATGTTACGGCCCTCTCGGGACGCCACGGGGTTCTTACTCTGATGTTGTTAGAGGAAGTTGTATGCGACCCCAAGCCAGTAGTGGCTTTCAAGGGATGTGATCCGCGACGCAAGAAACTTAAAGAGGGAAGGGAAAGAAAGTTAAGAACTTAAGACTATAATTTACCATCACCAAATAAATAATATATAAAAGAGTGCACAGGGGGAGGGGTATTAACACTACAGGGGAAATACACAATTGTCTTCTGCTGAAGACTCTGGATGCAGACTCTCGGTGCTTTCGTGGTCCCTTGACGAATCCTTCGACCAAGCTGAGTCTACCCCAGACACAGGCCAGCCAAAACACAGTTCCACTGGGGCACCGCCGTGGAGGCCGTCAACCACAAGTCCAGCCGGTCTGCTGGCAGGTTCCGGATCAGCAAGGCTGGTCAGGCCACTCCACGAACGACATAAGGGTAACGCCCTAGACAGGAGCCTCGTGTGATATCACAAATCACTCTCCTGTCCTCAATACCCCAGTGGATAAACGTCTCCAGCAGTCGGTCCCGGGTAATCCTTCTACTGCCACTCCACTGGCAGGGTAACACCACAGTGTTCTTCCGGGGGACGACTTCACAGCTGCTGCAGCAAAGCACAAGGTATGGAGACGGCTGCCTTGGGTAGACTGACTCAACTTCCATCACAGCAGTCCCAGGTCGACTCTGTAAACAGACACGTCATCAATAACAGGGACACACTAAAACACCTCACTTACGGGCTCAGGCACAAACGCCCACCTATCCACTCCATAGATGGCGCAGTTGTCTGAGCTTCACCTCACCAGAGGTCAGCAGCGGCTGTGTTGTGAGCTGCACAGGACTGGAAACCGGCCCTTGTGGCCAGTACTCGTCGTCCTCACCAGGTGTCGTCGTCCGTTTGGAGGGGGTTTCGGGAGCTGACCCACAGATGGCGTGGTCGTCACTGCTCTGTGATCGGACGCTGGATCCGGGTTCGTAACAGTTAGGATAATGGAAGTTTAACATGACAGTTTCTTGGCGTTGGGAAACCTTAGGAGGACGGGCTGCTATTTAATTATTTGTGAGTCTTGAGTAATCAGGAAGAGTCATGGTCAGTGTGTGGGGTCACCCGCTGGGGTCACGACGGCCCTCAGGGTCGACTCCATATAACTAGCGTCTTCCTTTTACCTTAAGTCAACATTTTAATATAATTTCTCAAAACACATAATAAACTCAGTAACCGAACATGTTGAATAAAGTCCTGAACAACAGATGAAACATAAAGTCACCTCAGAAGTTTGGCTTCAATAACAATTCAAAGCGACTCAGAATAAAACATATAACTGGGGTTTAAATGATACTTAATATATAAAGTCTACTACGGGCTCACCATAGCCCGTGCTACTTGGAGGTATTTTGTTCTGAGTAGATGAATCTCAAACAACAACAGATACTTAATTTAATATTTTATTTTGAAAATTCTATAGGTTATTATTACAACAGGTTAATATTGTATGTTTTTTCTGCAAATTATTATTACAACAGACTATTATTGTTGGTTATTAATGCAGGTTATTATTACAACAGTTTATTATTGTATCTTATTACTGCAAGTTATTATCTCAACAGGCTATTATATGAAGGTTTAAGTGCCGGTTATAAGGGCAGGTTGTTATTCCGGCTTGCTGTTTATTGATATTGATAATGATTAGGGAGGTGAGTTATTATAACAGTTTACTTGGCAAGTTTTAACAACTGGTTGTTAAGTGTGATCATTTTCACAGGTTGGTTGTTTCTGGTAATTACACCAGGCTATTAGGAAAAAGTTATTTCTAGAAGTTATGACGGGAGGATATTAAGGCAAATTATTGTGGCGTGGAGTTATGAGGACGTAGTTATACAGGGAGTTACAAAATGTTTTGTGTTATATTATTTCTGCAGGATATTACGAGCAGAATTAACTTCGATGTTATTTATGCACGTTATTGTATCAGGGTATTACGATGTGTTGTTACTAGAGATTATTAGGGAGAGTTAATACGTCAAACTTTTGAAGAAAATTATTACTTCCGGTTATTAATTCCGGTTATTGTTACTATTCATTACAGTTTTATACTACCTGAGAACACTACGAGCGGTTATTACAACAGGATATTACTGCAGTTTCTTATGGCTGATAATTAAAATTGGTTATTTTTCTTTATTCAAACTATTAATATAAATTCCTAATACACATAATTTATACACCCCACCTGAGGTGCATAAATTACTGGGTTCAAACTTTTATTAATCAGGAAGAGTCATGGTGAGAGTGTGGGGTCATCCGGTGGGGTCAAGACGGTCCTCAGGTCGACCCCGATTGCTTCACTTCTTCCTTTTACCTTAAGTCAACAGTTTATTATAAATTCCCCAAACACGTAATTAAATCAATAACCGACATAAACAGATGAAACATGAAGTCACCTCGGAAGTTTGGCTTTAATAACAACTAAAACTAAACATATATGTTAACCTCAGGAATATTATTACAACAGGCTATTATTGTAGCTTATAACTGTAAGTTATTATTACAACAGGGTCTTCTCGTAGTTTTTAGTGCAAGTTATAATTGCACATTGTAATACCAGCTTGATGTTCACTCAATATATTGAGTCTGATTATTGAGGCGGGTTATTATAACAGGTCACTAGGGATAGTTTAACAACTTATTGTTACATCTAATCATTTACACAAACTGATTGTTGTGGTTGTTAATTACATTAGTCTGTTACGAAAAGGTTATTAGGCTAGTTAAGACGGGTTATTGAGGCGGGGAATTACGAGGAGCTAGTTATACAGGGTGTTACAGCATGTTTTTGTGTTTTAAAATTTGTGCTGGATATTACCTGGAATTATTAGTGTTATTTCTGCTCGCGATTACGTCAGGTAATTATGTGTTATTACTGTAGATTATTAAGGCGAGTTATTATAACAAACTTTTGATAAAGGTTATTATATCTGGTTATTACTGCAGTTTGTTGCTACTATACTTTACAGATGGTATTTATCTGAGCTCACTGTGAATGGTTATTACAGCAGGATAATGCTGCAGATTAATACTACTGATAATTATGACTGATAATTTATAAAAGACATTAGCTGCAACATGATGTCAGGTTACAATTTGTACTCATAATGTCTCACATGGAAAATATTATACCTTATACAATAACAAATAAAAAACGTGTTGCAATAACATATATTTCTCTTGAGAAAGATTATTTTGGAAGGTTAGTACTGCGAGTTATCATTGAAAGCTCTTATTGTAGTAATTATGATAAGCAATTTCTGCAGGCTGTTACAGCAAAAGATTGCCAAAGGCAAAACCAGCATGAATTTTACAAGTTATTTGGGCAGATAATTACTGCTGGTTATAATTTCTAGTTATTAATAATGTTATAGGAACAGGTTATAAAGTCTGATTATGTCCGCAGGAGTTCCAGGGTTTGCAGGGAAACACGTTTTCCCGAGGCTATTCCTTCATAAGTTCAAGAGTTTTGCCTGACAAACTCCAGCAGTATTTCTCAGGGGTTGGAATGCCAAAAGTTCTACATTCAGTCTTTGGAAGCGTATTTCAATCGAGGCTATTTCGAAAAACATTGAATTTTTGGCATGTAAAACAAGTTTAATCCTCTCCTTAGCATTCACAGTTACTAGGTGCCATCGAGCGTTTCCATGGCACCATGAAAAGCCTGTTGGGAGCTTACTGTGCTGAGCAAGGCCCACAGTGGGACGAGGCCATCGCCCCAGTAATGTTTGCTATTGGTGACTCAGTGGTAGAGTGCTCAGGTTTGACACCATTTCAGTTGGTGTACGGGCATACGGTGCGAAGTCCTATATTTATGTTGAACGACCAGTTGACATCTGGGAGTACCGGAGTGAGTATGGAATATTATGTACACAGTTTAAAATATAGATTGTTTAGAGCACGAGAGTTAGCAAAAGGTAATTTGAAAGTAACTCAAGAAAATATGGCAAAGTATTATCATAAAGGCACTAAAAACTGAAGATTTGTTGTTAGTGATAAGGTGTTAGTGTATCTGCCAGTTAAAGGAACCGTGAATAACTCTAAATTTTGAGTACGTTATAGGGTGAAGAAGGTACTGGGTGACGTAACTTATGTGGTACAAAAGTCAGATAGACCAAGGAAATCTCAGCTATGCCACGTGAACCTCTTGAAGAAATATTGGACTAGAGAAAATGATAGACAAATGGACTAGACAGTAATGTGTACTATGTCTCAAGAGATTATGGGATTGGAAAAGACGAAGCTAGAGAAAGCTGATGGGATCCCGAATCTCTAATACAAAGTGGTTAAAAGCTAGGGATGAACATTTGTCATATCTAGATGACCAACGGAAGCACGAATTGAAAGAGATTCTAATAAGGAACGTATCGCTTTTCACAGACGTGCCACGAAAACATTGAGAGGTTATGCACGATGTGAATGTAGAAGCGCTGCCGATAAAACATCCATATAGAGTGAATCCTGAGAAAAGGGAGATCATAAGGAAAGAAGTACAGTATCTTTTGGATATTAATTTGGCCGAATTGAGTGACAGTGATTGGAGCCCACCTTGTCTCCTGGTAAAGATATCAGATGGTACACATCGCTTATGTACGAACTATAGAAAAGTAAACTCTGTCACCAGACTCTGACCCAATTCCGCAGTTTGATGACTGTTTTGATCAAATAAGACAAGCACATTTTGTGTCCAAAGATGATCTTTTGATAGGGTATTATCAGATACCACTCACTGATAAAGCAAAAAGGATCTCTGCTTTATAATTAAATTAAGTTTTGTCCCGAGGGGGCGAGTTCATTGGGCTGCGCCACCATCCTGTGAGTGGACACACCATCATAGCAGCATCGACAGCACTCCACAATAGGAAGAAAACCCGCTGGGTTGTTCATCCTGTCACTTGTACCCAGACACAGCTAGGACTTGCTTAACTGTCTCAAGAGAACAGCTTCTCAAACAAGAAGATTAACATTCGTCAACCATTAAAATATTTCGTTATCTTATGGGTGCAAAATTGGGGAATCTTTTAATTACAGTATCTATATTTGTCAAATAGTAATTTCCTAACACAAACAATGTGGGGTTTGTTATTCTACACATATTTCTAATGTCTCTCAGATGTTCGCAGTCTCGTAGATAGTGGTCAAGGCAATGTCCGTCACTTTCACCACAGATTCTGCAATTCCGCTGCTCAACTGTTGTTTCCATTCCAAATCTCCATGGATATTTGTATCCAAGACGGATTCTCGCTATTACTGACTTTCTCCAACAGCCACCTCCACTTCGTCAATAATGATTGGGATTGTAGGCTGCAACCATGTTGTACCAGCGACCAGATTCACTGATTTGTTCTTCTATACTCCTTTCCTCAGTTACTGTATCGCGGTGATATTGCCTGATGATACCTCTAATTTGTAGAAGAGCCTTAGGTATGACATATTCATTATGGTCTCCTTCAGCAGCCAGCACATCTGTTCATTCATTTCCAAAGATTTCAACATGGGAGGGAACCCACAGAAATTAGACTACTCCTCCCTGATTGGTTAGTACTCTCACAGCTCTCTTGATTTCAGCGTCTATCGCAGGATTTTCTGCCCGATTTTTACTAAGGATTTGTAGTGCTGCTTTTGAGTCAGTGCAGATAACTGCACCATTAATGTTTCGGTCAAGGAATCTTAACGCCATAACAATGGCAGTTAACTATGCTTGCGTTGAAGAGGCATAGTTCTCCATTCGCACTTTTCCTTCATTTCCATGTTGAAAGGTATTATTCCTAATTACAGTGTATGGTGCACCAGCTCTGCCATTGACAGAGTTAGATGACCCATTAGAGTAGATTTTATTTAATTCATTTCCGGCTTATTTATTGATTTCCTCATCATAATTGTGCCTCATTTTCTGTGATATATTGGACTTTTTCGTTGCCATCTCATTGATGATAATCCTGCAAGGGTCATCCACCCAGGGAGGTAATGTCTCTACAGGCACGAGCTCACGGGCTTGCTCAAGCAGGTAAAGTTCTTCAAGGTCGAAGACTGATCTGCTTTTGTTACGCCAGACGGACTGCGTCAATATAAGGTCCTCCCATTTGGCATAAAAACAGTGCGAGTTGTTTCCAGAGAGTATGATCAAAATATTGCAGGGGAATGGTACGTTTTGCAGTGAACATCGACGACATTGTGGTTTATTCAAATTCTTTGGAAGACGATGAACAGCAATTAAATTGCTGTTTTATTTTCTGTTTGGGGTCTTCTGGTAAATTATGATAAAGGGACTTTAATATGACAGTTTCTTGACATTGGAAAACCTTAGGAGGACGGGCTGCTATATAATGCTTGTGAGTCTTGACTGATCAGGAAGTCATGGTCAGTGTCTGGGGTCACCTGCTGGGGTCCCGACGGTCCTCTGGTCGACCCCCTTGCTAAGGCTTTCTTCCTTTAACTTAAGTCTACATTTTAATATAATTTCCCAAAACACATAATAAACTCAGCAACCGAACATGTTGAATAAAGTCCTGAACAACAGATGAAACATAAAGTCACCTCAGAAGTTTGGCTTCAATAACAAGTAGAAGCGACTAAGAATACATGATATAACTGGGAATTTAAATGATACTTAATATATAAAGTCAACTACGGGCTCACTATAGCCCTTGCTACTAGGAACTTTTTGTTCTGAGTAGATGAATCTCAAACATCAAAAACATCAAATACTTAATTTAGTATTATATCTTATACTTATATTTAGTATTATATACTTATATTAAGTATTATATAATTTAGTATTATTATAAATATCTATGGGTTATTATTACAATAGGCTATTATTGAAGGTTATTACAATAGGTTATCATAACAACAGATTATTATTTTAGATTATTACTGCAGGTAGTTATTAAAACAGGCTATTATTGTATGTTATTACCGCAGGTTATTAGACCAACAGGCTATTAATGAATGTTATTATTACAACAGGTATTTGCTGTGGGTTATTACTGTAAGGTATTATCACAACTGACTATTATTGGAGGATTTTAGTGCCAATTATAGGGACAAGTTGTTATTCCAGTTTGCTGTTTATTGATATTAATGCTGACTAGTGAGGCGTTTTATTTTAACAGGTTACAAGGGAAATTTTAACACCTGGTTCTTAAGTCTGAACATTTACAGAGATAGGTTGTTGGGCTGGTAATTACACCAGGCTATTAGGAAAAAGATATTTCAAGGTATATCCTTTTCATATTACAGGAGAATATTATGACAGGTTATTGGGGCGCAGAGTTATGAGGAAGTTGTTATTCAGGGTGTTACAACATGTTTTTGTGTTTTATTTTTTTCTGCAAAATATTACGTGCAGAAATGACTTTGATTTTATATATACACGTTTTTACGTCAGGTTGTTATGATGTGTTGTTAATGGAGATTATTAAGGCGAGTTATTATGTCAAACGTTTGCAGGTTATTACTTCCGGTTATTGCTACTATTCTTTACAGTTGGTAATTACCTGAGATCACTACGAGCGTTTATTACAGTAGGATATTACTGTAGTTTCCTACGGATGATAATAAACATTGGTTACATTTCTTTATTCAAATTTTTAATATAAATTCCTAACTCATGTTATATTTTATACACCTCACCTGAGGTGTATAACTTACTGGGTTGAGGACTTTATTAATCAGGAAGAGTCATGGTCAGTGTGTGGGGTCACCCGCTGGGGTCACGACGGTCCTCAGGTCGACCCCATGGAAAACATCACCTTCCTTTTACCTTAACTCAACAGTTTAAAATAAATTCCCCAAACACGCCATAAACTCAACAACCGACATAAACAGATGAAACATAAAATCACCTCAGAAGTTTGGCTTCAATAACAATTAAAAGCGACAAAGAACAAAAGACATATTTGGCGTTAAATATAAACTGAACATAAAGATTATTACTCCGGGATATTATTACAACAGGCTATTCTCGCAGCTTTATAATGCAAGTTATAACTGCAGGTTTTTCATTCAGGATATTGAGGTTATTGAGGCTCGTTATTATAACAGGTCACTAGGAATAGTTTAACAAATGATTGTTACATCTGATTATTTACATAAACTGATTGTTGTGGTTGGTTATTACATCAGGCTATCACGAAAAGGATATTAGGCTAGTTAAGATAGGTTATTGAAACGGGGAATTACGAGTAGCTAGTTATACAGGGTGTTACAGCATGTTTTTGTAATTTATAATTGGTGCTGGATATTACCTGGAATTATTCGTGTTATTTCAGCTCGCTATTTCATCATCCTAATGTGATGTGTTATTAATGTAGGTTATAAGGCGAGTTATTAGAGATAACCTTTTAAAAGTTTATTATTTCCGGTTATTACTGCAAGGCATTGCTGTTATTCTTTACAGATGGTAATTACCTGAGATCACTTCGAGCGGTTATTACAGCAGGGCAATACTGCCGTTTCTTGAGGCTGATAATTATGATTTAGTTTTACTCTATTCAAGCTTTTAATGTAAATCTCAAATTCACGTAATAAGTTTTAAAAAAGACAGAATGAGCTGCAACATGATGCCAGGTTAAAATTTGTACTCATAATATTTCTAATGAAAATATAATTCCTTATTCAATAACAATTAAAACCGGTTACAATAACATATATTTATCCTGAGAAAGATTACTTCAGAGGGTTATTACTGCGAGTTATCCCTTAAAACTGTTATTGTTGTAATTATGATAAGCAATTTCTGAAGGCTGTTACAGCAAAATATTGCCAAAGGCAAAATCAGCAAGAAATTTACAAGTTATTTTCGTCGATGGTTACTACAGTTTATATCTTTAGTTATTAGTTATGTTATAGGAACAGGTTATAAGGTCTGGTTATGTTCGCAGGTTGTTAGACTGACAACTCCACAGTATACCTGAGAATGTGACTGCCAGACGAGGGCTTCTACAGGTTACATGAACATGTGGTTAGTTGCCAGGTAAACCAACATCACAGTGTACCTGACCTCTTGGTTTACCAGACAAGCAGTTCCACAATATTGAGAACTTCGTGGTTAACAGACGTGTCAGCTTCGCTGTGTACAAAACAATGTAGTTCTCAGACAAGCAGCTTTGCAGTATATATGTCATCGTTACTGGGTTAATATCTCCAGCGTATACATAACCACCTCGTTCTCTGACAATCTAATTATACAAAATATAGGACCGTTAGGTTGCAAGACCAGCAGCGTTTCATGACCAAGTGACTGTCAGGTCAGCTCTACAGTTTACATGACTACGTGGTAAGCGAGCTACAAAGTATACATGATCACGTGATATCTACAGTGCAACCGTTGATTAATGCTAAAATAAGTAAACACACTGGTGACCTCTGATGACCCAGAGGTCATAACAGTCTTGACAAGAGTCAACGTTTTCATTCTTAAAATAACAGGAGTCTTGTATTAAGACTTTTCTCATAAGTACTTGAGTGCAGTTTTCATTCCGTAACGGTTATCACTTCCTTCAGATAAAGGTTCTTAGTGTCACTTAGTGTTGAGGTGAAGGTCTATATACAACCCGTCCTCCAAACAGAACGTCGCATTTTGACGTTTACTCTACCTAAGGCCAAAAATTGTCGTGCTAGAAAATGGTAGCGGCTCACGATTTTTTTTACTCCTCCGTTTTCTGTTTTGGGTCCTCTGGTAGATTAGGATAATGGAACTTTAGTACAACAGTTTCCTGACGTTGGGAACCTTAGGAGGACGGACTGCTATATAATACTTTGTGATTCTTGACTATTTACGAAGAGTCGTGGTCAGTGTGTGGGGGTCACCCGCTGGGGTCACGACGGTCCTCAGCTCGACCCCGAGAATATAATTTCTTCCTTTTACCTTAAGTCAACAGTTTAATATAAACTCCCCAAACACATAATAAACGCAGCAACCGACATAAACAGATGAAACAAAGTCAGCTCAGAAGTTTGGCTTCAATAACAATTAGAAGCAACTAAGAGAAAAAGATTTAACTGAAGATATAGATATAACTGAATACATAAAAGATATAATATATATATAATAATAACCCATAGAAAGAACTTTCTATGGGTTATTATTACAACAGGTAACTATTGTAGGTGATTACTGAAGGTTGTTATTACAACAGGCTATTACTGTACATTGTTATTATTGCAGGCGATGAGTCACAATAACGTGGCTAAAGTATGTTGACGAGACCACACACTAGAAGGTGAAGGGACTACGACGTTTCGGTCCGTCCTGGACCATTCTCAAGTCGATTGTTGTTATTATTATTATTATTACAACAGGTTATTATAGTTGGGTTTTATTTCAAGTTATAAGAGCAGGTTGTTATTTCGGCTTGATGTTCATTGATATTGATGCTGTATAGTGAGGCGGGTTACTATAATAGGTCACTTGGGAAGTTACTACAACTAATTGTTAAGTCTGATCATTTACACACAGGCAGATTGTTGTGGATAGTTACACCAGGCTATTAGGGAGAGGTTATTTCAGAGTTATTACGTGAGGATATTAAGGCAGGTTATTAGGGCGCGGAGTTATGAGGAAGTTGCTATACAGGGTGTCACTACATGCGTTTGTGTTTTATAATTTGTGGCATATATTACGTGCAAAGATAGCTGATGTTAAATATGCACGTTATTGTGTCAGGTTATTATGAGGTATTGGAGATTATTAGGGTGAATTATTATGGCAAACTTTAACAGGAGGTTATTACCTCCGCTAATTACCTTCTGTTATAACTGACGGTATTTCCTGCTATTATTTACAATTAGTAGTTACCCGAGATCATTACGAGCGGTTATTACAGCAAGATAGTACTGCAGTTTCCTACGGCTGATAATTAAGATTGGTTATCTCTCTTTATCTAAATTATTAATATAAATTACTGGGTTGAGGAATTCACTAGTAAGGAATCCTTCTTATGAATCCTAAGAAGAATTCATTAGAGATATAAATCCTTCATTAGCTAATAAAAGATTACACCAAGGCCTTGTGGCACAGACAAGCCACACAAACACAGCACACACCTCTTAGTGCATAATTATACATTATATCCACCGCCCAAAAGCACACACCACACTTCGCAGTAAATTACAATGCAAGTTACAGTAATAACAGCTGTAAGGACAATAATTATTAGACCTAATTAATTACTATTAATTCCTTTAATTATTAGACCAAAATAATTAATCAATAATAATTACAGACCTAAGGTATCAATCGCCCACCCTTTGTACCTCTGCCGGATCACTGGTCCTCCTGGAATGACATTACATGCACATGGACATAATATAATATGCATAAAGAAACAACACACATTACCCCACACAATACTAGAAATCGCTGCACCTGTAGAAAATGTAACCTGTAGAAGCCCTCGTCTGGCAGTCACGTCCTCAGGTATACTGTGGAGTTGTCAGTCTAACAACCTGCGAACATAACCAAACCTTATAACCTGTTGTTAAAACATAACGAAATAAACTAGCAATTATTTATTTATTCACTGGTTATTAATCAGCAGGAATTATATGCCAAAATAGCATGTAAACTTCTTGCTGGTTTTGCCTTTGGCAATATTTTGCTGTAACAGCCTGCAGAAATTGCTTATCATAATTACTATAATAACAGCCTTTAACGATAACATGCAGTAATAACCTTCTGAAATATTCTTTCTCGAGATAAATAGTTATTGTAACCCGTTTTTATTTGTTATTGAATAAGGAATAATATTTTCATTACAGATATTATGAGTTCAAATTATAACCTGACATCATGTTCCACCATGATGCAGCTCCTTGAATCTATTTAAAAACATGTTATGTGAATTTTGGATTTATATTAAGAGTGTGAATAAAGTAAATTAAAATCTTAATAATCAGCCACTAGAAACTGCAGTATTATCCTGCTGTATTAACCGCTCGTAGTAATTTCAGGTAATTACCATCTGTAAAGATTAACAAAAATACCTTGCAGTAATAACATGATGTAATAACCTTTTACAAAAGTTTGCTATAATAACTCTTCTTAATAACCTACTGAAATAACACATCAAATTAGCATGACGATAACACGAGTAATTCCAGGTAATATCCAGCACAAATTATAAATCACAAAAACATGCTGTAACACCCTGTATAACTAGCTTCTGCCCAATAATCTGTCTTAAATAGCCTAATAACTTGTCCGTAACAGCCTGATGTAATAACCAAACACTACAATTAGTTTGTGTAAATGACCAGACGTAACAATCAGTTGTTAAACTATCCATAGTGACCTGTTATATTAACCATCTCAATAATCAGTCTCAATATCCTAAATGAACAGCTAGCTGGTATAACAACCTGCAATTATAACTTGCATGAAAAAGCTACGAGAAAAGCCTGTTGTAATAATAACTTAGAAATAACCTACAATAATAGCCTGTTGTAATAATATCTCAGAGTAAAAACCTATATGTACAGTTTCTTTTTAAACCCCAATTATATATTTTGCTCTTAGTCGCTTTTAATGGTTTTTGAAACCAAACTTCTGAGGTGACTTTATGTTTCATCTCTTTATGTCGGTTGCCTGAGTTTATCATGTGTTTGGGAGAAATTATATTAAAGTGTTGACTAATGGGAAAAGGAAGGTTCTGCATTCCATTGGGGTCGACCTGAGGACCGTCGTGACCCCGATGGGTGACCCCACACACTGACCATGACTTCCCAATTAATAAGGGCATCATCCCAGTGATTTATTCACCTCCTCAGGTGACCCACCTGAACAACGAAATAATTCACTACAATAGCCATCCGTGTTAAACCACCACAAAAACCCTCAATAATAATACACGACAATATATTTCCAAGATTATCCACCACAATAATCCACGAGAATATTCACTAGAATAATCCACTAAAATAATCCACCACGATAACTATATTAATCCAAAATAAAATCCCTCTAAAATAATCCACTACAATAATCACTATAATCCTCCATAATAATCCACCTAAATATTCCTCAGTATTTATCCATTACTATAATCCTAAATAGTCCAACAAAATCATCTTGCATAATAATCTTCCACAATTACCTCCCCAATAATCTATGAGAATAATCCACCATGATAACATTAAATATTAATCCAATACAAGATCCTTCAAAATAGTTCACCACAATAATCTACCACAATAACCCTCCATAATAATGCACCACAATAACCCTCCATATTAATCCACCACAGTAACCCTCTGTTACAGCCACTGTGAGCCAGTAACTGGGTTCTTAATGTTGTAACCTCTTTTATAGTATCTGACCCCAAGTCGGTAGTGGCTTTCAAGAACTGGCTGTATAGTGCAATAAAGAAAAAGGAGGAGATAAACAATACACAGTTCCTTTTAAGATTATATTCTCAAGTATTTACACCTTCACCATTAAAACAGACATTAAATTAAATATATTATTTCTACACTTATTCACAGTAGGGTCACTTCACTCAGGACTCAAAAAGCGCAAACATGCAGTGTTCACCAACCCCCCAGTGTTTCCACCGCCCAGTACCTTGTCCACTCCTATTGGAAAACGAGGTGCCTACACCTCACTTATCGCTTTCCAGCCACTTGCTGGCAGAGGACTTCAGCCACATAGTGATCGGGGTCACAACCATATACAGGGGTAGCTAGCCCCTGGCAGAAGCCTCTAGCAACCAGCTAGCAGCACTTCACTACAGGCATCTCACTGTCGTCCGTTACTCTCGTAAGCCAATCCCGGGGTACGCCGATCTCTCTCAACACTAAGTAAATCAGGAGATAACACACTGCTCAGATCAGGCGGGACTTTCTTGGTCGTCTTCCAGGACCAAGCTGAGAGTACCTGGAACTGCTCAAGGTAAACTGCTATCCTTAGTTCAATCACCTCCACACGTCACTTCTGTGGACACAAAACGTCATCAATTAGATGGACGGTACACTGGGGAAACCATGAGGTAACACTCATTCACCTGGGAGTTGACATTATGTTCGTAGCACAATCTAGGTGGCACTGATCTTCATCCGCCACCTCACCAGAGTTCATTCACATCGACTTCTCTTGCTGACCAAGGCTGGAAACCAGAACCATTTGCCGTTGTCACGCCACCACCAATAGATGGCGTTGTCTACGTAGCGTCCAAAACCAGGGGGAACTGAAGTGCCGCCCCATAGATGGCGCCGAAATCGCCACTCCATACTCCAATGAAGGTTATGATACCGCAACACCCTCCAAAATGATCCTCCACAATAACTCTCCATAATAATCCACCGCAATATCCCAAAATATTAATTTAATCCACCACAATAACTCTCCAAAATGATCCACCACAATAGCTCTCCATAGTGGTCCACCACAATAACCCTCAATAATATTCCACAACAATAACCAACCATAATAATCAACCACAATAACCAACCTTAATAATCGACCACAATAACCCTCCATAGTAATCCACCACAATAATCCTCCATAATAATCCACCACAATAACCCCTTTAGGGGCATGATGCAACATGATGCCAGGTTACAATTTGTACTCATAATATCGCACATGGAAAATATTATTCCTTTGTCAATAACAAATAAAATCGGGTGTGAGGTTTTCTTCTTTGCTTTCCGACTGCAGTGTGTGCAACATCACCAATGTACATGTGGCAGATTCTTCACCAAGCTGTCGGAATCCAGCAGAGAAAATACAAGAGCAAGTGTACAGGGCCTGGGAGCAAGGTCGAGTAAGAGTCCTTGATGGTCTCCTCTCAGACTGGCCTCGCCTGGTCCTGATCCACGTTGGTCGTTGGAATCTCCTCAATGCTTGAAACACATTTAAGGGACTCCTAGGGTCCTCATCACATTTATAGTTTAGTGAATAATAGGCAACTCGGTGTTGTAGACACCTGCAGCTGAAGGCTTAAGTAATGTAATGGCAGTATTCAGAAGTGGTTCAACAGAAACACCGCATAATGCTTAACAGTAGTTTATTTACAAACTTAACCACTAATACAATGGGTGCTTGATTTACTTTAGATTGGCGTCAGCAAGGCTATGGTCGCATTAGCGAGATTCTTTATGATTAATCGATTATGATCCACTCGTGGAGAAACACTTAACATAACACAATTGGCAGCCAATCACTAACACAACAAACCTATAGTGCCGGTGGGCAAGGGGCTACAGGAGTTCCATCAGGATACTCGGGCAATGATGATGCACAGTAAATAAAAAATGACACTGTCAAAGAGACAGGCAATAATCATGCACAATAATTATGCCATTCAGTAACTAAATGTGTGGTGCATGTCACACAGTAACTAAATATGTGATGTATGTGAAGCTCACATTCACAGACGAGTGTAATGTCGTGGTACCACACAGATAAACACACATACACCGTCAGGTGTCTAGGTCTGCACCTATACCTGTGTCAGGTATGAGAAGGTGAGAACTGCGGTTGATCACTCAGATCAACACACAGACAGACACAATAATAAAGAATGAAGATCTTATACTTACAGGTAGGCTACCTCTCTCCCATTACACTCATGCACTTTCATGCAAGAACTGGTAGGTGGCTTGACAGCTGGTTCCGCTCGTTACGACGTGAGAACACTGATGACAGGTCTTCCCAACACTACTGTACCTGGCACGGCGGGGTACTCGCAGGAGGGCGTGCTGTATGTCTAACAGACACACATGCCCCTGATGGCACTGCCGGTGAGTAAGGTTGTGACAGCGGTGACGTCACGTAGTACAGTGAGGCAGGGTGGCTGGCGGCGGCGGCTACGGTTATATTGTACCATGCAGGTACACTGTGGTAGTCACACTGATTACTTAGTCAGCGGCTCTTAGTTCACTCTAGACCACTGATTTACTCACAGACGATCTCGATCGTCTGTGTATCAGATGTTACCTGATACCAGTCTGTTTCGCTCTGGTTATTCACAGACTTCTGTCACTCTAGATGATTACTAAACAAAATAGTCAAGATCGCGATTCTGGGCGAGCGTTGGTATATTGAGCAGAACGCAGAGTTTAACTTGACGGTGAGGAACTGTCTATTGGCCGATAGACAGAAGGACACGTCAACCACGTACGGAGTTCCTCACAAGAATACTCTTACAAACAGTTGCACACTTCCTCGGGTCACAAACACCAGATCTCCCAAATGACCAATGGCGTTGCAGCGAATGTGCCGGAACCAATGATATTTCTCGTCACATGATCGGTAGAAGAGTGACGTCATGACCACGTCACGACTACGTCACTGTTGGTCATCGTATCGGTTGAGATTGACCCCAGAGGTCAGAGCTTATCTCTCTCTCACACACCTGGCACCTTCCACTGTGTACTTCCTGACTCTCATTTGCTATGGCGCA
Source organism: Procambarus clarkii (assembly GCF_040958095.1). NCBI lineage: Eukaryota > Metazoa > Arthropoda > Malacostraca > Decapoda > Cambaridae > Procambarus > Procambarus clarkii. The sequence continues at coordinate 32,107,629 of NC_091177.1, forward strand.
ATTGTTTAACTCCCCAGTATCTACTTTCTGCCTGGGCATACGGCGGCCTTCGTATGATACCTCAGTATAAGTACTTCTGGGTATGTGGGCATCCTGGGGACACCCAACATGACAGTTTCCATCAAGGGTTAACAGAGATAGGGCTTGTGCACGAGATTGGTGCACTGTGCACTGCATTGAGCTATTCATGTCAGCTGTGGGAGAATCTTGAGAGACCATACTCTCACAACGGGTTACGAGAACATATATTTCTTTTGAGACAGATTATTTCGGAAGGTTATTACTGCGAGTTATCATTGAAGGCTGTTATTGTAATAATTATGATAAGCAATTTCTGCCGGCTGTTACAGCAAAATATTGCCAAAAGCAAAAACAGCAAGAATTTTACATTTAGGCAGATAGTTACTGTTGGTTATAACTTCTAGTTATTAGTAATGTTATAGGAACAGGTTATAAGGTCTGGTTATGTTCGTAGGTTGTTAGACTGACAACTTCACAGTATACCTGAGAATGTGACTGCCAGACGAGGGCTTCTACAGGTTACATGAACATGTGGTTAGTTGCCAGGTAAACCAACATCACAGTGTACCTGACCTCTTGGTTTACCAGACAAGCAGTTCCACAATATTGAGAACTTCGTGGTTGACAGACATGCCAGGTTCACTGTGTACAAAACAATGTAGTTTTCAGACAAGCAGCTTTGCAGTATACATGACAACATCGTTACTAGGTTAACATCTCCAAAGTATACATGACAACACCGTTGCTAGGTTAACATCTCCAGAGTATACATGATCACCTCGTTGACTGACAACCAATTCCATACAATATATTACCCATTAGTTGCAAGACCAGAAGCTTCTAATGACCACGGTACTATCAGGTCAGTTCTACAGTATACCTGACTACGTGGTTGTCAGGTCAGCTCTACAGTATACCTGACTACGTGGTTGTCAGGACTACGTGGTTGTCAGGTCAGCTCTACAGTATACCTGACTACGTGGTTGTCAGGTCAGCTCTACAGTATACATGACAACGTGGTTGTTAGGTCAGCTCTACAGTATACCTGACTACGTGGTTGTCAGGTCAGCTCTACAGTATACCTGACTACGTGGTTTTCAGGTCAGCTCTACAGTTTACCTGACTACGTGGTTGTCAGGACAGCTCTACAGTATACCTGACTACGTGGTTGTCAGGTCAGCTCTACAGTATTCCTGACCACGTGGTTGTCAGGTCAGCTCTACAGTATACTTGACTACGTGGTTGTCAGGTCAGCTCTACAGTATACCTGACTACGTGGTTGTCAGGTCAGCTTTACAGTATACCTGACTACGTGGTTGTCAGGTCAGCTCTACAGTATACTTGACTACGTGGTTGTCAGGTCAGCTCTACATTATACTTGACTACGTGGTTGTCAGGTCAGCTCTACAGTATACTTGACTACGTGGTTGTCAGGTCAGCTCTACAGTATACTTGACTACGTGGTTGTCAGGTCAGCTCTACAGTATACTTGACTACGTGGTTGTCAGGTCAGCTCTACAGTATACTTGACTACGTGGTTGTCAGGTCAGCTCTACAGTATACCTGACTACGTGGTTGTCAGGTCAGCTCTACAGTATACCTGACTACGTGGTTGTCAGGTCAGCTCTACAGTATACATGACTACGTGGTTGTCAGGTCAGCTCTACAGAATACCTGACTACGTAGTAAGCGAGCTACAAAGTATATATGATCACGTGATATCTACAGTGCAACCGTTGATTAATGCCAACATAAGTAAACACACTGGTGACCTCTGATGACCCAGAAGTCATAACAGTCTTGACACGAGTCAACGCTCTCATTCTTAAAATAACAGGAGTCTTGTATTAAGACTTTTCTCATAAGTACTTGAGGGCAGTTTTCACTCCTTAATGGTTATCACTTCCTTCAGATAAAGGTTCTTAGTGTCACTTAGTGTTGAGGTGAAGGTCTATATACAAACCGTCCTCCAAACAGAACGTCGCATTTTGACGTATACTCTACCTAAGGCCAAAATTTGTCGTACTAGAAGATGGCAGCATCTCGAGAAATTTTCATACTTTCCCGTTTTCTGTTTTAGGCCTTCTGGTAGGTTAGGATAATGGGACTTTAGTACGACAGTTTCTTGACGTTGGGAAACCTTAGGAGGACAGTCTGCTATACAATACTTTGTGAGTCTTGACTAATCAGGAAGAGTCATGGTCAGTGTTTGGGGTCACCCGCTGGGGTCACGACGGCCCTCAGGTCGACCCCAATGTACACGGAACCTTCCTTTTACCTTAAGTCAACAGTTTAATATAAAATATCTAAACACATAATAAACTCAGCAACCGACATAAACAGATGAAACATAAAGTCACTTTAGAAGTTTGGCTTCAATAACAATTAAAAGCGACTAAGAACAAAAGATATAATTGGGGTTTAAAAAGAAACTGAACCTATAGGTTATTACTCAGGGATATTATTACAAAAGGCTATTATTTTAGGTTATTACTAACAGTTATTATTACAAAAGGCTCTTGTAGTAGCCTTTTAGTGTAAGTTATAATTGCAGGTTGTTATACCAGCTTGCTGTTCATTCAGGATATTAAGACTGATTATTGAGGCTGGTTATTATAACAGGTCACGAGGGATAGTTTTACAACTGATTGTTAAGACTGATCCTTTACACAAACTAATTATTGTGGTTGGGAACTACATCAGGCTATTACATAAAGGTTATTAGGCAAGTTAAGAGGGATTATTAAGCCGGGGAATTTCGAAAGCTGGTTATACAGGGTGTTGCTGCCTGTTTTGTTCTTGATATTACCTTGAATTACCCTATGTTAATTCTGCACGTTATTACGTCATATTATTATGATGTGTTATTACTGTAGGTTATTAAGGCAAGTTATTATGGCAAACGTTTGCAGGTTATTACTTAAGGTATTTGCTGCTCTTCTGTACAGTTAGTAATTACCTGTGATCACTTGAGCGGTTAATACAGCAAGATAATACTACAGTTTCTTCCGGCTGATAATTAAGATTAGTTATTTTTCTTTCTTCAAACCATTAATATAAATTCCGAACACACGTAATAAATTTTAAAATAGAAACAAGGAGCTGAATCATGATGTCAGGTTACAATTTGTACTCATAATATCAAACATGGAAAATATTATTCCTTATTCAATAACAAATAAAAATGGATTGCAATAACATGTATTTCTTTTGAGAAAGATTATTTTGGAAGGTTGATGTTATCACCTCCGCTTTATAACCTGGCTCGTACCTGCCACAGGAATACTTCTTACTCAGGCCTATTACCTTTACTATCCTTAAAGGTATGATCCCATAATCCCTGTGATAAGAATATGCACTGGTACCAGTAGGTATTGAAGAGAGGGATGCAAACACACATATATAATGTAAAGTATAATAATATATTCTTATATCTGACACAAATTATTTTCAATAAGCTCAATGATCACAATATATTATATATATAAATTGATGGGATAATTCACCCAAGGTTACCTTGTAATCACAGATAAGAATATCTAACCTAAGCTCAAAACAAAAGAATAAAACCATTACTTATCTTTAGATGTTGCCAGACCCAGACCCCACTAACTACTGAAGCTTTGTTGGTTGACAACCCCCCCCCCCCCCCACCCCCATCTGCCTCTTACAAGGGGTGACGAACGATTAATAATATTCTTAATTATCAAACTAATTACAAAAGTAATCGTTCTCAAACAGTCACAATCATACTAATATAATGTTTCACACATTCTAATAATATTACTGAAAGTATAAACATTCTTAACTGGTTTAAATAAATACTTTTCTCTTAAACAGGAAGCGACAGCTGGCAACCCAACCCCCGATCAATATTCTTCCTGTCCATTCACAGGTATTAGACACGATCATTTCTCCTTCACTTAACAGGCAAGCCATGACACCTATCATACAGTATACAGTATATTACAACATACAATACTATCATACATTCCAATATGTTACCAAATACATCATTTATATTATCAATGTATATGCAAATCTTTCTCATACAAATGTTACCATCTGAGATGAGTGTATAAAATATGTTCAATGTGAGAACCAGGTAGTCATAATCATTACCTGGGTCGAAACATACCCCCATCTCAGAGAAAAAGAATGTAATTAATTGAAGAATAATTACATTTTTGTCTAAAGTAAGTACCATATCTAGTTCATTAATGGAAAAGTATGCATGCATAAAAAAATATGGAAAATGAAATGATCAATGAAATGTACAGAACCAACCACACTGAACATCCTATGCATGTTATACAAAACTTGGCATATGTCTTGGCAAAAACTAAAACACAGGTATCCTTTATTTCTCCAACAATCAAACAGTAACCAACTGTGTCTCACATGACCATCAAAAGGTTCAGTCGTGTAATAATGTCCTACATCACTGTCTGTATACATCAGGAGTTTCACACCTGTTCCTCTGGAGTATGCAAATTTATCTCCCCAGGGCAATATCTCATTCTGTTCACTTACATATATGAGGTAATATATCCCTTTATCAAAAATTTATCCTGATGAACATGATTTGTAATGTCAGTTAATGCACCCACACACTAACAAGGTCTATGCCACGAGTTATTTTTTCATCTGGTTCCACTGTCTAGCTCACATTAGTCCCATACTTCCATGGTACCCAATTTCTACATGGTAAATATTTCCTATACGTGTTCAACTGGTCATTATTCCTTGTTTCTAGAGTTGAACCACATAGATGAAACTGACTGGAAGCAGGGCTGGTTCAGGGACTTCTCCTGGGTAATGAAGGTGATCTGGGCAAACAACTCCTTCAAGAACATCTGGTTCCCCTCACTCTGGATCTTCTGTGGAACATACAGCCTCGACCAATTTGTACTAAAAGTAGAAGAAACAGGGCTAAACCACCCAGACACATCTGAAACCTCTTTACTCGTAGAACTATCAGAAACACAACGAAACTCCTCAGGAAACCTTTTACATCCAACACAACAGACACAACCCACGAGGACAAGTGCAAGGACTACCTGATTGAACTGACTCAGAGGACCGTCAGTGGTGAACACATAAGTCAGTTGCTTCATAACTCTGTCAGAACGATCAGCGAAAGAAAACAGGATTATTCCTATGCATCATATCCAAATCACAACTCCAAGAACAAGCTCACACCCTCTATTGGTGACCTCCAGTACAAACCACACCTTCATAACCATCCTGGCCTCCCAAGAAAATAACAGAACCACTTTGAAACCTTGACAACCCTTACTATGGACTTCACTCAGTAAGTGACTTCCTTCTGGGGACATCAAACAATCCAACAATAGTGTTAAGGGTCTTATCACCTTGAAGATGAAAAGCAGCTTACCTGGGAATCACCCAGGGACAACCTGTAACCCCCACACACTCATCTAACCAAAAAGGTGGGATAACTTTGCCCCACTCAAACTTGAACCACACACCCGTGACATTGAACATCTCCAAAGTCTGACAAAATCCTCCAAAACCATTTTGACTCTGAAAGTCAGTACCACACTTTTGCTGAACATACATTTTGTTCACTACTCTTGCAGCAAAATAACGTACTAGATCTAAAGGTAGAGACACTGCTCTAGAATTATGCCCAACTTTCTCAAGACAACTGGATGCACAACTTATTGGAGAAAACTTTCTCTGCTCAACAATGCTGGACAAAGATGTCCCACAGTCCATTACTACAAGGGAGAATGGCTCCTGCGGAATAGCAAAAGAGTGCAAGAAAATCCTAAGAACACTCTGACTCAATTTACCCAGTGATAAACACTTACTCCCCATGGAATAAAAATAACTGGTCACCCTTTGCAACTTTGGCATAGAAGAAATGTTACCACTATAAATAGTCACACATGATTTACTCAATTTTCCTCCCATAACATAATGTGGAGATGCTATATAACTAAATGTCACTTAGTGTTGAGGGGAAGGTCAATGTTCAACCCGTCCTCCAAATACAGCGTCGCATTTGACGTATTCTCTACCTAACACCAAAAATTGTCGTACATGTCACCGGCTCGCGAAATTTTCTTACTCTCCCGATTTCTGTTTAGGGTCCTCTGGTATCTTCTTGAGGTTATCTTGAGATGATTTCGGGGCTTTTAGTGTCCCCGCGGCCCGGTTCTAGACCAGTCCTCCACCCCCAGGAAGCAGCCGGTGACAGCTGACTAACACCCAGGTACCTATTTACTGCTAGGTAACAGGGGCATAGGGTGAAAGAAACTCTGCCCATTGTTTCTCGCCGGCGCCTGGGATCGAACCCAGGGTCACAAGTACAGCGTGCTGTCCGCTCGGCCGACCGGCTCCCCTGGTAGATTAGGGTTATGGGACTTTAGTACGACAGTTTCTTGACGTTGGGAAACCTTAGGAGGACGGACTGCTATATAATACTTTGTGAGTCTTGACTAATCAGGAAGAGTCATGGTCAGTGTGTGGGGTCACCCGCTGGGGTCACGACGGTCCTCAGGTCAATGTGTGGGAGTCACCCGCTGGGGTCACGACGGTCCTCAGGTCAATGTGTGGGGTCACCCGCTGGGGTCACGACGGTCCTCAGGTCAGTGTGTGGGGTCACCCGCTGAGGTCACGACGGTCGTCAGGTCGACCCCATGGAACACGGAACCTTACTTTTAGCTTAAGTCAACACTTTAATATAAATTCCCCAAACACGTAATAAACTCAGCAACCGACATAGACAGATGAAACATAAAGTCACCTCAGAAATTTAGCTTCAATAACAATTAATAGCGACTATGAACAACAGATATAATTTGGGTATAAAACGAAACTGAACATATTGGTTATTACTCCGGGAAATTATTACAACAGGCTATTATTGATGATTATTGGTGTGAGTTATTATTACAACAGGCTTATTATTACTTGTAAGTTATTATTACTTGCATGTTTTTAATTCAAGATAAAATTTCAGGATCTTATACCAGCTTGTTTTTGTTTGAGGATATTGAGACTGATTATTGAGGCGGGTTATTATAACAGGTGACTGGGGAATAGTTTAACAACTGATTGTTACGTCTGATCATTTACACAAACTGATTGTTGTGGTTGGTTATTAGGAAATGGTTATTAGGCTAGTTAGGACGAGTTATTGAGGCGGGGAATTGCGAGGAGCTAGTTATACAGGGTCATAAAGCATGTTTTTTTGTTTTATAATTTGTGCTGGACATTACCTTAATTATTCCAGCTTTTTCTGCTCGCTATTACGTCTGCCAATTATGATGTGTTATAATTTTAGGTCATTAAGGCGGGTTATTATAGTAAAATTTTGATTCCGGTTATTACTGCAGGTTATTGCTGTTATTCTTTACAGTTGGTAATTACCACAGATCACTAACAGCGGTTATTACAGCAGAATAATACTACAGTTTCCCATGGCTGATAATTATGATATAAAATAATTATGTATATTTTCTTTATTCAAGCTTTTAAAATAAATTCTTAACATATTTAATTAATTTCAAAATAGAGACACGGCGCTGCAGGATTATGCCAGATGACGCAAAATGACGCCCCGTTCTGCTGGAATACAATTTATTCTCAAAGTATCGCACATTGAAAATATTATACCTTATTCAATTACAAATAAAAACGGGCTGCAATAACATATATTTATAAAAAATTGGAAGGTTATTACTGCGAGTTATCATTGAAAGTTGTTATTGTAGTAATTATGATAAGCAGTTTCTGGAGGTTGTTACAGCAAAATATTACCAAAGGCGGGGGAGCCGGTGGCTGAGCGGACAGAGCACTGGACGCGTGATCCTGTGGTCCCGGGTTCGATCCCGGGCGCCGACGAGAAACAATGGGCAGAGTTTCTTTCATCCTGATGCCCCTGTTACCTAGCAGTAAACAGGTACCTGGGAGTTAGTAAGCTGTCACGGGCTGCTTCCTAGGGGTGGAGGCCTGGTCGAAGACCGGGCCGCGGGGACACTAAGCCCCGAAATCATCTCAAGATAACCTCAAGAAGGCAAAAACATCAAGAAATTTAAACGTTATTTTGGCGGATAATTACTGCTGGTTATATCTTCTAGTTATTAGTTATGTTATAGGAACAGGTTATAAGGTCTGGTTATGTTCGCAGGTTGTTAGACTGACAACTCCACAGTATACCTGAGAATGTGACTGCCAGACGAGGGCTTCTACAGGTTACATGGACATATGGTTGCCAGGTAAACCAACATCACAGTGTACCTGACCTCTTGGTTTACCAGACAAGCAGTTCCACAATATTGAGATCTTCGTGGTTGCCAGACATGCCAGCTTCGCTGTGTACAAAACAATGTAGTTTTCAGACAAGCAGCTTTGCAGTATACATGACAACATCGTTACAAGGTTAACATCTCCAGAGTATACATGACAACATCGTTGTCAGATAAGCCATTTCCACAAAATATATGACCTTTTAGTTGCAAGATCAGCAGCTTCTCATGACCACGTGGCTGTCAGGTCAGCTCTACAGTATACATGACTACGTGGCTGTCAGGTCGGCTCTACAGTATACATGACAACGTTGTAAGCGAGCTACAGAGTATACATGATCACGTGATATCTACAATGCAACCGTCGATTAATGGCAGCATAAGTAAACACACTGGTGACCTCTGATGACCCAGAGGTCATAACAGTCTTGACACGAGTCAACGTTTTCATTCTTAAAATAACAGGAGTCTTGTATTAAGACTTTTCTCATAAGTACTTGAGGGCAGTTTTCACTCCTTAATGGTTATCACTTCCTTCAGATAAAGGTTCTTAGTGTTACTTAGTGTTGAGGTGAAGGTCTATATACAACCCGTCCTCCAAATAGAACGTCGCATTTTGACGTATACTCTATCTAAGGCAAAAAATTGTCGTACTAGAAAATGGTAGCGGCTCGCGAAATTTTCATACTCTCCCGTTTTCTGTTTTGGGTCCTCTGGTAGATTAGGGTAATGGGACATGAATACGACAGTTTCTTGACGTTTGGAAACCTTAGGAGGACGGGCTGCTATATAATACTTTGTGAGTCCTGAATAATCAGGAAGAGTCATGGTCAGTGTGTGGGGTCACCTGCTGGGGTCACGACGGTCCTCAGGTCGACCCCATTATTTAAAGTTCTTCCTTTTACCTTAAGTCGACAGTTTAATATAAATTCCCCAAACACGTAATAAACTCAACAACCGACATAAACAGATGAAACATAAAGTCACCTCAGAAGTTTGGCTTCAATAACAATTAAAAGCGACTATGAACAAAAGATATAATTGGAATTTAAAAAGAAACTGAAAATATAGGTTATTACTCCGGGATATTATTACAACAGGCTAATATTGTAGGTTATTACAGTGAGTTATTATTACAACAGGCTAATATTGTAGGTTATTACAGTGAGTTATTATTACAAAAGGCTCACCTCGTAGGATTTTAGTGCAAGTTATAATTTCAGGTTGTTATAACAGCTGCTGTTCATGCAGGATATTGAGACTAATTAGTGAGGCTAGTTATTATAACAGGTCACTAGGGGATAGTGTAACAACTGATTGTTACGTCTGATCATTTACACAAACTAATTGTTGTAGTTGGTTATTACATCAGGTAATTATGAAAAGGTTATTAGGCTAGTTCATTGTTATTGAAGCCAAACTTCTGAGGTAACTTTATGTTTCATCTGTTGTTCTGGATTTGATTCAACTTGTTCGGTTGTTGAGTTTATGTGTTTTGGGAAATTATATTAAAATTTAAGGTAAAAAGAACTTAAACTTAAGTAAACTTAAGGTAAAAAGAAGATTTTTCTCCCGTCCTCCTAAGGTTTCCCAACGTCAAGAAACTGTCGTACTAAAGTCCCATTATTCTAACCTGCCAGAGGACAAAAAATAGAGAAAGGGACAGTATGAAAATTTCGCGAGCTGCTAAAATTTTCTAGTGCGACAATTTTTGGCCTTAGGTAGAGTATACGTCAAAATGCGATGTTCTATTTGAAGGATAAGTTGTATATAGACCTTCACCTCAATACTAAGTGACACTAAGAACCTCTATTTGAAGGAAGTGACTTTCCAATCTATTTCACCCAAAAAACTTCTTACGCCATTAAAATCAGCTTTTCGAAAATCTGGCCCCTTTAACAGAGTTTTCTCCTACAAATCTATTTCATTGTATGCTAAATCTGATTTTTTTGTGATCACTGTTCCTTAGCTCACTTCATATTTTGATGTCATTAATTTGCACTTCCTTGTTAGTTAACACTAAATCTAAAAATCCCCCCACAAACACATACGTTTATTGGCTCCTTTCTGCATATCAGTTCCCATACCACTATCTACTAATAGTTTAAATCCAAACAAACCCCTCCAACCACAGAGTATAATGAGTTGCCAACAGCAACAACCCCAGCCCTAGATAAATGCACCTCATCCCTTACCTTACCTTGAGGTGCTTCCGGGGCTTAGCGTCCCCGCGGCCCGGTCGTCGACCAGGCCTCCTGGTTGCTGGACTGATCAACCAGGCTGTTGGACGCGGCTGCTCGCAGCCTGACGTATGAGTCACAGCCTGGTTGATTTGGTATTCTTTGGAGGTACTTATCCAGTTCTCTCTTGAACACTGTGAGGGGTCCGCCAGTTATGTCCCTTATGTGTAGTGGAAGCGTGTTGAACAGTCTCGGGCCTCTGATGTTGATAGAGTTCTCTCTCAGAGTACCTGATGCACCTCTGCTTTTCAACGGGGGTATTCTGCACATCCTGCCATGTCTTCTGGTCTCATGTGATGTTATTTCTGTGTGCAGGTTTGGGACCAGCCCCTCAATTATTTTCCACATATGGATTATTATGTATCTCTCCCGCCTGCGCTCAAGGGAATACAGAGTTAGGCTCTTTAGTCGGTCCCAATAGTTTAGATGTTTTACTGAGTGGATTCTAGCAGTAAAGGATCTCTGCACGCTCTCCAGGTCAGCAATTTCTCCAGCTTTGAAAGGGGCTGTCGTTGTGCAGCAGTACTCCACTCTAGAGAGCACAAGCGTTTTGAAAAGTATCATCATGGGTACAGCATCTCTAGTGTGAAAAGTTCTTCTTATCCAACCTGTCATTTTCTTGCAGTTGTGACGGCTACTTTATTGTGTTCTTTAAAGGTAAGGTCTTCCGACATGAGTACAACCAGATCCTTTACATTGCCTTTTCGTTTTATGTTATGATTTGCCTAAGTTTTATACGTGGTTTCCGTTTTTATATTTTCATTTTTTCCGTAGTGCATGAGCTGGAACTTATCCTCGTTAAACACCATATTATTTTCTGTAGCCCATGGAAAGACCTGATCTACATCTGATTGGAGGTTTGCCGTGTCCTCTATGTTGCCTACTCTCATAAAGATCCTAGTATCATCTGCAGAGGATGATACAGGTTGTGTTCTTGTCTATTTCCGATATGAGGATGAGAAAAAGTACTGGAGCAAGCACAGTACCCTGGGGGACTGAGCTCTTCACGGTTGATGGGCAAGATTGTATTTTGTTGACTATTACACATTGGGTTCTGTTAGTCAGGAAATTGTAGATCCATCTGCCTATTTTTCCGGCAATCCCTTTTGAACGCATTTTATGTGCAATTACACCATGGTCACATTTATCAAAAGCTTTTGTGAAATCTGTGTAAATTACATCAGCGTTTTGTTTGTCTTCCATAGCATCTAATGCCATATCATAGTGGTCCAGCAACTGGGACAGGCAAGAGCGCCCTGTTCTGAAACCATGTTGTCCGGGGTTATGGAGATGCTGTGATTCCATGTATTTTGTGATCTTACTTCTTAGCACTCTCTCAAAATTTTTTATGATGTGCGATGTTAGTGCTATCGGTCTGTAATTTTTTGCCCCTGCCTTATTTCCTTCTTTATGGAACGGTGCTATCTCTGCTGTTTTTAGTATGTCAGGGAGAACGCCAGTATCTAGGCTTTGTCTCCACAGAATATGAAGGGCCTCCGATAGTGGTTTTTTACCATTTTTGATGAGTATGGAGTTCCAAGAATCCGGGCCTGGTGCAGAGTGCATAGGCATACTGTTTACGGCTTCTTCAAAATCCAGTGGGGATAGGGTGACGTCTGATATAAGATTTGATATTGGTATCATATTAATGAAAAATTAATTTGGGTTATCAATCTTTAGTGCATTTAGTGGCTCGCTAAAAACAGAGTCGTACTGCTTCCTCAGTAACTAGCTTATTTCTTTGTTGTCATCGGTGATAGTTCCATCTCCCTTTCGCAGGGGCCTGATACTAGATGTGATTTTTTATCTTGATTTTACATAGGAGAAAAATATTTCGGATTTCTTTCTATTTCACTGATGGCCTTTTGCTCTCTTTGCCTCTCCTGGGTTTTGTATGATTCTTGTAGCTTCCGTTCAATTGTTTCTATTTCTCTACCTAACCTTCTTTGCCGTTCTTGAGATAGGGTGCGACTCACAAGTTGTTCCGCGATTCGTTTTCTTCGCCTATATAGGGAACGACGTTCCCGTTCCAATCTGCATCTCTTTCTCTTTTTTTCTTAGGGGTATGCGGTTTGAACATATTTCTAGTGCTACTGAGCTTATTTTTTCCAGACACTGGTTCAGGTTTGCATTTTCTAGCTGTTCTTCCCAGCTTATTTCTGTGAAGTCCTGGTTTATTTGCTCCCAGTTTATCTGTTTATTATTCAAGTTGAATTTGCTGAAATTTACTCCACCGGGAATCTGGACTGGGTTTGAAGGTCTATTCCCCATGGTTGTCAAAACTTCAATTAAGTTGTGATCTGATTAACAGGTATTTGTAATCATTATGTTCCTGATCAATTCATCATTATTAAAATGGTGAAAATGAGGTCCAGCGTGTTCTCCTTCCTAGTTGGTTCTACTATTTGCTGGTTTAAGGCAAACCTATCGCACATCCGTAGCAGGTCACTTGCATGTGCCTGTTCATTTAGGCTACTTCCTGGTATTCTTTCTGATATTACTGTATTAGCCAGGTGCTTCCATTTCAGGTGCCGTAGGTTGAAGTCCCCAAGCAGGATGATGTTCGGAGCTGGATTTGTGAGGTTTTCCAAGCAGTGTTCTATTTTCATTAGTTGGTCTTTAAACTGCTGAGGGTTTTCCTCCGGTGACTTATATACAAGGACAATAACTACATTTAGAATCTCTATTTTGATTATCAGCACTTCCACCATATCATTTGAGATCCCGAGTATACATGTGATTTTTTCATAAAAGTATTCACAGTTATCAATGAATGTTATTGCATTTGATTTAAAAGATTTGTCCAGCCGGCAATTGACACCAAGTGACAACCATACATTTCCAACTCTCTTTCTTGGAAGAATGCCACATATGATCGGGATTCCTCCCTTATTCCTAACTAATTTTATGGTTGTCTTAAAGCTCTGCATCGGTGCCTCACTCCGAACTTGTCCTACATCATTTCCACCTGATCTGATACAAATAATGAGTTTGTTCCCATTTCCAGCCAAAATCTCATTCATGTTGTTTACTATATCACCAATCCTTCCTCCCGGATAGCAAACCCTTAACCTGTTCCTCCTATCTCTGGCACAAAAATCTCTATCCAAATATCTCACCTGGGAATCTCCCACAACCAAAATTCCCTTAGGTATTTCCTCTACTTTGAGAGCAGCTTGAGGGACCAGGGCTTTCTTCGATGCCTTGCCTTTCGAGCGAACTGCAAGCTCTCTACAACACTGGTCTTCAGTACGGTGAATGAGTTTAAAGTTTTTAGTACATCGGTAAGCGGACTTGCCAGAGTCATCACAACAAAGACCCTTGTCTTTGCGACATTCCAAGGTGAGGTCTTTTTAATACTGGTCTTTTTTTTCTTCTTGACGTTGTTTCAGCTGTCGTAGCTCCTTCCATAAGGAATCCAACTCTGTCCTCAGAGCTCCTCATAGATTCATCAATTCCTTCACTACACCTTCCATTATTACTATGATAGCACAATTGAAGCTCAGCTTACACACCCTCTCACTGTGATTGACTGTGCCTCACTGACTATAGTGACAAGGCCAGGCACCATACTCAGGTACCCATATTCAGCTGGGCATCCCAGCTTGCTTTAGTGATAGACCTGGCACCGAATCCAGGCACCTACATGCAGATATGCCACACAACTTGCTATAGTGACAGGCCTGGCACCAAATCCAGGAACATTCATACAACTGGGCCACCCAGCTTGCTATAGTGACAAGGCCTAGCACCATAACCAGGCACCTATATAAGGTGGCCACCCGGCTTGCTATAGTGACAGGCCTGACACAATACCCAGCGCCTATATACAGCTGGTCTAACCGGCTTGCTATAGTGACAGGCCTGGCACCATACCCAGCACCTATATGCAGCTTGTCTATCCGGCTTGCTATATTGACAGGCCTAACACAATATCCAGCGCCTATATACAGCTGGTCTATCTGGCTTGCTACAGTGACAGGCCTGGCACCATACACAGCGGCTATATTCAGCTAGTCTACCCAGCTTGCTATAGTGCCTGTGCATTATAGGTGTAGTGCATGCTATAGGTATAGTGCCTATAGCCTGCACCATACCCAGCTCCTATACACAGCTAGTCCACCAACTTGCTATAGTGACAGACCTGGCACCATTCAACTAATGATCTCAGTGAATTAGACACTTTAGCGTTCACTAAATGCTTCTTCAGAGGCAGCCCAGATTTTAGCTTAATGTTCAGCTTTATTTATTGGAACTCTGAAAACACTAAATAGTTCATATTTCTAATTACTTGACGAAAGATCAAATATTTGAATCATTACATCAGATTTGACTTTATATTTCACCTGTTTGATTTGGTTGCTGAGTTCTTAATGTGTTTGAGGAACTTGTATCCAAATGTTGACTTAAGGTAAAAGAAAGTGCTGTAAGCGTATGGGGTCGACCTGAGGAGAGGCGTGACCCCAGCGGGTGACCCCGCTCACTGACCATGACTCTTCCTTATTAATAAAGTCCTCAACCCAGTAATTTATACACCTCAGGTGAGGTGTATGTATTACGTGTGTTAGGAATTTATATTAATAGTTTGAATAAATACAAATAACCAATCTTAATTATCATTCGTAGGAAACTGCAGTATTATCCTTCTGTAATAACCACTCGTAGTGATCTCAGGTAATTACCAATTTAAAATAATAGCAGCAACTACCTGGAGTAATAACCGTAAGAATAATAACAGAATAATAACCTGTTAAAGTTTGACATAATAACTTGCACTAATAATCTCCAGTAATAACACATCATAATAATCTGACGCAATAAAGCACAGAAATAACATGAAAGTTATTTCAGCATGTAGTATCTTACAGAAATTATTAAACACCAAACATGTTGTAACACCCTGTATAACAACTTCCTCTTAACTCCGTGTCCCAATAATTTGCTTTAATATCCTCACGTAATAACTTTCCGAAATAACCTCGCCCTAATAGCCTGGTGTAACTAGCCACAACAACCAGCCTGTGTAAATGATCAGACTTAACAACCAGTTGTTAAAACTTCCCAAGTGACCTGTTATAATAACCCGCCTCACTAATCAACATCAATATCAATAAAGAGCAAGCCAAAATAACAACCTGATCTTACATTCTGCACTAAAACCCACCAATAATAGCTTGTTGTAATAACTCGTAGATATTTCGCAGTAAAATATTATATTAAGTATCATTTAAACCGAAGTTATATCTTTTGTTCCTAGTCGCTTTTAAATGTTATTGAAGCCAAACTTCTGAGGTGACTTTATGTTTCATCTGTTGTTCAGGACTTTATTCAACATGTTCGGTTGCTGAGTTTATTATGTGTTTTGGAAATTATATTAAGATGTTGACTTATGGTAAAAGGAAGATACAAGTTACGTTGGGTCGACCTGAGGACCGTCGTGACCCCAGCGGGTGACCCCCACACACTGACCATGACTCTTCAAATTTGTGTCCAAGACCTCTTCCTGTTACTCAATTTGGCTGTGTGTAACCAAACTAGAAGTGCTCTACAAATCAAGGGACCCAGAATGTGGAATGACCTCCCGAATCATGTCAACGGCTGTACCTCTCTCAACCAGTTTAAGAGTTAAACCAAGTACTGCCTAATTAACTCCATGTAACCTAACTTACCTCCTAAATGTCAACCCATGTCTTGCTATTTTTTAAACAACACTGTTCACCAACATGTGCAATTGCTGATTTATGCTATGTTAACCCCCTTTTTGTATTTTTTATTCCTTCTTTCAACACAATTTATACCTAATCCCGATTACTATTAAGTTTTAGTCTGTTTTTTCCCCCCCACACCTTGCCCGAAATGCTAGAGTATTAGTGGCTTTAGGTATTGTATGTACTAGCTCTGCCTATAAATCCAACATTATGTTTGTAAATCAACTGTATGTACTTTTCCTGAATAAAATGTATTTATTATTTATTTTTTAATTAGTAAGTATTAAAAGAAGGCACCAAGCTGGGAAGGCTATGTAGCACCATTGTGTGTAACAATAAACCAAATTTTTTTAACAAATAATGCACCTGTATGGGAAAACAAATCCTGTCAGCTGTAAAAATATTGATGCAGTTATTTAAATGAAAAATATAATGAAAGAAATATTACTGGTTTATTTTTTCCTATCTTTTTGTACTGTACAGTATATCCAAGGAAGTGAAAAATTGAGACATAATGCACAATTTAATGAATGATTAGCATGGATTAGCAGTTCAAAAGAAATATGACTTGTATTACATATCAACATGAGATCTTAATGATCCATGGTCAACATGATTTAATAAGGATAATACAGTACTGTATTTGTAATAATACAAACTATAATTTAAAATCTTTATTACTGATTTTTTTTATTAAGAAGATTAGGTATACACAGCAATGTGCTGCTACCCTATTCTATATGGAATATTACACAGTGTAGATAAAAAACTAGCTATAAGTTTATCTAATACTCCCATCTTGTCATCATCTGAATCTAATAATAATTGAAAAAATAATTGTCATCTGAATCTGAATCTGAATCTCACAGGATGGTTAGACATACTGTACATGGAATCAATTTAGAAAATACCAGCCTCAATACAAAAAACAAATCAACTCTGACTAAACAACTCTAAGCAATTTTCACAAGAGGTAAGCACTGAATCATGTAAACATTATATTATAATTACTCTTACCAGTTTCTACAAAACTCCTCTCAAACAATGTATTTTTAAACATGTTTAGGTATACACAGCAATGTGCTGCTTCCCTATTCTGTCTAAAGGACCACACAGTGTAGATCAAAAACCAGCTACAAGCTCACCTCACAGGATGGCCAGTCATACATGGAATTAGGAGAGAACAAAATACTTAATGCTGATCTATTAGCCTCCACTGGCAAAATCTGGGTGCAGCACAAGAATGTCTTCCAATATTCCTGAGTGTATGAAGTAATTACAGAGCTCAAAATACCTCATACCATTTGGTATGAAGTCACTGATAACAGGACAATCACAGATATAGTGTTGGAGAGTATGTTCTCTCAAGTAGGACTGAAAACAGATGTTTTTTTTCCACCAAGGCTATAAACCCATGGAACCGCCTACCCGCTGAAGCCGTAAATGCCAAATTCCAGCTAAAAAATATAATTAAGACAATTGGCGGGCCCTTCAACAAGCTGCCGGCTTTCTGTCCTCTTCGAGGTCACTAGATAGTTAGTGGCCCTTGGGTAAATTCAGTAAATATATACAATAATTGTCAGCGCATCTTCCGAGCAACAAGGACAGCTACACAGTATCTCTTAGAATTACGTAGGTAAACAACAAATGTAACATATTTGTTTACTACAATGTCGGTGCTGGCTGTAGAAGTTGAAAAAACATTGTTTTACTTCGAAATATACTAATTTTATAAGAAAATTCGACGTAAATAGGAGGCAGTAGAGCTGCGATAAGCCAGCGCTAAATCTTCAATATGAAGAATGTTGCTGCTCTCTGATTGGCCAAACGAAACACAGTAGTGACCTCTATCGGCACGCAGGTGAACCAACAATTTTTCTTCCTAAGTATACCTTATTGAATCGCACCTAAGCATCTTCTTAGGGCGCACTTAGGAACCTTCGTAGCAAACCCACTTACGAAGAAATACACAGAGCTTCCTGAATCTAGGTCCGGGACGCTTAGTCAGAAGCGTGGCTGAGCTGGTCGAGTGGAGACGTGTATTTGAGTTAAGTCTGTGGTTATTGTTATTTTAGCTGATTACTTAGTTAATTCTCTTGGTAAGACTATTGTGTAATATCCCATTTATTAGTTCATGTGTTGGAGAATATTGTCTATGCTCAGTAAGGATTTTTATTTATATTATTGCATGCTAAAGAATATTTTTGGCTCTTATCTTTTTACCATTTATATGTTATGTTTTGTATGTTATGTTTTGTCACCCTTAGCATAGTTATATTGTTTTCCCGTTTATGCAGTGTTTTATTCATACCCTAGACACTATTTGGCAAGGCCGATCTTCGTATACTTTAATCACTGCGGGAAAAGAACCTTACTAATACTCAAGGGTTGTAACACATGAGGGCCACTGTCCAGGAGCTTAAACCTTAATTCCCTGTAATGTATGTGCAAATTGACAGTGCTAATTATTAGTAGCAATTGCCTTCCTAGGTACTCTGTGATTATCTAGTGACACCTAATGAAGCCTGTGTGCATTTCTATGTCAATCTGAGCTGCTGTGAAAACTTTCAACGTTTCACGATTTGAGGGAAGTATTCAGCTTGTGCCAGGGGGCCAAGCATAATTTTCAGTGTTGTTTTAAGTGCTAAGTTGTGATAATTGAGCCAACCATGAAGGATCAAGTTGCTGTGCTGGTGGAACAGCCAGATTTGGGTAAAAATTAAAGACTTGAAGAAATCTGGTTTGTTGGTTCTGGCTGATAAATTGAACCTAGCAGTTTCCAGTAAAATGTTAAAAGCTCAAGTGTTAAGAGTAATTGTCACACACTTGGTGGAGGAGGAGAGACTTGACGAGGAATGTTTAGGAGAGTTAGAAGAAGAGTCAAGTGACATGGTGGCAATCTTAAAGTTGGAGATGGAGACTAAATTATGAATGGCTAGACTGGAAGCAGACAAGCAGAGGTTGGAGTTGCAGAAACAGCAAAATCAACTTGAGTTGGAGACTAAACAACAGATGTTGGAGGCTCAATTACATCTAGCAGAGTATCAAACTAAACAAGCCGAGCAGCAAACTAAAAAACTAGAA
Source organism: Procambarus clarkii (assembly GCF_040958095.1). Taxonomy (NCBI): domain Eukaryota; kingdom Metazoa; phylum Arthropoda; class Malacostraca; order Decapoda; family Cambaridae; genus Procambarus; species Procambarus clarkii. Next base: position 32,126,961 of record NC_091177.1, read on the forward strand.
ATTCAGCAGAGTATGGCTGAAAATAATAACAGGTTGGAACAGCAGAGAATTGCAGCAGGGCAAGGTAACACTAGTAATAATCCAGAGAGTACAATTAATTCTTCCAAGTACAGTAAACATGTAGATTTACCTAAGTTTAATGAAGAAGATCCAGAAATATTTTTTTTTTACATTTTAAGAAATTAGCAGTCAGCATGAACTGGCCTGTCGATCAGTGGGTTGCCATTATGCAAGAACAATTTAAGGGTAAAGTTCAGGAGGTATTTGCGTCTATTCCTGCTGAGAATTCTTTCAATTTTAAATTTGTTCAACAGAGCATCTTGAATGCATACCAGCAGATCCTAGAGGCACATAGACAAAAATTCAGAAGTTTAAAAAGAGCACATGACCAGACTATTTCTGACTTTGTGCGGGTTAAATTAAATTACTTTGACAGATGGGTTAAAGCACTTAATATTACAGAGTTTCAGACTTTGAGAGACCTCATAGTAACTGAGGAAGTATTGGGATGTCTACTAGAGAAATTAGCTTTGTTTATGGCAGAAAATAAACAAACCACTGATGTTATGAAATTAGCCAAGCTAGCTGATGAGCATGAATTACTTACTAAAGTGCCTTTTCGAGCACCTATTAATCTTTATAATGCTAAAACTAATCATTATGCTCCTAAAAATCATGTTTTCCAGACCCGACCAGCTACTTCACCTTCTCCCCTTAACCCTTCTCCTGTAAAGCCTATATGTGAGAAACAACAGACAGGGTTGTCAACCTCAAGTAATGTAGTGATTAAACCTGCAGTTGCTTCGACTGTTTCAACCACTGGCAGATATTGCACGCATTGCAGGAGAAGAGGTCATGTGGTAAATTCCTGTTATACTTTGCACCCTGAGTTGAGACCAACTGGTCTGATTATGAGTAGGGGTTTGCAAACCTTTAATGTCAATGTTGCTCCAGTCATGCCCAAGTGGATGACTAATTTTCAACCATACCTACATTATGTACAAGTGGAACCTGGAAGCCAGTGCAGTTGTTAAGGGACACTGGTGCTTCCCAGTCTTTAATTTCTCGCCGTGTTCTTACTGATGTTAGCACAGAAGACTCTGGGGAGGTAGTGTTATTGAAAGGACTTGGAGGTCATATCCAGCGTGTACTATTAATTAAAGTTAACCTGAATTCTTCTATTAAACCAGGTTGGTGCACTGTAGCAGTCAGTGAGCAGTTGCCCATCCATTAGATTGATATCATTGTAGGTAATGATTTTGACAAGTGTCAAGTTAATGGGACCGATTTCCTGTTATGTTTACTAACCCTAGTGCAGTACTGGCTCAACCAGATTCGGATGATGGTGTCATTTATCCAGCCTGAGTTGTGACCAAATCCATGGGTAAGCAAGTGTTGTAAGTCCTGATACTACCAAGGTGGATGTTCTCGAGGTCAGGACCCCTTCAGACGGAGGTGGAGGTGGACCTTGAAGTTACATTTTTAGCTCACGTGGATGTCGAGAGTGAGGCCGGTGCCAAAGCCCTAATTTATTCTGACCCAGATGGTCTGGAAGAGGTGGCCCAGGTACCAGTTCCTTGCCCGCTCGCTCCAGTTGTAGAGTTCCAGACCTTGAGTAAGTTGCAGAGTACTGATCCCAGTCTAGCAAAATGTTATGCAGAAGCAGCCGACTCCATTGATACTTTGGAGGAGAGTACGGGTTGTTATTTCAAGGATCGATGTCTGATGAGAACATAGAGACCATCAGGCACTCCCTCATCAGATGATTGTGAGTCTAACACCCAGCTCGTTGTGCCAACAGAGTATAGGGAGCATGTATTGCAAGCTGCCCATGATGACCTGATGGGAGGCCATCAAGGCATTACCAATATGTATCATAAGATCTGTAAATTTTTCTATTGGCCAAAACTCAAAAAGGATGTGGTCAGATATTGCAACAATTGTATTGTGTGTCAAACTGTTGGTAAGCCTAATCAGACTGTGCCACGAGCACCATTATACCCTATTGTAGTGCCAGAGGAGCCTTTTACTCATGTGGTACTGGATTGTGTCGGACCTTTACCCCGTACCAAATCCGGAAATATGTATATGTTTACAATTTTATGTATGACCACCAGCTTCCCTGAAGCATATGCCTTACGTAACATTAGAGCTTCTACAATTATAAGGCAGTTGGAACGATTTCTCTCATTATTTGGTATGCCCCGTATAATTCAAACTGATAATGGGAGCAATGTTTGTTCCACAACATTTAAAACCTTTTGTAATTCATTTGGTATTCAGCATAATTTGTCCAGTCCTTACCATCCTCAGAGTCAAGGGGGAATCGAGCGGTTCCACCAAACTCTCAAGAAGATATTGAAAGCAACTGGGAAGATTCACCCAGACATTGAGACGATAATTTGCCTTTTGTTTTATTTGCTGCCAGAGATGGATTGCACAGTGCTCTAGGCTGCTCTCCTTTCGATCTTTTATTCGAACATCAGGTGAGAGGACCTTTAAACATGTTGCAGGAGAAGATGTTGGGAGATGTTACAGCCAGGCAGAGTGAACGTTACCTGACGGATGTAAAGAGCAAGCTGTCCAGAACGAGGGAGTTGGCCTTACGACATCTAAGTGAACAACAACAGGTAATGAAGGAGAAACATGACAAGAGGTTCAAGGCCAAACTCAGAGTTTTTGAGCCAGGAGATTTGGTAATGGTCTTGAAGCCTCGTATGGGTACTTCCATGTCTCATAAATTTGTAGTACCTTATAAATTTGTAGGACCTTTTACTACTTGACCTCATCAAGTAGTAAAACGTCTTGGGGAAGTTACTTACAAAGTTTGCCATATCCAACAGAAAAATCAAACCATGAGTGTACATGTAAACCGGTTGAAGGCTTATTGTGGGCCTAGTATTGTGGCTTGTTGTGTTACTGAGGAGGTAAATCCTGAAGAATCGAGTGTTGTAGGGGAAGATGGTAATCCTTGTTTGTCTAATTTCAGTTCCGGGGAAGAATTTTTGTGTCATTTGCAGGATGTGGAGAGAGCAGAGTTCCAGGACCTTTTGAAGATGTCCTCTAACTTGTTTGGGGAGGTCCCCACTCAAACGTCTGTCATTACTCATGACATTAACCTTACAGATGTAACTCCAATTCGGCTACACCCTTATCGAGTGACACCCGAGAAACGACGTATCATCCAGGAGGAGGTTGATTATCTTCTTCGACATGGGTTCATTAGACCCAGTCAGAGCTCCTGGAGTTCATCGTGTTTAGTAGTACCAAAACCAGAAGATAAATGGAGATTAGTAGTGGATTATAGAAAACTCAACCAGGTAACTGTAGTTGATGTGTATCCATTACCTTTATTGGAGGACTGTATCGATACTATAGACCATGCTAAGTTTGTATCTAAGTTGGACTTATCTAAAAGATATCACCAGATACCACTCACATATTTTGCGAGGGAAGTGACAGCATTTATCACTCCTGATGGTGCATTCGAGTTTAATGTCATGCCTTTTGAATTAAGGAATGCTCCAGCAACTTTTCAGAAGTCAATGAATTCTTTGTTGAAGGATCTGCCAGATTGTAGGGCATATTTGGATGACATTGTGATTTTCAGTAAGAATTTCGTAGAGCATATGTCCAGTTTAAAGAAATTGTTTACTGTGTTACAACATGCTAATTTGACTGTGAATAGGAAGAAATGTAGTTGGGCTAAAGGAATAATTGTGTACTTAGGACATGAGGTCGGACAAGGTAGAATAGTCCCATTGCAAGACAAGATCCAGGCAATTGTAGATATTACCCAGTACTAACAAATAAGAAGTCTGTGCAGAGAACTATTGGGGTGTGTGCGTATTATAGGAGATAGTGTAAAAACATTTCCATTGTTGCTGCACCCTTACCAAATCTTCTAAGGAAACAGGTAAAATTTAATTTAAAACAGGTAAAAAGCGTTGATTTGGTGATGGTATATAGAACACTCTGCATTTCATGCAGGCTGTTAAAGTTCGTCTATCCATGATGAGGAGCTGTATGGTGTGTAGCGAATGAAGACTCGCAGTGAACTAACGTCGCGTTTGTGGGTGAGGGAAACGATCCCGGTCAATTGAGAAGCGATTGATGATGACAGGTGAGAGCCTGCTGGCGGTAGTAACAACGCCCCTCCTTAACGCAACCTCAGTGGTGGGACAACCCTGATGGGGTGAACATCTCCCAGACTCCCCTGTAGACGTTGAAAACGATTAAGGATGATGGACGTCATCTGCACTGGTGCGGTAATAGGATATTCACCCCAGCGCGACATAATGTTTAAGTTCTCTTGTGCTGTGTTGATGATGGCATAATGTTTAAGTTCTGTGTGCTGTGTTGATGATGGCATAATGTTTAAGTTCTGTGTGCTGTGTTGATGATGGCATAATGTTTAAGTTCTGTGTGCTGTGTTGATGATGGCATAATGTTTAAGTTCTGTATGCTGTGTTGATGATGGCATAATGTTTAAGTTCTGTGTGCTGTGTTGATAATGGCATAATGTTTAAGTTCTGTGTGCTGTGTTGATGATGGCATAATGTTTAAGTTGTGTGCTGTGTTGATGACGACCCTCGTTTATGGGTTAAACTTCACAGAAGTGATCCGCCACAACCTAGCCATGCGAAGCATAGCGAAGGGGGGGGGGGGACGAAGTTTGAGCCACACTGTTTACAGAAAACCAGATAGAGGTCATTAAGACACACACACACCATTTGCTGCTGAGACGCAAACACAACCCTGTCTGACGGCTAACTAATCGACGTCATTGATCACCACCAACCACCAACACAGCTGGATTGGGTGAGAAAAAGTTAAACGGTTCTTTACATAAAACAGTCATTCTTTAAGAAAAAATAATGACTCCACTGTCACACGATGCCGCCGCCAGCTGTTCCCCTCCTTCTCCCCTCCCATACCCATCGTACATGAAGCTGCCGCCACCTGTTCCCCTCCCTCCTTTTCCCCTCCCATACCCATCTTTAGAGCCTGGTCTCCTACCTCTCAGGTAGGGGGGCCCCTCCCTCCTCAACATATCCATGCCATGTACAGAGGTCCTCCTCAACATAACCTACATACCTCCATCCATCTAACTACCTTTCCCCTCCTTCTCCCCTCCCATACCCATCTTAAAGCTCTGGTCTCCTACCCTCTCTGGTAGGGGGGACCCCCTCCCTCCTCAACATATCTATACCATGTTGGGACCCCTCCCTCCTCTACATACTCATACCAATCTATCTACACACAGGATTAACTGTACGGCCCATACTCATACATATTCATCTTCTCCTCTTCTCTCCTCCTCCTCCTCTTCTTCCTTTACTCTCCCTACATGACTGCATACCCTCCAGCCCCCACTCGATATTCATCTACTATTCCTCTCCTCTTCCTTTACTCTCCCTAGATGACCGCATACAACCACATAACCCACCCGTCCCCACTCCAACATGACCCTCTCTCAAGTGACGCATAGCCGGACGCCACGCACCGCCACGAGCCAAAACACTCAGGGAACCCCTATCACATACCTTGTGGACTATGTACCTATGCTCACCTGAGCAGGGGGCTTAATGAGCTCACCTGCTCAGGTGCCGCGGACGGTCGTAGTCCTCAACCTCACTACTACGGTTATATTGTACCATGTAGGTACACTGTGGTAAAGTCACACTGATCACTTAGTCAGCGGCTCTTAGTTCACTCTAGACCACTGATTTACTCAAGACGATCTCGATCTCACAGATGTTACCTGATACCAGTCTGTTTCGCTCTGGTGATTCACAGACTTCTGTCACTCTAGATGATTACTGAACAAAATAGTCAAGGTCGCGATTCTGGGCGAGCGTTATTATATTTAGCAGAACGCAGAGTTTAACTTGACGGTGAGGAATGGACGGTGTTCTTTCTATTGGCCGATAGACAGAAGGACACGTCAACCACATACAGAGTTCCTCACATGAATACCCTTGCAAAGAGTTGCACACTTCCTCGGGTCACAAACACCTGGACTACCAAATGACCAATGGCGTTGCAGCGAATGTGCTGGAACCAATGATATTGATAGTCATATGATCGGTAGAAGAGTGACGTCATGACTACGTCACGACTACTTCACTGTTGATATGCTCCATCGCATCGGTTGAGATTGACCCCAGAGATCAGAGCTTATCTCTCTCTCACACACCTGGCACCTTCCACTGTGTACTTCCTGACTCTCATTTGCTATGGTGCAATTGTTTAACTCCCCAGTATCTACTTTCTGCCTGGGCATACGGCGGCCTTCGTATGATACCACTGTATAAGTACTTCTGGGTATGTGGGCATCCTGGGGACACCCAACATGACAGTTTCCATCAAGGGTTAACAGAGATAGGGCTTGTGCACGAGATTGGTGCACTGTGCACTGCATTGAGCCATTCATGTCAGCTGTGGGAGAATCTTGAGAGACCATACTCTCACATTGGGTTACAATAACATATTTCTTCAGAGAAAGATTATTTCGGAAGGTTATTACTGTGAGTTATCACTGAAGGCTGATATTGAAGTAATTATGATAAGCAACTTCTGCAGGCTGTTACAGCAAAATATTGCCAAAAGCAAAAACAGCAAGAATTTTACAAGTTATTTGGGGAGATAGTTACTGGTAGTTATAACCTCTAATTATTAGTTATGTTATAGGAACAGGTTATAAGGTCTGGTTATGTTCGCAGGTTGTTAGATTGACAACTCCACAGTATACCTGAGAATGTGACTGCCAGACGAGGGCTTCTACAGGTTACATGAACATGTGGTTGTTTACTAGGTTAACATCTCCAGAGTATACATGACCACCTCGTTGCCTGACAACCCAATTTCACAAAATATATTACCCTTTGGTTGCAAGACCAGCAGCTTCTAATGACCACGATGCTGTCAGGTCAGCTGTACAGTATACATGACCACGTGGCTCTCAGGTCAGCTCTACAGTATACATGACTACGTGGCTGTCAGGTCAGCTCTACAGTATACATGACTACGTGGTAAGCGAGCTACAAAGTATACATGATCATGTGATATCTACAGTACAACTGTTGTTTAATGCCAACATAAGTAAACACACTGGTGACCTCTGATGACCCAGAGGTCATAACAGTCTTGACACGAGTCAACGTTTTCATTCTTAAAATAACAGGAGTCTTGTATTAAGACTTTTCTCATAAGTACTTAAGGGCAGTTTTCACTCTTTAATGGTTATCACTTCCTTCAGATAAAGGTTCTTAGTGTTGAGTTGAAGGTCTATATACAACCCGTCTCAATACAATTCAATCCACAAGGGCCGTGACGAGGATTCGAACCTACGTCCGAGAGCATCCCAGACGCTGCCTTAATCGACTGAGATACGACATGGATAAGAATTGCAACCAGAAGTTTTATTGAACTTACTTGGATCCTGCAGCCTCTGCGAGACACAAACCAGGATCTTAAACAATTTCTCCATGCACTCGAGCTATGTCAATAGGCCGTTCTACCTCTTCTGACTTGATGCATCACGCTATTGTGATTTCTGTGTGTAATGAAGTAAGGGCGAAGAGGTAGAATGGCCTATTGACATTGCTCGAGTGCATGGAAGAATTGTGTAAAATCGTGGTTTGTCTCGGAGAGGCTGCAGGATCCAAATAAGTTCAATAGAACTCCTGGTTGCAATTCTAATCCATGTCGTAGCTCAATCGGTTAAGGCAGCGTCTGGGATGCTCTTGGACGTAGGTTCGAATCCTCGTCACCACCCTTGTGAATTTGTAACTTTGATGTTATTTCTGTGCGTTATTGCGTCAGCTTATTATGATGTGTTATTACTGGAGATTATTAGGGCGAGTTATTATGTCAAACTTTTGCAGAAGATTATTACTTTAGGATATTATTCCAGTTATTACTTCCGGTTATTACTGCAGGTATTTGCTGCTATTATTTACAATTGGTAATTACCTGAGACCACTAGGAGCGGTTATTACAGCAGGATAATACTGCAGTTTCCTACAGTTGATAATTAAGATTTATTATTTATCTTTATTCAAACTATTAATATAAATTCTTAACGCACGTAATTTATACACTTCATCTAAGGTGTATAAATTACTGGGTTGAGGACTTTATTAATAAATCAGTTACAGCCCCGCTTCTGTGCCAGGTAAGTCCACTACGGGCTCACCATAGCCCGTGCTACTTGGAACTTTTTGTTCCCAGTAGCTGAATCTTAAACAACAAACAAAATAACTTTATTAATAAGGAAGAGTCAAGGTCAGTGTGTGGGGTCACCCGCTGGAGTCAACATGATGGTCCTCAGGTCGACCCCATACAATTAGAAAACTTCATTTTACCTTAATTTAACATTTGGATATAAATTCCCCAAACACGTAATATATTCACCAACTGACTTAAACAGATGAAACATAAAGTCAAATTTCAAGTATCGATTCATATATATCAACTTTCGTCAAGTAATTAGAATTATAAAATATTTAGTGTTTTCAGAGTTCCAATAAATGAACTGAACATTGAGCTAAAATCTGGGCTGCCTCTGAAGAAGAAGCATCGTCATTAGTGAACGCTAAAGTGTCTAATTCACTGAGATCATTAGTTGAATGGTGCCAGGCCGGTCACTAGTGCAAGCCGGGTTGACCAGCTGAATATGGGTGCTGGGTATGGTGCCAGGCCTGTCACTATAGCAAGCCGGGTGGACCAGCTGAATATGGGTGCTGGGTATGGTGCCAGGCCTGTCACTATAGCAAGCCGGGTTGACCAGCTGAATATGGGTGCTGGGTATGGTGCCAGGCCTGTCACTATAGCAAGCCGGGTGGACCAGCTGTATATGGGCGCTGGGTATGATGCAAGGCCTGTCACTATAGCAAGCAGGGTAGACCAGCTGCATACGGGCACTGTGTATTGTGCCAGACCTGGCACTATAGCAAGCTGGGTGGCCCAGCCCAATACAGGTGCCTGGGTATGGTGCTAGGCCTTGTCTCTATGGCACGCTAGGTTGACCAGCTGTATGTGTGCCTGTGTATGGTGTCACTATAGCTGGGTGGCCATCTTCCCGATATTTTACATTTCTTACCAAACTAAGAGTTCCTGGCCCAGTGACAGTGTCAGTAGAGTGGGTTGTGTGCCGTGTAAACTGTAGGTTATTATGGTGGGTTATTGTGGTGGATTATTATGGTGGGTTATTGTGGTGGATTATTATGGAGGGTTATTGTTGTGGATTACTGGGTTATTGTGGTGGATTATTATGGACGGTTATTGTGGTGGATTGTTATGTAGGGTTATTGTGGTGAATTAATATGGAGGATTATTGTGGTGGATTAATATGGAGGATTATTGTGGTGGATTATTATAGTTTATTGGGGTGGATCATTATAGTTTATTGGGGTGGATTATTATGGAGGGTTATTATTATGGAGAGTTATAGTGGTGGATTAATTTGGAGAGTTATAGTGGTGGATTATTAATATGGGTTATTGTGGTGGATTATTATGGAGGGTTTTTATGGTGGATAATTATGGAGGGTTATTGTGGTGTATTATTATGGAGGGTTATTTGGTGGATTATTATGGAGGGTTATTGGTAGTGGATTATTATTGAGCGATATTTGTGATGGATTGTTATGGAGGGTTATTGTGGTGGATTATCCCTTATTGTGGTATACATAATTATATTATATATAATTGTGTTATACACAATTATATTATATTGTGGTATACATGGATAAGCTATGTTTAGGAGTCTCAAGGTAGTTTCTACCTGAGTTTCCAGAAAGGGTGGAAAGGGAGTAATTGTGGTGGATAGTTAATGTGGGTTACTGTGGCAGATTATTAAGGAGGGTTATTGTGGTGGATTTTTATGGAGGGTAATTGTGGTGGATTATTATTGAGGGTTATTGTGATGAAGTATTTTTGAGGGTCATTGAGGTGAACTATTTTGGAGGGTTATTGTGGAGGATTATTAAGGAAGGACATTGTAGTGGATTATTGTGGTTGACTATTGTGTGTATCATTATTGAAGAATTTTGTTGTGGATTATATTGAGGTTAATTATTTTGGAGGATTTTTATTGGATTAATTGAAAACGTTATCGAGTTGGATTATTCGAAAAGACTATTTTCGTTAATTATTAAGAAGGGGTATTGTGTTGGATTAAAATGTAAGGTGATTGTGGTTGAATATTTTGGAGGGTTATTACAGTGTATTATTTTGGAGGGTTATTGTGGTGGATTATTGTTGTGGGTTATTGTGGGGCATTATTATTGTGGGTTATTATGGTAGATTATTATGGTGTTGTAACAGTTTAGCTGTTTATAAAGGAACCTACATCGTGTGTAGTATTGGATACATGGATAATCTAGGTTATGGAGTTTCTGGGTAGTTTCTACCCGAGTTTCCAGAAAGGTTTGTCTCAAGAGATTAGGGGAGTGATGCATGCACGATTGCTACAGCCTTCCTGTGAGTTTATTTCATCAAGTATAGATAAATTCAGTTATTAATAGTAATTGTAGTAATAATCAACGTTGCTTAAGTAGTTATGTTAATTTAACGCCGTTTAGAGAAAAGAGTCAACTCCTCCTAGTCGGCAAGTGTAGATGACTCATCTAGAATATGAGAACTAATTTCTGAATACACACACTAGGCTCAGTTAGCAGCCTTCGCTGCGGTAATGCTATCAAGCATCTTGTTTGTTAATGCATTCAAATTATTAAAATGAATGTTATTTATCAATATTGTACTCAACTATTAATTGGGATCAAGTACTTATGTAATTACCCTTCATTTTGAATAGGAATCTAATCACCTTAAAGTAACAAGTCAATACGAATCTAATTTGTTAATTATCTTTAAGAAGTAGTTTTGCAACAATGTCAAGGTCAGCCTCTCAGCTTGGGAGGAAATTTTCAGTTGGTGTGTTTTGGGGCAGCAGCTGGGCAAGACAGGTCTCTCCCTGAGACAAGGTCGCAACATCTGACCTGGAGTATTGGTATTTAAATTTAATAAATTAAGGTAAAGTTTCTTGTTTTCTTGAACTGAGATACAGTTGTAGTGATCAATTTCATAATCATTTGCCTCAGATAGGACGTTTTCAGTTAGTTAGTGTTCTCCTTTTGTTTTCATAACTTTTATAATAAATAATGATTGAAGTGATCTCGGTTGTTTAGCGGAATTGTTCCCCCATTTATGTTTCATTGTGTGTTATTGAATAAGCTCCTGTGAACTTCACAAGCACCTTTGTCGATTTAAAATGTATATAAGCTCTTTGGTTTGAGTTAGTCCTCACTTTAAAGTATATTCATTACTCCATTTCAAATAATTGGGAACCACAATCGTGGATTTAATGGCAATTGATTGAAAATGATTTAATTGCAATCCGGTCCCACAATCAATTAGCGGGATTACAGAATCATTAGAGGATCGTTGGTGGCAGCAGGAAGGTCTCAGAGTTTGTTAGTAACAAAGTACAGCGTCCTCGTGTTGAGGAATCTAGGTGATAAAACGCCCAAGGTCACGAGGGTTGGACTGAAGGTCCGGCAGGAACAATGGTGAACATCAGAAGCTTTAATTACCGCCGGATAAATGGTCAGGAGGGATAATAAATTCTGACCCCCTTTACAGTGGGATATTGTGGTGGATTATTTTGGAGGATTATTGTGGTAGATAATTATTAAGGATTGATGTCATAAATTAATGTAGTCGATTATTAGTGTCGATTATTATTGTGGATTTTTGTGGTGGATTATTTCGGATGATCTTAATTTGGATTATCATAGAAGGTTATCGTGGTGGATTTTTTATGGAGGGTTATTGTGGTGGATCATTACAAAGGAATACTATTGTGAATTATTTTGGAGAGTTATTTTGGTTGATTATTTTATACAGTTTTTGTGTTGTATTATTATAGAGGGTTTTTGTGGTGGATTAACCTTGTGGCATATTCTAGTGGATTATTACGTAGTGGAATTGCAGTGGTTTATTTTGGAGGGTTATTGTGGTGGGTTATTTGGGAAGGTTGTTGTTGTGCACTATTGTGCTGGATTATTTTAACTGCTTTTTGTTTATCATTATAATAGAGGGTTATCTTGGTGGATTATTCTCATGGATTATTATGAAATGTTATTATGGCCAATTATTTTGGAGGGTTATAGTGGTGGATTATAACAGGGGGTATTGTGGTGAATTATTATGAAGGGTTATTGTGGTGGATTATTATTGAGGATTATTGTGGTGGACTATTTTGAAGAGTTATTGTGGAGGATTATTTGTAGGATTTTTGTGGTGGATTATTTTGAAGGATTATTGTTGTGGATTATTATAGTGTTAGTGTGGTGGATTTTTAAAAGGGATTATTGTGGTGGATTATTTTGGTGGGTTTTTGTGGTGGATTATTTGGCAGGGTTATTGTGATGGATTAGTGTGGTGCATTATTTTGGAGCATATTTTATGGGATTATTATAGTGGGTTTTCGTGGTGGATTATTTTGGTGGATTAATTTTGTTGATGAATATGGAGAGTTATTGAGATGTATAATTATGGAGAGTTAATGTTGTAGATCATTTTGGAGAGTTATTGTAATGAATAAATATTTAGGGATATTAAGGTGGATTATTTTCGAGGATTATAGTGGTTGATTAATATGGTTGATCTTTATCATTACCCTATGGAAAAATCAGAGGGTTTTTGTGTTGGATTATTGTAGAGGGCTACCTTGGATGATTATTCAGTTGGATTATTTTCGTAGGTAATTATAGATGGTTATTGTGGTAGATTATTTTGGAGGGATATTATGGTGTATTATTATTGTGGGTAATTGTGGTGGTCTAATACGGATGGCTATTGTGGTGAATTATTTGGTTGTTCAGGCAGGTCATCTGAGGAGGTGAATAAAATACTGGGTTCAGGGTTTTATTAACCAGGAAGAGTCATGGTCTGTGTGTGGGGTCACCCGCTGGGGTCACGAAGGTCCTCAGGTCGACCCCACGTACTAAAGATCTTCCTTTTCCCTTAAGTCAACATTTTATTATAATTTTCCAAAACACGTAATAAACTCAGGAACCGAACATGTTGAATAAAGTCCTGAAAAGTAAATTAAACATAAAGTCACCTCAGAAGTTTGGCTTCAATAACAATTAGAAGCGATTAAGAACAAAATATATAATTGACCACCCAGCTGGGGTTTAAATGACCCCAGCTGGGTGGACAAGCTGTATATGGGTGCCTGGGGTATGGTGTCACTATAGCTGAGTTGTAATCTTCCCAATATTTTACCTTTCTTATCAAACTAACAGTTTCTGGCCCAGTGACAGTGTCAGTAGAGTGGGTTGTGTGCCGCAAAAACTGTAAGTTATTATGGAGGGTTATTGTGGTGGATTTTTATGGAGGGTTATGGTGGTGGATTACTATGGAGGGTTATGGTGGTGGATTATTAAGGAGGGTTATTGTGGTGGATTATTATTGAAGATTTGTTAATGGATTATTATAAGACGTTATCGTGTTGGATTATTCTAATGAACTATTTTCGTGAATTATTATGGAGGGGGATTGTGGTGAATTGTAGGTAGGATATTGTAGTGGATTATTGCAGAAGGATATTGTGGTGGTTTACTTTAGAGGGTTATTGTGTTCGATTATTATGGATGATTATTGTTGTGGATTATTTTGTCGGATTAATATGATGGATTAATGTGGTGGAATATTGTGGTGGATTATTGTTGGAGTATTGTAGAAGGTTATCATGGTGGATTATTGTGGTGGATTATTGTAGAAGGTTATCATGGTGGTGGATTACTATGGAGGGTTATGGTGGTGGATTATTAAGGAGGGTTATTGTGGTGGATTATTATTGAAGATTTGTTAATGGATTATTATAAGACGTTATCGTGTTGGATTATTCTAATGAACTATTTTCGTGAATTATTATGGAGGGGGATTGTGGTGAATTGTAGGTAGGATATTGTAGTGGATTATTGCAGAAGGATATTGTGGTGGTTTACTTTAGAGGGTTATTGTGTTGGATTATTATGGATGATTATTGTTGTGGATTATTTTGTCGGATTAATATGATGGATTAATGTGGTGGAATATTGTGGTGGATTATTGTTGGAGTATTGTAGAAGGTTATCATGGTGGATTATTGTGGTGGATTATTGTAGAAGGTTATCATGGTGGATTATTTTGGTAGATTATTCGTGTGGATTACTAAGAAATGTTATTGTTGTGGACTATTTTGGAGAGTTATTGTGCTGGATTATTATTGAGGATTATTGTAGTGGATTATTTTCAAGGAATATTTTGGTGGATTTTAATGGAATGTTATTGGTGAAGATTATTTTGGAGGGTTATTTTGGTGAATTATATGACAGAGGGTACTGTGGTGAATTATTATGATGGGTTATTTTGGTGGATTATTATGAAGGTTTATTGTGGTGGATTATTATGGAGGCTTATTGTGGTGATTATTATAAAGGTTTATTGTGGTGGATCATTTTGGTAAGTTATTAGGTGGATTATTTTGGAGGGTTATTGTGGGGAATATTAAGGAAGGATATTGTGGTGGATTATTTTGAATAGAAAGGTTATCGTTATGGATTATTATAGAGGGTTATCGTGATTATTATCATAAAGGTTTATTGTGGTGGATAATTTTTGGTAAGTTATTAAGTGGATTATTTTGCAGGGTTAATGTGGTGAATTGTTTTAGTGGAATATTTTGAAGGATATTTTATGGGATTATTATAGTGGGTTATCGTGATTCATTATTTTGGTAGATTAATTTCATTCATGAATATGGAGGGTTATTGTGATGGATAATTATGGAGGGTTATTGTGGTGGATAATTATGGAAGGTTATTGTGATAAATTATTTTGGAGGGTTATTGTAATGGATAAATATTTATGGATATTGAGGGGGATTATTATTCAGAATTAAAGTGGTGGATTATTATTATTACCTTATGGAAAACTAGAGGATTTTTGTGTGGGATTATTATAGAGGGTTACCTTGGTGGATTATTCTGGTGGATTATTCTCGTGGGTTATTCTAGAGGGTTATTTTAGTAGATTAGTTTAGAGAGATATTGTGGTGGATTAATTTTGTGGGATATTGTGTTGGTTTAATACGGATTTTGGTGAATTATATGGTTGTTCAGGCAGGTCACATGAGGAGGTGAATAAAATACTAGGTTGAAGACTTTATTAATCAGAAGGAATCAAGGTCAGTGTGTGGGGTCACCCGCTGGGGTCACGACGGTCCCCAGGTCGAACCCCACTTTCGCCTCGTATCTTCTTCTTACTTTAAGTCAACATTTTAATAAAATTTCCCAAAACACGTAATAAACTCAGCAATCGAACACGTAGAATAAAGTCCTGAACACCAGATGAAACATAAAGTCTCCTCAGAAGTTTGGCTTCAATAACAATTAGAAGCGACTAAGAAAAAAAAAGATATAAATGGGGTTTAAATGACACTTAATATATTATTTTATTCATATTGTAGGTTATTATTGTGAGTTATAATTACAACAGGCTATTCTCCTAGCGTTCTTTTTGGCAAATTAAGATTGCATGATGCTATTCCAGTTAGCTGTTCATTCAGGATATTGTGACTGATTATAGAGGTGGGTTATTATAACAGGTCAATAGGAATAGTTTAAAAACCGATTGTTTCATCAGGTCATTTACTCAAGCCAATTGTTGTGGTCGGTTATTACATCAGACTATTACGAAAATGTTATACAGTCTAGTTAAGACAGGTTATTAGAGTGGGGGAATTACGAATTACGAACGCCTGTTATACAGGGTGTTACAGCATGCTTTTGTGCTAGATATTCCCTGGAACTACTGCAAGCTGGGTGGACCGTCTGCATGTGGATGCCTGGGCATGGTGCCAGGCCCGTCACTATATGGGTGTTTTTATTTTTAATAATACGGATGGCTAGTGTGGTGAATTATTTGGTTGTTCAGGCGGGTCACCTGAGGAGGTGATTAAAATACTGGGTTCAGGGTTTTATTAACCAGGAAGAGTCATGGTCTGTGTGTGGGGTCACCCGCTGGGGACACGAAGGTCCTCAGGTCGACCCCACGTACCAAAAGCTCTTCCTTTTCCCTTAAGTCAACATTTTATTATAATTTTCCAAAACACGTAATAAACTCATGAACCGAACATGTTGAATAAAGTCCTGAAATGTAGATTAAACATAAAGTCATCTCAGAAGTTTGGCTTCAATAATAATTAGAAGCGACTAAGAACAAAAGATATAATTGGGGTTTAAATGACCCCAGCTGGGTGGACAAGCTGTATATGGGTGCCTGGGGTATAGTGTCACTATAGCTGAGTTGTAATCTTCCCAATATTTTACCTTTCTTATCAAACTAAGAGTTTCTGGCCCAGTGACAGTGTCAGTAGAGTGGGTTGTGCGCCGCGAAAACTGTAAGTTATTATGGAGGATTATTGTGGTGGATTTTTATGGAGGGTTATGGTGGTGGATTACTATGGAGGGTTATGGTGGTGGATTATTATTGAGTGCTATTGTTGTGGATTATTATTCAGGGTTGTGATTGATTATTTTGGAGGCTTATTGTGGTGTATTATTAAAGTGGGTTATTGTGGTGGATTATTAAGGAGGGTTATTGTGGTGGATTATTATTGAGGATTTGTTAATGGATTATTATAAGACGTTATCGTGTTGGATTATTCTAATGAACTATTTTCGTGAATTATTATTTTGGAGGGTTATTTTGGTGGATTATATAACAGAAGGTACTGTGGTGTATTATTATGATGGGTTATTTTGGTGGATTATTATGAAGGTTTATTGTGGTGGATTATTATGGAGGATTATTGTGGTGATTATTATAAAGGTTTATTGTGGTGGAACATTTTGGTGAGTTATTAGGTGGATAATTTTGGAGGGTTATTGTGGGGAATATTAAGGAAGGATATTGTGGTGGATTATTTTGAATAGAAAGGTTATCATGGTGAATTGTTATAGAGGGTTATCGTGGTTATTATCATAAAGGTTTATTGTGGTGGATCATTTTAGGTAAGTTATTAAGTGGATTATTTTGCAGGGTTAATGTGGTGAATTGTTTTGGTGGAATATTTTGAAGGATATTTTATGGGATTATTATAGTGGGTTATCGTGATTCATTATTTTGCTAGATTAATTTCATTCATGAATATGGAGGGTTATTGTGATGGATTAATATTGAGAATTATTGTGGTGGATTGTTATGTAGGGTTATTGTGGTGAATTATTACTGTGGGTTATTGTGGTGGATTATTATGGAGTGTTATGTGGTGGATTAGTATTGAGGGTTATTGTGGTGGAATATTATTGAGAGTTAGTGTGGTGGTTTATTAAAGAAGGTTATTGTTTTTGTTTTTTTTGACGTTGTGATTGATTAATATGGAGGATTATTGTTGTGTATTATTAAAGAGAGTTATTGTGGTGGATTATTAAGGAGGGTTATTGTGGTGGATTATTATGGAGAATTATTGTGGTGGATTGTTATGAGGGGTTATTGTGGTGGATTATTATTGTGGATTATTATGGTAGATTATTAAGGAGGGCTATTAAGGAGGATTATTGTTATGTATTATTAAAGAGGGGTTATTGTGGTGGATTATTAAGGAGGGTTATTGTGGTGGATTATTATGGAGGGTTATTGTGGTGGATTGTTATGAGGGGTTATTGTGGTGGATTATTATTGTGGATTATTATGGTAGATTATTAAGGAGGGCTATTGTGGTGGATTATTATGGAGGATTATTGTGGTGGATTGTTATGAGGGGTTATTGTGGTGGAGTATTTTCGAGAGTCATTGTGGTAGATTATTTTGGAGGGTAATTGTGGAGGATTGTGGAGGTGGGGTGTTATGTGGACTATTTTGTGGATAGTTGAGGTTTATTGCGGTTGATTATTGTAGAGGAATATTGTGGTGGATTATTTTAGTTGATTTTTAAAGAATTATTTTAAAACCTTATCGTGTTATATTATTCTAATGGACTATTTTCGTGGATAATTAAGGAAGGGATGGATTATACAATTATACAATTATATGAATTGTGATGGATTATAATTGAGGGTGATTGTGGTTGATAATTTTGGGTGGTTATTTCAGTGGAATTTTTTTGGAGGGTTATTGTGGTCGATTATTATTGTGAGTTATTGTGGTGGATTATTATTGTGGGTTATTGTGGTGGATTATTATTGTGGGTTATTGTGGTGGATTTTTTTATGGTGGAATATTGTGGTGGATTACTTTTGAGGGTTAATGTTTTGGATTACTGAGGGGATTATTGTTTTGAAATATTTTTGAGGATTAATATGATTGATTAATGTGGTGCATTATTTTGGCGGATAATTATTGGGGATTTTTGTGGTGGAATTTTTTGGATGATGTTGCTTTGAATTATTATGGAAGGTTATCGTGGTGGATTATTGTGGTGATATATTCTCGTGGATTATTATGGAGGGTTATTGTGATGAATTATTACGGAGGATTATTGTGATGGATTGTTATGAAGGGTTATTGTGGTATATTATTTTTTATGGTTATTGTGGTGTTATTTTGTATTGTGTTATTGTGCTGGATAATTTTATAGGCTTTTTGTTTAGGGATATTATAGAGTGTTATCGTGCTGGATTTTTTGGTTGATTATTCCCACGGAATTTTATGAAATGTTATTGTGGTGGATTTACATGGAGGGTAATAATAGAGGATTATTTTTGAAAATTATTGAAGTGGATTGTTTTGGTGGGTTATTGTTGTGGATTATTTTTTGTGGGTTGTTGTGGTGGATTAATTTGGAATGTAATCATGGTGGATTATTCTGGAGGGTTATTGTGGAGGATTAGTATGGAGGGTAATTGTAGTGGATTATTTTTGAGGGTTATTTTGGTGAATTATTTTGAAGGTTTATTATGTTGGATTATTATGAAAGGTTACTGTGGTGGATTAATATTAAAAATTATTGTGATGGATTGTTATGGAGGATTATTGTGGAAAATTATTAGGCAGGATTATGGTGGTGGATTATTTTGGAGGGTTATTGTGGTAAATTATTATAAAGGGTTATTTTGGTGGATTATTATGAAGGGTTACTGTGGTGGATTATTATGGAGGATTATTGTGGTGGATTATTTTGGAGGGTTATTGTTGTGGAATATTAAGGAAGGGTATTGTAGGGGGGGGGAGGGGATTATTGTGAAGGGTTACTGTGGCTGAATATTATAGAGGGTTATTTTGGTGGAATATTTTGGTGGGTTATTGTGGGGGATTATCTTGTATGGTTATTGTGGTGAATTGTTTTGAAGGATACTTTACAGGATTATTATAGTGAGTTATCATGGTGGAATTTTTTGGTGGATTAATTTTCTTGATGAGTATGAAGGGTTATTGTGGTGGATAATTATGAAGGGTTATTGTGGTGGATTATTTTGTAGGATTATTGGATTGGATTTATATGTAAGGATATTGAGGGTGATTATTATTGAGGATGATAGTGGTGGATTATTATTATCACCTTCTGGAAAAACGAAAGTTTTTTGTGTTGTATTATTATAGAGGGTTACTTTGGTGAATTATTATAGAGGGTTAACTTGGTGGATTATTATAGTGGGTTACCTTGGTGGATTATTCTGGTTGATTATTCTCGTGGGTTATTCTAGAGAGTTATTATGGTAGATTATTTTCGAGGGATATTGCGGTAGATTAATTTTGTGGTTTATTGTGTTCGTTTAATACGGATTGCTATTGTGGTGAATTAATCATATATGACTTATTATAGTCACCATTTCTTTTATAAATAAGTACATATGTGACATATTCCAAGCCATATGTTTTTAAAGGCACTAACTTTTTCTATTATTTTATAAAACTGTAATATCAATTAACAACTCTTGTATATGTCTCAAAAAAATATATATATAGGTATAGGTTCAGTACTAACTGTAATATCTTAACATACTAAGAAAGTTAGGTTAGGTTGTGGTTTTCTATTCAGCTTTTCAAGGTAAACTCATATATTCACAATAAATTAGTATGTCTCATATGCACTTATTCATAAGCGGGATATTGACTATAAGCAAGTGCGAGAACGGATTGCCTACTGGGGTCACGACGGTCCTCAGGTCAGTGTGTAGGATCACCCGCCGGAGTCCCGATTGTCCTTAAGTCAAATCCCCCATAATAGCATCTTGTTCTTTTACCTTAAGTGAACATTTTAATGTAAATTCCCAAAACACGTAATAAACTCATCAACCGAACATGTTGAATAAAGTCCTGAACAGCAGATGAATCATAAAATCACCTCAGAAATTTGGCTTCAATAACAATTAAAACCGACAAAGAACAAAATATATAACTGGGGTTTGAATGATACTTAACTGTTACGAGCCCTTCCGTAACGGGGTTCTTTTAAAACTCTATAATCCTACTCATGTTCAGAGGTCGTTAACCTTGGATAGTATATAGTATAATTGTTAGGGATATGAAATTAAATAGCACTTAAAATCAACCGTTCTTATTATCCGTCACCACTACTATGTACAAGTTACTTTGAGAGGTCATCCAGAGCATCACTAGCCCTCACACGAGTTAGCTTCAAAGATTACGGACACTATAGTCCTCTGACGAGGTCTTCAACACAACACTAGCCCACACGCTAGGTGCAGTTATGGAGACGTCTTCAAGCGCCATACTCATCTTCGGGAAGCCCTCGTCTAATAACAGGCACACGCAAGAGGGGACACAGGTGGAAATTAAGTGCCCAAATGAGTCAGAGACGTTAGAAATTTTTTTTTAAGTGTCAGAGTAGTAGACAAATGGAATGCATTAGGAAGTGATGTGGTGAGCCTGACTCCATACACAGCTTGAAGTGTAGATATGATAGAGCCCAGTAGGCCCAGAAACCTGTACATTAGTTGATTGACAGTTGAGAGGCGGGACCAAAGAGCCAGAGCTCAACCCCCGCAAGCACAATTAGGTAAGTACCACCAATACCACACATACCACCACTACCACTATCACTACACCACCATTACCACACCACCACTATTTAAGACTTTTAAAGTAATCTAACACAATAACCCCTCTAAAATTATCGACCACAGTAATCCTCTGTAATAATCCACCACAATAATTATCAATAATTATCTACGAAGATAACCCACCAGAATAATCTTCCACGGTAACGTTATCTAACAATTCAATACAACATCCATCAAAATAATTATTCACAATAATCCACGACAACGATCCACCACAATAATCCAACACAATAATCCACTAAAATAACCCACCATAATAAGCCACCACAATAACCCACCAAAATAATCCACCACAATAACCCACCATAATAACCAACAGTTTACACGGCACACAACCCACTCTACTGACACTGTCACTGGGCCAGGAACTCTTAGTTTGGTAAGAAATGTAAAATATCGGGAAGATGGCCACCCAGCTATAGTGAAACTATACCCAGGCACCCATATAGAGCTTGTCCAAGCAGTTTGCTATATTGACAGGTCTGGCACTATATCCAGGCACCTACATATAGCTTGGCCACCCAGCCTGCTATAGTTATAGGCCTGGCACCATACCCAGGCACCCAACCTGTAGAAGCCCTCGTCTGGCAGTCACATTCTCAGGTTGTCAGTCTAACAACCTGCAAACATAACCAGACCTTATAACCTGTTCCTATAACAAAACTAATAACTAGAAGTTATAACTTCTAGTAATATAGTAGTAACTATCTGCCCATATAAATTCTTGCTGTTTTTGCCTTTGGCAATTTTGGCAAAAATCACTTATCATAATTACTATAATAACAGCCTTCAATGATAACTCACAGTAATAACGTTACGAAATAATCCTTCTCAAGGTAAATATATGTTATTGCAACCCGTTTATATTTGTTATTGAATAAGGAATAATATTTTTCATGCGAGATATTATGAGTACAAATTGTATTCTGGCATAATATTGCATCATGATGCAGCTCTTTGTGTCTATTTTCAAATTGATTAAGTGAATATTGTATTATGAAAAGCTTAAATAACGTAAAATAACGAATCAAATTATCAGCTGTAAAAAAAACTGTTGTATAAACTTGCTGTAATAACCTCTCGTAGTGATCTCAGGTGATTGCCATCTGTAAAGAACAACAGCAATAACCTGCTTTAATAACCAGCAGTAATAACTTTTTACAAAAGTTTGCCATTATAACCTACCTTAATAACCTACAGTAATAACACATCATATAAGCATGACGTAATAGCGAGCAGAAATAACACGAATAATTCCAGGTAATATCCAACTCAAACTATAAAACATAGAAACATGCTACATCATTCTATGTAATTAGCTCCTCTTAATTCCCCGATCCAGTAACCAGTGTTAACTATACTAATAACCCTTTCATAATAGACTGATGTAATAACCAAGCACTGCAATCAGTTTATGTAAATGATCAGACGTAACAATCAGTTGGTAAATTTATTATCCCTACTGACCTGTTATAATAACCCACACCTATAATAAGTTTCAAAATCCTGAAGGAATTTAATGATTGGTTTTTATAGCAGCCAGCTGATATAACAACCTGCAATTATAACTTGCACTAAAAAGCAACGAGAGGAGCCTGTTGTAATAATAACTCACAATAATTATCTACAATAACAGCCTGTTCTAATAATATCCTAGAGTAATAACCTATATGTTAAGGTTCTTTTTGTATCTCCAATTATATCTTTTGCTCTTAGTCACTTTTAATAGTTATTGAAGCCAAACTTCTGAGGTGACTTCATGCTTCATCTGCTGTTCAGGACTTTGGTCAATATGGACGGTTGCTGAGTTTATTATGTGTTTGGGGAATTATATTAAAATGTGAATTATCAGCATGCTCATGGGGTCGACCTGAGGACCGTCGGGACCCCAGCGGGTGACCCCACACACTGACCATGACTCTTCTTTATTAATAAAGTTCTCAACCCAGTATTTTATTCACATCCTCTGGAGATCCGCCTGAACAATCAAATAATTCATCACAGTAGTCATCCGTATTAAACCACCACAATAACCCTCAAAAATAATCCGCCACAATATTCCTCCATAACAATCCATCAAAATAATCCTCCATAATAATCCACTGCAATAACCCTCCACAATAATCAACGAGAATAATCCAATAGAGTAAGCCACCATGCTAACCCTCTATAATAATCCAAAACAAAAACCCTCTAAAATAATCCAACACAATACTCCACAACTATTATCATCCATAACATTGCACCTCAATATCCCTCAATAATTATCCATTAACATAACCCTAAAAAATACCCAAATTAAACTCTGTAATAATCCACCACAATAACCCTCCATAATATTCCACAAGAACAATCCACAACCATAACCTTTTATAATACTCAAAAAGAAATTCATTTAAAATAATTTACCACAATAATCCACCACAATAATCCTCAATAATAGACCACAACAATAACCATCAACAATAAACCACCACAATAACCTCCATAATAATCCACCACAATAACCTCCATAATAATCGACTACAATAAAACTGCATAATAATTCACCTCAATAACACTCCATACTAATCTACAACAATATATAATAATAATATAATCCACTACAATAACCCTCCAAAATTATCCACCACAATAATCCTCCATAATAGTCCACCACAATAACCTGTCGGGAAAAAACCAACCTCCTTTAATAATTCAATTTACAATATGCAGATAATTGCGCTGCAGTTTTTGTACTAACATATTAACCAATACTAACACAAATTAATTTAATAACTCGTTCAAAGATAACGATTTTCTAGTGGAATTTTCCCTTAAACATGGGACATGTATTAAAGCCACGTCATTAAAATATCAACATCAAACATTTAAATTACCACTAAAACCTCCAGTCCAGTAGTAATTAATTAATTAATAAATAAAAAAACTTCCCTGTGACTGGATCAAATAAATTTAGAATTAAAACCTCCCACCTTTAGCCATAAATTCACACAAATTGAACCGGTTCTGGTGGCGTCACCAGCCGGGACAGAGGAGATAGACGGTCTTTGTGTAACCAGAGAATCTCTCGTGAGGACGCACCAGAAGCAGGTACTACGGGCTCACTATAGCCCGTGCTACTTGGAGCTTTGTTCCAGGTAGCGAATCTTTAACAACAACCAGAAGCAGCTACGATTAACTCGTGACCCCGAGCCTTCTAGACGTTCTTCAGCAGCCGCAACCTCTTAATAACGAGAGTACCTCGTATCCGGTTGGTCAAAATAAGTCACATTTCATTACAGGCCCCTATAATATTATAAAATAACCAACTGGTGATGAGGCAGGCAAACTAGTAAAACAAGGTGAGCCTCTCACAATCACTCGGTTAATTATAATTTTGAACGTGCCACATCTGTGATAGGAAGTATATTTGCAGTTGTTATATTGTATTGTTCCATCAGATCTTCTGTGGTCATCAGGGAACCAAGTGACATCAACCGGTTGCTTCACGTGGGAACAAACGCCATTGCCACGAGGCCTATACCTAACAGACTGCTCAAGTGTCCCTCTAATATCCAGACTGAAGTCTTCTAATCAGATAAGACTGTCAGTTATTAAACTAACCCAAGTAAATTAATAAACTAACATTTAATAAAATTTTCCTCTCAGTCGATAAATTCTCGATTGATAGGCTACAATAATTATATACCCCCCCCCCAAGTAGTGTTGGGATATGACTTGTGGGAGAATATAAATCCTTACAGTCAGCTCAATAAAACATACAGTCCACTAGGCTATCGGAAGAACTCATAAATAGATTAATTATACATCTTAAATACAAATTCATTAAATAAATAAATAAATTAATAATTAAAATCAATTACATAATATCTATCCCACCAGTAAAAATTCCCCCACATAACCCTCCATAATAATACACCACACTAATCCTCCATATAAATCCACCACAATAATTCTCCATAATAATTCATCGCAATAATACTCCATAATAATCCACCAAAATAACACTCCATATTAATACATGACAATATCCCTCCAAAATCCTCCACAATAATAACCCTCCAAAATCATCCACCACAATAACCCTCCATAATAACCTCCCACAATAATCCACAACAATAACCCTCTAAAATAATCCACCACAATAACTGTGCATAATAATAATCCTCCACAATAACACTCCTTAAAGATACACAACAATAACCCTCCATAATATTCCACAACAATAACACTCCATGTTAAACCACTATAATTACCTTTTATATTAATCCACCATAATAACCTTTTATATTAATCCACCATAATAACTTTTTATATTAATCCACCACAATAACCCTCCAAAATTTTCAACTAAAATAACCTTCCAGAACAATCCACTAGAATAACCCTCCATAATAATCCACAACAATAACCCAGCATAATAATACATACACAATACCCCTCTATAGCAATCTACCATAATAAGCCTCCATAATAATCCAACATAATAACCCTTCAAAATAATCCACGACATAAACTCACCATAATGATCCACAACAATAAACCTCCATAATAATCCACTACACCAACCCTGTATAATAATCAACCACAACACCCCTCCATAATATTCCACCACATTAACTCTCCATAATAATACACCACAATAACCCTCTTTAACAATCCACTAATAACTCTCCATAATAATCCACCACAAAAATCTAAAAAAATAACACAATAACCCTTAAAAATATTCCATCACAATAATCCTCCATACTAATCCACGACAATAACCCTCAATAATAATCCACCACAATAGACCTCAATAATAATCCACCACAATAAACCTCAATAATTATCCACCACAATAAACCTCTATAATAATCCACCACAATAATCCTCATATTTGATCTTCGTAGTGAATGAAAAGTAGACTTTCCAATAATATGTAAAGAAAAATGTCCAAAAAGACTTGATTACCTGTAAGGATAGAAGGAATCATCAGGGGAAGCACCAAGCCATTGCAACTATATAGCACTGGAAAGGGATCAGGATAAGGATTTGGGATGGAACGGGGGAAGGAATGGTGCGCAACCACTTGGACGGTCGGGGATTGAACTCCGACTTGCATGAAGCGTAAGAGGTAAGGTAAAGTACCTCTGTACTTCAATGTCATGTACTTAATTAACCTTTTCTAAGTTAACTTATCAAAACTTAATTTTTCCAAAGTTATGATGGAATATTTATCTTGAGTTGTCGAATTACTGGACCACTGGACCTTGTACTGTCCCCATCGCGCAGTGGTAAAACACTCATCCTGCGTCAGGGTGCGAGTGTTTAGTACTCACTAAACCTTTTAGTACTGGAGTACTAAACGTGAGAGGTCAAGGAAGTACACCAGTACTAAATGTGTGAAGTCAGGTTAATACTACAGTACTAAACGTGAGATGTCATGGAAGTACTACAGTACTAAACGTGTAAGATGTAGGAAGAACATCAGTACTAAACGTGTGACGTTAGGGAAGTACTCCATTAGTTAGGGTGTGAGGTCAAGGAAGTACTCCAGTACTCAAGGTGTGAGGTCAAGGAAGTCCAGTACTAAGTGTGTGTGGTCAAGGAAGAACTCCAGTACTCAAGGTGTGAGGTCAAGGAAATACACCAGTACCAAACGTGTGAGGTCAAGGAAGTACACCAGTACCAAACGTGGGAGGTCAAGAAGTACTCCTTGTAAACTGTTATGGTAAAAGGAAGAGGATCGGTTCTGTGGGGTCGACCTGTGGACCGTCGTGACCCCCAGCGGGTGACCCCACACACTGACCATGAATTTTCTTCATTAATAATGTCCTAAACCCAGTAATTTGTACACCTCAGGAAAGGTGTATATATTACGTGAGTTAGGAATTTACTAATAGTTTGAATAAAGGAAAATAACCAGTCTTAATAATCAGGCGTTGGAAACAGTATTATCCTGCTGTAATAACCGCTCGTAGTGGTAATTCAGATAATTAGTGGTTAGTTAATGATTATAATAGTGGTTATCTCAGGTAATTAACAACTGTAAATATTATCAACAAATACTTGCAGTAATAACCGGAAATAATAAAGGGAAGTAATAACCTTCTGTAAAAGTTTGACATAATAACTCGCCCTAATAATCTCCAGTAATAACACATCATAATAACCTGACGCAATAACGTACAAAAATAACATCAAGTTATTTACGCACGTAATATCTTACATAAATTAAAAAAAATGTTGTAAAACCCTGTACAACAACTTCCTCATAACTCCGTGCCCCAATAACTTTCTTTATTATCCTTACGTAATAACTTCCAGAAATATCCTTGTTCTAATAGTCTGGTGTAACCAGCCTTAGCAACCAGCCTGTGTAAATGATCAGACTTAACAATCAGTTGTTAAAACTTTCATAGTAACCTGTAATAATAACCCGCCTCACTAACCAGCAACAATATTAATAAACATCAAGCTGGAATAACAACCTGCTGTTATATCCTGCTTCTAATAGCTTATTATAGCTACTTATAATATAGTTTTAATAGTTTTTTGTAAAAATATCCCCAAGTAATAACCTACAATAACACCCTTTTGTAATAATAACCCATAGTAATAACTTAAAAAAATTGCCTGTTGTAATAATATCCCTTTAGTAATAATCTTCAATAATAGCTTGTTTTAATAATAACCTGCAGTAATTTTGCAACATAAAATATTATATTAAGAATCATTTAAACCCAATTATATCTTTTGTTCTAATAGTCACTTTTAATTATTAATGAAGCCAAACTTCTCAGGTGACTTTATGTTTCATCTGCTGTTCAAAACTTTATTCAACATGTTCAGTTGCTGAGTTTGTTACGTGTTTTGGGTAATTATATTAAAATGTTGACTTAAGGTAAAAGGAAGAACTGCGTGAACATCGGGTCGACCTGAGGACCGTCGGGACGCAAGCGGGTGACCCCAGACATTGACCATGGTTCTTCCTAATTAATAAAGCCATCAACCCAGTAATGACCCAGCATGACTTCTCCTTCTCAGGTGATCCGCCTGAACAACTAAATAATTCACCATAATAACCCTCCATAATAATCCACCACAATAACCCCTCAAAATAATCTGCCACAATAACCCACTTCAATAACCTTTCATAATAATCCACAACAATAACCCACTATAATAATCCACCACATTAACCCTCAATAATAATAATCCATCACAATAATCCACCACAATAACCCTACATAATAATCCTTCACAATAACCCTCCAAAATAATCCACCACAATATCCTTCATTAATAATCCACGAAAATAACCCACCATAATAATCATAATAATCCACCACAATAACTCTCTATAATAATCCACTACGATAACCCTCCAAAATAATCAACCACAATAACCCTCAATAATAATCCTCGACAATAACCCACCATAATAATCCACCACAATAACCAACTATAATAATCCACTACAATAACCTTCCATAATAATCCACTACAATAACCCTCCAAAATAATCCATCACAATAACCTACCATAATAATCCACCACAATAACCCTCCATTATTATCCACCACAATAACCCACCATAATAATCCATCACAATAACCCTCCATAATAACCTACAGTTTACACGGCACACAACCCACTCTACTGACACTGTCACTGGGCCAGGAACTGTTAGTTTGGTAAGAAATGTAAAATATCGGGAAGACTGCCACTCAGCTAAGAGTGAAAGTACTGGCACCATACCCAGGCACCCATATACAGCTGGTCCACCCAACTTGCTATAATGACAAGACCTACCACCATATCCAGACACATAATGTTATGACCCAAGGTAGCCTGGGAAAACAACTCTACCTGATGAGAATTATTCTGCTTTCTGGACCAGAAAATATGAGGTCAGAGGAAGAAATATATAATGAACGTCAATGAGTGATTAAATAATACAGGCAGAGAATGAACATCTTGTCAATGTTACTGGTGATAGGATGTCGACAGTTTGTGATGTTATGTGACGCTAGCAGACATCGTAATGCCCCTTTAGTTGCCGCAGTCGTCAGAGGTGAACGTGCATTCCAGTGTCCCAGGAATATAAAGGAATGCGGCTCTGGATGAAGTATTTGAGTGACGGCTACAGTGCATGACTGTTGAAGAAGTTGCCGAGTGTGTGACGCACGTTAATTCTCAGTATTTATGAAGATTTGGAGACGACCTGACGTCTAGTGGTGGTCATACCTGTGTGTAACTCTAAATCGTGGTATCCTCAGGAGAAGGTGGATTAGCAGGTGTCCTTGTGTGGAGCCAGCCTGGCGACTGTGTGAGCTCAAGTCAGGAGCAGAAGAGCTTTCAGGAAGTCTTTAAGGAACTTTGTTGGACGTTTTAGAGGGCACAATCTTTGAGCGCCGGAGTTGAGCGCCCCCCAAGCTATGAATTCTGTGGGGGTTTGTATCTGAGAAATTAGTGAAGGAACTTCGCACCAGAGGAGGAGTTTAAACTGAACTCCATGTGGGAGCTAAACTGCAAAGTGGAGTAGGACTTCCAGTGAGGAGTGGAACTCTATTGACATAGTGAATCTTCAAGTAGTTACGGGAGCTACACGTCTCTTTTGTGAAGAAGTGTTTAAGAGCTTCACTGATATTCAAGGAGGACTTCATGAGGAGCAGATTGAAGGAACTGCATTGAATACCTAACCTGATTTTGGAGACTTGGACAGATGTAATTGATAATGGGCCTCGAGGAATAGAACAGAGGATCATATAGTCACATTGATGTTTAAGAGAGTGCTTGATTGCCCTTTTGGTGCAAGTGCAAGTTGAGAGATGGATGTTCATTTTGCAGCACGAGATATATGAATATTTTTTGCGACCTGTATTTCAGCCCAAAGCAGTGAAGGATGCAGTAGGTTGTGACTTGAGGAGTGAGCAGCAGCATAATACGGTTATAGGATGAAGACCTAAGGGAATATTGGAGTGTTATCAGTCGGTAGCAGCCTAGGACGTAGTAATGTAATATCACTATTAATGTACATATTCATGTGTATGTTATATGTCTTAAATGTGTCATATGTTAGCTCCTTCTTGCTCTTGTCATGGTGAGGCTTCTTGGCTAGTGAGAGAGAGAGAGACACTTCTGAAACTTGGGTGATAGTGGACAATAACTTATCAAAGGAGAATTTGAGAGATCATCCCAGAATAAGGAGAGTGCGGGGAGTCACGGCGACTCGATTTGGGTGTGTGCTCTTGACAATTAGGCAGTGGAGCCGCACCCTTGAATAAAGGTGACGCTGAACTCCTCTCCAAGAACAAGACACTTACCAGGGTGATCTCCCTAATAATTGCAACACTCCAGTGCCCATTGCTGGTCGACTGACGGCAGCAGAAATGTGGCTGTCGTCGTCGGTCATATTTCTGTAAGGGAGTAGTTTGGGTCTCTGTTCGAAGGTAAGCTAGTATCAGGTTGGTTAAATAACCAAGTTTCATAGAAAATCCCAAACCCCCCCGATACTAAATACACCTGGACCACCCTGCTTGCTATAGTGACAGGCCTGGTACCTTACTCAGCATCCATATACAGCTTGGCACCCAGCTTGCTATAGTAACAGGCCTGTCACCATACCTAGACACTCATATATAGCTGATCCACGCAGCTTCCTGTAGTGACAGGCCTGGCACCATACCCATGCACCATTAAAGCTGGGCCACCCAGCTGGCTATAGTTGCAGGAAATATCCAGCACAAAACATGCTGCAAAAATCTGAATAACCAGCTTTCGTAATTCACCGTTCTAATAACCCGTCTTAACTAGCCTAAAAAACTTTATGTAATAGCATGATATAATAACCGATAACAAAAGTTAGTTTGTGTAAATGACCAGACGTAACAATCAATTGTTAAACTATCACTTGTGCCCTGTTATAATAACCCCCTCTATAATCAGTCTCAATATCCTGAATGAATAGCAAGCTGGTGAATAGCAAACTTGATATTATAACTTGCATTAAAAACAAACGAGAATAGCCTGTAGTAATAATAACCCACAGTAATAACCTTTAATAATAGCCTGTTTTAATATTATCCTGGAGTAATATCCTATTTGTTCAGTTTTTTTTTAATCCCAATTATATCTTTTGCTCTAGTCGCTTCTAATTTATTAAAGCCAAAGGTGGTGGTGATTTCTGAGGTGACTTTATGTTTCATCTGAATATGTCGGTTGCTGAGTTTATAACGTGTTTGGGGAATTTATCTTAAACTGTTGACTTAAGGTAAAAGGAAGGTTCCGTGTGTCATGGGATCGACCTGAGGACCGTTGTGACCCCAGCGGATGACCCCACACACTGACCTGAGGACCGTTGTGACCCCCAGTGAGTGGCCCTACATACTGACCAGAGAACCATCGTGACGCCAGCAGGTGACCCCACACACTGACCTGAGGGCCGTCGTGACCCCACACACACTGACCTGAGAACCATCGTGACCCCAGTGGGTGACCCTACATACTGACCTTGACTTTTCCTTATTAATAAAGTCCTCGTCCCAGTAATTTATATTAATAGTTTGAATGAAGAGAACTAATCAATCTTAATTATCAGCCGTAGGAAACTGCAGTTGTATTCAACTATAATAACCGCTCGTAGTTATATTAGGTAATTACCAATTGTAAATAATAGCAGCAAAAACATAATTAATAACATTTTTCTAAAGTTTGACATAATAACTCGCCCTATTAATCTCCAGTAATAACACATCATAACCTGATACAATAACGCACAGAAATAACATCAAAGTTATTTCTTCATGTAATATCTTGCAAAAATTATACTACACAAAAACACCTTGTATAACAACTGCCTCATAACTCCGCGCCCCCAATAACCTGCTTTAATACCTTCACGTAATAACTTCCGAAATAACCTCTCCCAAATAGCCTGGTGTAACCAGCCACAACAACCAGCCTGTGTAAACGATCAGACTTAACAATCAATTGTCGAAACTTCCCAAGTGACCTGTTATAATAACCCGCCTCGCTAATCAGCATCAATATCAATAAACGGCAATCCGAAATAACAACCTGCTCTAAAACAACAAATAATAGCGTAATAATAACTAGTAGAAATAACCAACAGCAAAAGCGTGTTGCATAAAAAATAATAATAATAATAACCTACAGTAATAGTCTGTTGTAATAATAATCTACAGAAATCACCTACAATAATTGTCTGTTGTAATAATAACCTGCAGTATTAACATACAATATTAGCCTGTTGTAATAATATCCCATAGAAATTTTGCAATAAAATATTCTTTTAATAATCATTTAAACCCCAGTTATATCTTTTGTTCTTAGTCGCTTTTAATTGTTATTGAAGCCAAACTTCTGAGGTAACTTTATGTTTCATCTGTTGTTCAGGACATTATTCAACATGTTCGATTGCTGAGTTTATTATGTGTTTTGGGAAATTATATTAAAATAACTTAAGTTAAAAGGAATATCGCTCTCTATATGAGGTCGACCTGAGGACCGTCGTGACCCCAGCGGGTGACCCCACACACTGACCATGACTCATCCTGATTAGTCAAGACTCACAAAGTATTATATAGCAGTCCGTCCTCCTAAGGTTTCCCAACGTCAAGAAACTGTCGTGCTAAAGTCCCATTATCCTAACCTACCAGAGTACCAAAAACAGAAAATTAGGAAAGTATGAAAATTTCATGAGCCGCTACCATTTTCTAGTACGACAATTTTTGGCCTTAGGTAGAGTATACGTCAAAATGCGACGTTCAATTTGGAGGACGGGTTGTATATAGACCTTCACCTCAACATTAAGTGACACTAAGAACCTTTATCTGAAGGAAGTGATAACCATTAAGGAGTGAAAACTGCCCTCAAGTACTTATGAGAAAAGTCTTAATACAAGACTCCTGTTATTTTAAGAATGAAAACATTGACTCATGTCAAGACTGTTATGACCTCTGGGTCATCAGAGGTCACCAGTGTGTTTACTTATGTTAGCATTAATCAACGGTTCCACTGTAGATATCACGTGATCATGTATACTTTATAGCTCGCTTACCACACAGTTATGTAAACTTTAGAGCTGACCTGACAGCCAAGTATTCATATAAACTCTAGAACTGACCTGACAGTCACGTATTTATGTATACTGTAGCGCTGACCTGACAGACAGTATTCATGTGTACTGTATAACTGACTTGACAGCCATGAATTCATGTAAAATGAAGAGCTGACGAGACAGCCACGTATTCATGTATTCTGTAGAGCTGACCAAACAGCCAAATATTCATGTATATTGTGGTGCTGGCCAGACAGCCACGTATTCATGTATACTGTAGAGCTGACCTGACAGCTACGTATTAATGTAGACTGTGGAGCCCACCTGACAGCCACGTATTAATGAATATTGAAGAGCTGACCTGACAACCACGTATTCATGTATTCTGTAGAGCGGATCTGACAGCACGTCTTTTTTTATACCTACTACATAGATGTAACCTCTGTGAAAGGTATAAACATGCGTTTTTGAAAAACAGCGCCACCTGTTGCACATAATAGCAACATGCACGCTTTACTAAATATGTCACGAATTCCATTTCAATGCATCCGATTGCATTGATAAATTTTATTTTCATAGATTTCGATATATTTTATTTTTATTGAACTATTTTGTGGGACATTGTGTTGGAATTAAGCTGTGTTATTTACCATACCATTCATTTCGTAAGTATAAGCATAGATGCCACACCTGTGACAGGTAAAACTAGCGTTTCTTAAAAAACCACGTCATCTGTTGCATGTAAGAGGAACACACATGCTATACTAAATTTGTTACAATTCCATTTCAATGTTTCTGATTGCATTGATAAATATAATTTACATAGATTTTGATTTATTTTTCATGTAGATGTAATTATTTTGTGTGAATTGCGTTGGAATTGAGCTGTGTTGTTTACCATACCGTTGATTTTGTGAGTATAGTTTATTTTTTTTTACTTTTTCATATTTCATTTAATTTTGAAATTGTTTTTTTCTTATATATCAGTGATGGGAACATCAGATCACTTCATGTTCCCAATTTTCTGATGGGAACATCAGACCATTTGGGAAGGCATCGGACAAGGTAATAGGGAATGGTGCGTATGACGAGGGGACGGAAGTGTGAGATGGTGGGGAGGACTAAACGTGAGAGGTCAAGGAAGTACTCCAGTACTAAACGTGTGAGGTGAAGGAAGTACTCCAGTACTAAACGTGAGAAGTCAAGGAAGTACTCCAGTACTAAACGTGTGAGGTGAAGGAAGTACTCCAGTACTAAACGTGTGAGGTCAAGGATGTACTCCAGTACTAAACGTGTGAGGTCAAGGATGTACTCCAGTACTAAACGTGAGAAGTCAAGGAAGCACTCCAGTACTAAACGTGTGAGGTGAAGGAAGTACTAAACGTGTGAGGTGAAGGAAGTACTCCAGTGCTAAACGTGTGAGGTCAAGGATGTACTCCAGTACTAAACGTGTGAGGTCAAGGAAGTACTCCAGTACTAAACGTGTGAGGTGAAGGAAGTACTCCAGTACTAAACGTGTGAGGTCAAGGATGTACTCCAGTACTAAACGTGTGAGGTCTAGGAAGTACTCCAGTACTAAACGTGAGAAGTCAAGGAAGTACTCCAGTACTAAACGTGTGAGGTCAAGGAAGTACTCCAGTACTAAACGTGAGAGGTCAAGGAAGTACTCCAGTACAAAACGTGAGAGGTCAAGGAAGTACTCCAGTACTAAACGTGTGAGGTCAAGAAAGTACTCCAGTACTAAACGTGTGAGGTCAAGGAAGTACTCCAGTACTAAACGTGTGAGGTCAAGGAAGTACTCCAATACTCGCTTGAAATTGTTATTGAAGCCAAACTTCTGAGGTGACTTCATGTTTCATCTGCTGTTCAGAACTTTATTCAACATATTCGGTTGCTGAGCTTATTACGTGTTTTGGGAAATTATATTAAAATGTTGACTTAAGGTAAAAGGAAGAAGAGTTGAATAGGGTCGACGTGTGGACCATCGTGACCCCAGCGGGTGATCCCAGACACAGACCATGACTCTTCCTGATTAGTCAGGTGTCACAATGTATTATATAGCAGCCTATCCGTATTAATGTACCATTATCCTAACCTACCAGAGGACCCTAAAAAGGAAACGGGAAAGAATGATAATTTCGCGAACCGCTACCATTTTCTCATATATATATAAATATATAACTGAAAACTCACACCCCAGAAGTGACTCGAACCCATATTGCCAGGAGCAACGCAACTGGTATGTACAGGGACGCCTTAATCCGCTTGACCATCACGACCGGACATAAGGAAGTGATAGCCGAAGCTATTTGAACCACTTCCCCGCCGGCACTTGGATGGTAATCTTGGGCATAGCATTTTATCAAATCACCTCATTCTTTGGGGCACACGTGAGGAACACAAATGCAAACAAGCCTGAATGGTCCCCAGGACTATATACAACTGAAAACTCACACCCCAGAAGTGACTCGAACCCATACTGCCAGGAGCAACGCAACTGGTATGTACAGGGACGCCTTAATCCGCTTGACCATCACGACCGGACATAAGGAAGTGATAGCCGAAGCTATTTGAACCACTTCCCCGCCGGCACTCGGATGGTAATCTTGGGCATAGCATTTTATCAAATCACCTCATTCTTTGGGGCACACGTGAGGAACACAAATGCAAACAAGCCTGAATGGTCCCCAGGACTATATACAACTGAAAACTCACACCCCAGAAATGACTCGAACCCATACTGCCAGGAGCAACGCAACTGGTATGTACAGGGACGCCTTAATCCGCTTGACCATCACGACCGGACATAAGGAAGTGATAGCCGAAGCTATTTGAACCACTTCCCCGCCGGCACTCGGATGGTAATCTTGGGCATAGCATTTTATCAAATCACCTCATTCTTTGGGGCACACGTGAGGAACACAAATGCAAACAAGCCTGAATGGTCCCCAGGACTATATACAACTGAAAACTCACACCCCAGAAATGACTCGAACCCATACTGCCAGGAGCAACGCAACTGGTATGTACAGGGACGCCTTAATCCGCTTGACCATCACGACCGGACATAAGGAAGTGATAGCCGAAGCAATTTGAACCACTTCCCCGCCGGCACTCGGATGGTAATCTTGGGCATAGCATTTTATCAAATCACCTCATTCTTTGGGGCATACGTGAGGAACACAAATGCAAACAAGCCTGAATGGTCCCCAGGACTATATACAACTGAAAACTCACACCCCAGAAGTGACTCGAACCCATACTGCCAGGAGCAACGCAACTGGTATGTACAGGGACGCCTTAATCCGCTTGACCATCACGACCGGACATAAGGAAGTGATAGCCGAAGCAATTTGAACCACTTCCCCACCGGCACTCGGATGGTAATCTTGGGCATAGCATTTTATCAAATCACCTCATTCTTTGGGGCACACGTGAGGAACACAAATGCAAACAAGCCTGAATGGTCCCCAGGACTATATACAACTGAAAACTCACACCCCAGAAGTGACTCGAACCCATACTGCCAGGAGCAACGCAACTGGTATGTACAGGGACGCCTTAATCCGCTTGACCATTCAAGGGCTGCAGAAGGCTTATTGGCCCATACGAGGCATCTCCTATCTAAACACAAAGATTAATCCAGTGTAATTGGCCTGTTATTTGTGTTTAGATAGGAGATGCCTCGTATGGGCCAATAAGCCTTCTGCAGCCCCTATGTTTATCCCTTATGTATCCCCCCATGTTTTCACCTTCATTGTATTATCACCTGACCTAATGCGGGTATAAAATCAACTAGTATTGTAAGATCTGTTCACTTGAGAATGAACCATGGAGGTTCGAAACGTCGTGAAAATTATACAAATAAGTGTAATACACTCTATAGTAAATCACTTCTTATCTTCACCTTAAAAGTACGAAAATGAGTTTTGGAGAACTCCTATTTCAATTAAGCCCTGATGCTAAGAAAATAGTTAGAGGGATAGAAGCCCTAAACCAGAAAATAATAAATACAGAATATGCGGTCATATTCAATGAAACATGTTTGAAAGAAAACCTGCTGCCAGTATACACCAATATATATATATATATATATATATATATATATATATATATATATATATATATATATATATATATATATATATATATATAAATATATATATATATATACATATATATATGTCGTACCTAGTAGCCAGAACGCACTTCTCAGCCTACTATGCAAGGCCCGATTTGCCTAATAAGCCAAGTTTTCCTGAATTAATATAGTTTCTCTAATTTTTTTCTTATGAAATGATAAAGCTACCCATTTCATTATATATGAGGTCAATTGTTTTTTATTGGAGTTAAAATTAACGTAGATATATGACCGAACCTAACCAACCCTACCTAACATAATCTAACCTATCTTTATAGGTTAGGTTAGGTTAGGTAGCCGAAAAAGTTAGGTTAGGTTAGGTTAGGTAGGTTAGGTAGTCGAAAAAGCATTAATTCATGAAAACTTGGCTTATTAGGCAAATCGGGCCTTGCATAGTTGGCTGAGAAGTGCGTTCTGGCTACTAGGTACGACATATATATATATATATATATATATATATATATATATATATATATATATATATATATATATATATATATATATATATATATATATATATATATATATATATATATACATATATATATATATGCATATATATATATATATATATATATATATGCAGAATAACCACATATGAAAAATAGAAACTGCTTAACGCGTTTTCGGCTAATTCGCCTTCATCAGAGCAAATTAGAATGATTCTACTTTGCTCTGATGAAGGCGAATTAGCCGAAAACGCGTTAAGCAGTTTCTATTTTTCATATGTGGTTATTCTGCATACTTGGATCAGTGTTTTTGTGATCATTGTTGCATATATATATATATATATATATGTATATATATATATATATATATATATATATATATATATATATATATATATATGTATATATATATATGTATATATATATATATATATATATATGTATATATATATATGTATATATATATATATATATATATATATATATATATATATATATATATATATATATATATATATATATATATATACACTAAAGGTGAAAACATGGGGGGATACATAAGGGATAAATGTGACGTGAAACATAGAGGTAACTGCAGAAGGCTTATTGGATCATACGAGGCAGCTCCTATCTAAACACAAAGATTAATCCAGTGTAATTGGCCTGTTATGTTGGACATTGTCTTCTGTGTTGGCATCGTTATGTTCTGATCTTGTCCTTACTCTCATGGTGGGTAGAGTAAATAGTTCCGTGATTTGGGTGTTCATGGTAGGTTGTTCTATTCTTATGTGAATTGCCTCAAGAATTTGTAATCTTCTTGCATCTTGGGTTTTGTCTATTATGCAGGTATTCTTGTTCAACATTTCTCTTGTTAGAGCGATGTCATGGGCTTGTCTCATGTGATTCCTAGGGGCACCGGATTGAAGATGGCATGTCAAACGCCTCGTTAGCTTGGTCGACGTCATACCTATATACTTAGATTGAAGGTTACATCCTTCGTGGGGGCAAGTGTACATGTATACAACGCTTGACTGCTGTAGAGGGTTCTCCGTCGGCTTCGGGCTGTTTTTGATAAGGAGTTCGGAAGTCTTCTTGGTTTTGTAGAATATTATCAGGTTTATGTTTTGGTTAGGAGTAGTGCTTTTTACTCCTTTACAGATTATTTCTTTCATTATTCTTTCCTCTTTTAATATGTTCACTGTGCATGGTTGATTTGTAATATAATTTTATTGGAGGTGTTGTGGTTTCTGTTCTAGGTTCTGGATTATACCAACGGTCCAAGTGTCTTCTTATAGCAGCGTTTATTTCCGCGTTGCTATATCCGTTGCTCACCAATACCTGAGTTACTCTTTCAAACTCTCTACTCACGTTGCTCCATTCAGAGCAGTGGGTAAGCGCTCGACGAATATAAGCATTGAGAACACTGGCTTTGTATCTTTGGGGGCACTCACTTCTACCGTTCAGGCATAATCCTATGTTGGTGGGCTTGGTATATACGTTGGTGCTTAAAGAGGTTCCTGTTTTTGTTATTAGTACATCCAGGAATGGCAGACTGTTATTTTCACTATTTTCATGTGTAAATCGGAGTACTGACTCTCTCTCTAGATGTCTTTTTTAGGTCAATTAGTTCATCTTAGTCTTTTACTATTACGAATATGTCATCTACATAACGGTAATATACAGTTGGTTTTTGTCTGCTACTGAAGACCCTGTCTTCGATGGTTCCCATATAAAAATTAGCAAATAAAACTCCTAAGGGGGAGCCCATTGCTACTCCGTCTATTTGTAA
The DNA here is from genome assembly GCF_040958095.1 of Procambarus clarkii. Classification (NCBI taxonomy): domain Eukaryota; kingdom Metazoa; phylum Arthropoda; class Malacostraca; order Decapoda; family Cambaridae; genus Procambarus; species Procambarus clarkii. The sequence goes on from NC_091177.1 coordinate 32,166,495, forward strand.
ATACATGTCTCCTTGTGGACTGATGAAAGGGGCTTCCTCTGTACATGCTTCGAGAAGACTCTTCAAGTGTGGCTCAGGTATGTCTAATGTGGGGGTGCTCTCGTCTCTGTATACTCTGTCCAGTAACATTCCTATGGTTGTGTCGACTGGGACGTTGATAAATAGGGATTCAACGTCCAGGGATGCGATGATTCCATCGGGCATGGTAGATTTCATCAAAACTAGAAAATCTGCTGATGATTGTAGACTAAACTTACTTGGAGTTAGGAGTTCATTGAGTTTCTTTGCCAGGTGATAAGTTGGGGTTGGTATTTGGCTGATTATAGGGCGTAGTGGGTTACCTGGTTTATGCGTCTTAACATTGCCGTAGGCATATCCTAAGCCATAGTCGCCTTGAAGTTTATTAAAATGCACACTACCTTTCTTTGCGTTGATTGCTGTAATTGTTTTGTTTACTTTCCGCTTAAGGTCTTCTACGGAGTTCCTCGTGATTCGTTGAAATTTGGAGTCGTCACTAAGGATGTCGCTAATTTTGTTCATGTATTCATGGGTAGGAATCAATACATATGCTGCTGTCATGTCGGCTTTTCTTATTGTTACGTCTTTCAGATTTTTTAGTTGTTTCGCTGCTTCTTTGAGTCGTGGGGTTAGGATTGTAGATGAATATGTTCCTCGTTTTTTCCCTGCTTCTGCAAGTAGTTCAGCTTGAAGTGTGTCAGTGGTGATGACTTTTTTGTTGTCTTCTAGCTTATGGATATCGTCCAGAAGCATTTCGATTTCCAGGCGTTTTTGATGCACCTTTGGTTTAGATAAGAATTGACAATTTAGACCAAGATTTAAGAGGTCTCGTTGGTCCTGGGTATGATCATAAGAAGTCAGGTTAATGTAGCCATCTTTAGGACGAGGGATCTTTAACTGTCCACCGTTTAGGGCTGTTAACTTACGGAGTGTCTTTGTTTCTACAAGAGTTTTATGTTGTTGTTTCAGGTTAAATAGTTCACTGTTGATGGTTTGCTTGAGTTGGATAGGGATGTCGTACTGGGTCCATTTGTTTAACAGATGCTCAGCCTGCTCTCTATGGGTTTGGAGGGCTTCCTTCTTCTTGTTTAGTTGATGCCGAATGAGCTCTTGCCTATACCTATAGGTAAACTCTGTATTGCGGACTGCTGGGTCATGTGGGTTTATATTGGTGTATACTGGCAGCAGTATATATATATATATATATATATATATATATATATATATATATATATATATATATATATATATATATATATATATATATATATTATTAAATATGACCGAAAAAGTAAGATTAATAATTCTAACACGAATTTTCTCAATCTTTCGTACATTTCTTTTCACTGTTGGTGGTAATTCAAAAATCAATTCTCCAAAATTCATTTTTATTTCTAGTCTGACGCGACACTTGAGCTCGTTTCGTAAAACTTATTACATTTTCAAAGACTTTAGTTTACACATACACAACTGAATAGAACTTACACATCTCCGATTTGTTTATATCTACATTTTAGTGAGGTGGATGGGGTGAGGTGGTTTTAATAGGGTATTAAATTCATTAACACAAGACAGAACACGAAACAATGGGTATTGAATGGAAGTGATTGTAGAAAACCTTTTGGTCCATATTTCTTGATGCTTCTATATTGGAGCGGAGTCTTGAGGTGGGTAGAATATAGTTGTGCATTAATTTACTGTTGATTGCTGGTGCTAACTTCTTAATGTGTAGTGCCTCGCAAACGTCAAGCCGCCTGCTATCGCTGTATCTATCGATGATTTCTGTGTTGTTTACTAGGATTTCTCTGGCGATGGTTTGGTTGTGGGAAGAGATTATATGTTCCTTAATGGAGCCCTGTTGCTTATGCATCGTTTAACGCCTAGAAAGAGATGTTGTTGTCTTGCCTATATACTGGGTTTTTTGGAGCTTACAGTCCCCAAGAGGGCATTTGAAGGCATAGACGACGTTGGTCTCTTTTAAAGCGTTCTGCTTTGTGTCTGGAGAGTTTCTCATGAGTAGGCTGGCCGTTTTTCTGGTTTTATAGTAAATCGTCAGTTGTATCCTCTGATTTTTGTCTGTAGGGATAACGTTTCTATTAACAATATCTTTCAGGACCCTTTCCTCCGTTTCATGAGGTGTGGAAAAGAAGTTCCTGTAAAATAGTCTAATAGGGGGTATAGGTGTTGTGTTAGTTGTCTCTTCAGAGGTTGCATGGCGTTTCACTTTCCTTCTTATGATGTCTTCGACGAAACCATTGGAGAAGCCGTTGTTGACTAGGACCTGCCTTACCCTACAGAGTTCTTCGTCGACTTGCTTCCATTCTGAGCTGTGGCTGAGAGCACGGTCGACATATGCGTTAACAACACTCCTCTTGTACCTGTCTGGGCAGTCGCTGTTGGCATTTAGGCACATTCCTATGTTCGTTTCCTTAGTGTAGACTGCAGTGTGGAAACTTCCGCTCTTTTCCATGACTGTTACATCTAGAAAGGGCAGCTTCCCATCCTTTTCCATCTCGTAAGTGAAACGCAGCACGGAACTCTGCTCAAATGCTTCCTTCAGCTCCTGCAGATGTCTGGCATCAGGTGCCTGTGTAAAAATGTCGTCAACATACCTGCAGTATATGGCCGGTTTCAAGTTCATGTCGACTAAGACTTTTTGCTCGATGGTACCCATGTAGAAGTTTGCAAACAGGACACCTAGGGGAGAACCCATGGCGACCCCATCTACTTGCTTATACATGTGCCCATCCGGGCTCAAGAAGGGTGCCTCTTTAGTACAAGCTTGGAGTAGTTTCCTTAGAATATTTTCTGGTATGTCAAGAGGAGTACAGGCTGGATCACGATACACTCTGTCGGCTATCATCCCGATTGTCTCGTCCACAGGTACATTGGTAAACAGTGATTCTACGTCCAACGAGGCTCTTATCCCTGTGGCCCGTGTGCCCCGCAGTAAGTCAACAAATTCCTTTGGAGACTTCAGGCTGAAGGCGCAAGGGACATAAGGAGTCAGCAGGCCGTTGAGTCGCTTCGCCAGTCTGTACGTGAGTGTGGGTATCTGGCTAATGATTGGCCGAAGTGGGTTTCCAGGCTTGTGTGTCTTGACATTTCCATACGCATATCCAGGTTTATATTCCCCAATGATCTTTGGCAGGTGGAGTCCTGATTTCTTGGCGTTCACAGTTTCGATCAGCTTGTTGACCTTTGCTTTCAATTCGGCTGTAGTGTCCTTCGTTACCCTTTGGAATTTAGTTTGGTCAGAGAGTATGAGGTTCATTTTCGCCAGATATTCGTCTTTTTTAAGAATGACGTATATTGGCGACTTGTCACCTCTCCTGACAACTATCTCCTTGTTCTCACGAAGGCTTTTAGCTGCCGATTTGAGCTCGGGGGACAATATGGTGCTTCTGTAATTGCCTCGATTCTTTCCTCCTTCCGCAATAAGTTCTGCTTGTAAGGTAGTTCTGCCTACAGACAAAAATCAGAGGATACAACTAACGATTTACTATACAACCAGAAAAACGGCCAGCCTACTCATGAGAAACTCTCCAGACACAAAGCAGAACGCTTTAAAAGAGACCAACGTCGTCTATGCCTTCAAATGCCCTCTTGGGGACTGTAAGCTCCAAAAAACACAGTATATAGGCAAGACAACAACATCTCTTTCTAGGTGTTTAACGATGCATAAGCAACAGGGCTCCATTAAGGAACATATAATCTCTTCCCACAACCAAACCATCGCCAGAGAAATCCTAGTAAACAACACAGAAATCATCGATAGATACAGCAATAGCAGGCGGCTTGACGTTTGCGAGGCACTACACATCAAGAAGTCAACACCAGCAATCAACAGCCAATTAATGCACAACTATATTCTACCCACCTCAAGACTCCGCACCAATATAGAAGCATCAAGAAATATGGACCAATAGGCTTTCTACAATCACTTCCATTCAATACCCATTGTTTCGTGTTCTGTCTTGTGTTAATGAATTTAATACCCTATTAAACCACCTCACCCCATCCACCTCACTAAAATGTAGATATAAACAAATCGGAGATGTGTAAGTTCTATTCAGTTGTGTATGTGTAAACTAAAGTCTTTGAAAATGTAATAAGTTCTGCGAAACGCGCTCAAGTGTCGCGTCAGACTAGAAATAAAAATGAATTTTAGAGAATTGATTTTTGAATTACCACCAACAGTGAAAAGAAATATACGAAAGATTGAGAAAATTCGTGTTAGAATTATTAATCTTACTTTATCGGTCATATTTAATAATATATGTCTACAGGAAAGAGTGCTACCAAAATATACTAATATATATATATATATATATATATATATATATATATATATATATATATATATATATATATATATATATATATATATACACTGGAAACGCTCTACATTATTGTATGCCAGGAAAGCTCCCGGTGTTACATTACTGTTACAATAACGTAATATGATGACCGGAAGGAACTTCCCCTGAAATTGAATTCACATGTGGACATGGGCAAATGTCCTAAACATTTACATACATAAAAATGTAATCAACACATAACCACTCACCAGTATGGAGTATAAAAACTCTGGACGGCCCTCACCTGTCCGACTTTAAAACACACGCTGATTGTGTTTCTCCCGTGAGACCAAATACACATCACGTCTGCATACATACACTCAGTTCAAGCCCTCCATTGACTGACAGGACGTCCAAGTAGGTGAAACTCAAGTACACTACACTTCCCGTTCACCTACCACGCGCAAGAGAGACAATGCTGGCGGACCCCCCCTGACCTCGAATCAGGTTTAGAGACAATAATCACCAATACAACACAAGTGTACTCACTCAGTTAACCAGGCCGGCCTACACAAGCATACTACCACATGTACACATGAAGCTGAAGCACTGTAGTCTCGAAGATCAGCCACGACCACCTTCCCAAGGTCACGCAACTTAGGCAAGGTGTGAAATAATAACTTGCAATAAAAACCTATGAGGATTACCTGTTGTATTATTAACTCACAATAATAACCTACAATAATAGCCTATTGTAATAATATCCTGAAATAATAACCTATATGTTCAGCGTCTTTTTAAAACCCAATTATATATTTTGTTCTTAGTCCTTTTTAACTATTATTGAAGCCAAACTTCTGAGGTGACTTTATGTTTCATCTGTTGTTCAGGACTTTATTAAACATATTCGGTTGCTGCGTTTATTACTTGTTTTGCGAAATTATATTAAAATGTTCACTTAAAGTAAAAGGAAGCAGGAATCCTGTTAGGGTCGACCTCAAGCCCGTCGGGACCCCAGTGGATGACTCTACACACAGACCATGACTCTTCCTGATTAGTCAAAACTCAGAAAGTATTATATAGCAACCCGTCCTCCTAAGGTTTCCCAACGTCAAGAAACTTTCGTACTAAGGTTCCATTATCTTAACCTACCAGAGGACCCCAAACAGAAAATAGGAGATTATGAAAATTTCACGAACCGCTACCATTTTCCAGTACGACAATTTTTGGCCTTAGGTAGAGTATACGTCAAAATTTAACGTTCTATTTGGAGGACGGGTTGTATATAGACCTTCACCTCAACACTAAGTGACACTAAGAACCTTTATCTGAAGAGAAGTGATAACATTAAGGAGTAAAAACTGCCCCCAAGTACTTATGAGAAAAGTCTTAATACAAGACTCCTGTTATTTTAAGAAAGAAAACGTTGACTCGTGTCAAGACTGTTATGACCTCTGGGTCATCAGAGGTCACCAATGTGTTGGCATTAATCAACGGTTGCACTTTAGATATCACGTGATCATGTATACTCTGTAGCTCGCTTACCACGTAGGCATGTATACTGTAGAGCTGACCTGACGGCCACGTAGTCATGTATACTGTAGAGCTGACCTGACGGCCACGTAGTCATGTATACTGTAGAGCTGACCTGACAGCCACGTGGTCATGAGAAGGTGCTGGTCTTGCAACCAAAAGGTCATATATTTTGTATAATTGGCTTGTCTGGTAACGAGGTGGTCATATATACTCTGGAGATGTTAACCTAGTAACAATGTTGTCATGTATACTCTGGAGATGTTAACCTAGTAACGATATTGTCATTTATACTCTGGAGATGTTAACCTAGTAACGATGTTGTCATGTATACTCTAGAAATGTTAACCTAGTAACGATGTTGTCATGTATACTCTGGAGATATTAATCCTAGCAACGCTGTTCTCTTGTATACTGCAAAGCTGCTTGTCTGAAAACAACATTGTTTTGTACACAGCGAAGCTGGCATGTCTGGCAACCATGAAATTCTCAATATTGTGTAACTGCTTGTCTGGTAAACCAAGAGATCAGATACACTGTGATTACACACAGAAATCAAGTATTCGAACCTACGTCCGGGAGCATCCTAGACGCTACCTTTATCGACTGAGCTACGACATGGTAAAAGAGTTGAAACGGAAATTTTACTGAACTCACTGCATCACGCTATTGTGATTTCTTTGTGTAATGAAGTAAAGGCGAAGAGGGAGAACGGCCTATTGACATAGCTCGAGTGCATAGGGGAGTTGTGTAAAACCCTGGTTTGTGTCTCGTAGAGACTGCAGGATCCAGTAAGTTCAGTAGAACTTCGATTTTTACTCTTTTACCATGTCGTAGCTCAGTCGATAAAGGTAGCGTATGGGATGCTCCCGGACGTAGGTTAGAATCCTCGTCACGGCCCTTCTGGATTTATACACTGATGTTAGTTTACCTGGCAACCACATGTTCATGTAACCTGTAGAAGCCCTCGTCTGGCAGTCACATTCTCAGGTATACTGTGGAGTTGTCAGTCTAACAACCTGCGAACAAACCCGGACCTTATAAACCTGTTCTTATAGCGTAAGTAATAACTAGAAGTTATAACCAGCTGTAATTATCTGCCGAAATAACTTTGAAAATTCATTGTGTTTTTGCCTTTGGCAATATTTTGCTGTAACAGCTGCAGAAATTGTTTATCATAATTACTACAATAACAGCCTTTAATGATACCTCGCAGTAATAACCTTCCGAAATAATCTCTCTCAAGAGAAATATATATTATTGTAACCCGTTTTTATCTGTTATTGAATAAGGAATAATATCTTCCATGTGATATTATGAGTACAAATTGCAACATGGCATCATGTTGCATCATGATGCAGCTCCTTGAGCGTATTTTAAAACGTATTATGTGAATTTGGGATTTATTTTATAAGCTTAAATAAAGGAAAAAATCTTAATAATCAGCCGTAAGAAACTGCAGTATTATCCTGCTGTAATAACCGCTCGTAGTGATTTCAGATAATTACCTTCTGTAAAGAATAACTAATAACCTGTAGTAATAGCCGGAAGTAATAGTAAGTAATAGTTTGTGTAAATCAATTAGTTGATAAACTATCCCTAGTGACCTGTTATTATAACCCACATTTATAATCAGTATCAAAATCCTGAATGAACAGCCAGCTGGTGTAACAACCTGCAATTATAACTGACACTAAAAAGCTACGAGAGGAGCCTGTTGTAATAATAACTCACAATAATAATCTACAATAATAGCCTGTTCTAATAATATCCCGGAGTAATAACCTATATGTTCAGTTTCTTTTGAACCACAATTATATCCTTTGCTTTTAGTCGCTTTTAATTGTTATTGAAGCCAAACTTCTGAGGTGACTTCATGTTTCATCTGCTGTTCAGGACTTTATTCAACATGTTCGGTTGCTGAGTTTATTACGTGTTTTGGGAAATTATGTTAAAATGTTCACTTAAGGTAAAAGGTAGATCAGCAAGCTCATGGGGTCGACCTGAGGACCGTCGGGACCCCAGCAGGTGACTCCAGACTCTGACCATGACTCTTCCTTATTAATGAAGTTCTCAACCCAGTATTTTATTCACATCCTCTGGTGATCCGCCTGAACGACCAAATAATTCATCACAGTAGCCATTCGTATTAAACCAGCACATTTATTACGTATCCCTATACATGGATACTCACATTGTTTAATATGAAATAAATTTGTTTGAGATTGTTTCTTTGTATGAACATGTGTATACTTTTGAAATGTGTAGTATAACTTGGCAACATAGATAAAGCATAGTGCGGGCTTGCTATATAACCACAGGTATTATACCTGCATTAATCTGGTCAGTTTGGACCAAATAATTGTACGTGTACATTTGTGGCAGTTGCTGGATGTCACCTTTTAATATTGATATTATTATTATTTTCCTTTGATTAAGCATGTGGCATTGTAACACTTGTCACAACCCAGGAACACACAATACACTCGTATAGAAACACACACACTGGTAACACTTTACATTATTCTTTGCCAGGAAAGCTCCCGCATTAATTACATATAGAACAGAAATATCCCGCATAGAAAGCATTAATTACATTACTGTTACAATACCGTAATATGACGACCGGAAGGAACTTCTCCTGAAATTGAATTCACATGTGGACATGGGGAAATGGCATAAACATTTACATAAATAGAAATGTAATCAACACATAACCCCTCACCAGTATGGAGTATAATAACTCTGGACGGCCCTCACCTGTCCGACTTTAATACACATGCTGAATGTGTTTCTCCCGTGAGGCCAAATACACATCACGTCTGCATACATACACTCAGTTCAAGCCCTCCATTGACTGACAGGACGTCCAAGTAGGTGAAACTCAAGTACACTACACTTCCCGTTCACCTACCACGCGCAAGAGAGACAATGCTGGCGGACCCCCCCTGACCTCGAATCAGGTTTAGAGACAATAATCACCAATACAACACAAGTGTACTCACTCAGTTAACCAGGCCGGCCTACACAAGCATACTACCACATGTACACATGAAGCTGAAGCACTGTAGTCTCGAAGATCAGCCACGACCACCTTCCCAAGGTCACGCAACTTAGGCAAGGTGTGCAATAATAACTTGCAATAAAAACCTATGAGGATAACCTGTTGTATTATTAACTCACAATAATAACCTACAACAATAGCCTGTTGTAATAATATCCTGAAATAATAACCTATATGTTCAGCTTCTTTTTAAAACCCAATTATATATTTTGTTCTTAGTCCTTTTTAACTATTATTGAAGCCAAACTTCTGAGGTGACTTTATGTTTCATCTGTTGTTCAGGACTTTATTAAACATGTTCGGTTGCTGCGTTTATTACTTGTTTTGCGAAATTATATTAAAATGTTCACTTAAAGTAAAAGGAAACAGCCATTCTGCTTGGGTCGACCTGAGGACCGTCGGGACCCCAGTGGATGACTCTACACACTGACCATGACTCTTCCTGATTAGTCAAGACTCACAAAGTATTATATAGCAACCCGTCCTCCTAAGGTTTCCCAACGTCAAGAAACTTTCGTACTAAGGTTCCATTATCTTAACCTACCAGAGGACCCCAAACAGAAAATAGGAGATTATGAAAATTTCACGAACCGCTACCATTTTCCAGTACGACAATTTTTCTTTAGGTAGAGTATACGTCAAAATTCGACGTTCTATTTGGAGGACGGGTTGTATATAGACCTTCACCTCAACACTAAGTGACACTGAGAACCTTTATCTAAAGGAATTAATAAGCATTAAGGAGTGAAAACTGCCCTCAAGTAGTAATCAGAAATTCTTAATACAAGACTGCTGTTATTTTAAGAATGAAAACGTTGACTCGTGTCAAGACTGTTATGACCTCTGGGTCATCAGAGGTCACCAGTGTGTTTACTTATGTTATCATTAATCAACGGTTGCACTGTAGATATCACGTGATCATTTATTCTGTGTAGCTCACTTACCACGTAGTCATGTATACTGTAGAGCTGACCTGACAGCCACGTGGTCATGAGAAGCTGCTGGTCTTGCAACCAAAAGGTCATATATTTTGTATAATTGGCTTGTCTGGTAACGAGGTGGTCATATATACTCTGGAGATGTTAACCTAGTAACAATGTTGTCATATATATTCTGGAGATGTAAGCCTAGCAACGATATTGTCATTTATACTCTGGAGATGTTAACCTAGTAACGATGTTGTCATGTATACTCTAGAAATGTTAACCTAGTAACGATGTTGTCATGTATACTCTAGAAATGTTAACCTAGTAACGATGTTGTCATGTATACTCTGGAGATATTAATCCTAGCAACTCTGTTCTCATGTATACTGCAAAGCTGCTTGTCTGAAAACTACCTTGTTTTGTACACAGCGAAGCTGGCATGTCTGGTAACCATGAAATTCTCAATATTGTGGAACTGCTTGTCTGGTAAACCAAGAGATCAGATACACTGTTATTACACACAGAAATCAAGTATTCGAACCTACGTCCGGGAGCATCCCAGACGCTACCTTTATCGACTGAGCTACGACATGGTAAAAGAGTTGAAACGGAAATTCTACTGAACTCACTGCATCACGCTATTGTGATTTCTGTGTGTAATGAAGTAAAGGTGAAGAGGGAGAACGGCCTATTGACATAGCTCGAGTGCATAGGGGAGTTGTGTAAAACCCTGGTTTGTGTCTCGTAGAGACTGCAGGATCCAGTAAGTTCAGTAGAACTTCAATTTTTACTCTTTTACCATGTTGTAGCTCAGTCGATAAAGGTAGCGTTTGGATGCTACCGGACGTAGGTTCGAATCCTCGTCAAGGCCCTTGTGGATTTATACACTGATTTTGGTTTACCTGGCAACCACATGTTCATGTAACCTGTAGAAGCCCTCGTCTGGCAGTCACATTCTCAGGTATACTGTGGAGTTGTCAGTCTAACAACCTGCGAACATAACCAGACCTTATAACCTGTTCTTATAACGTAAGTAATAACTAGAAGTTATAACCAACTGTAATTATCTGATGAAATAACTTTGAAAATTCATGGAGTTTTTGCCTTTGGCAATATTTTGCTGTAACAGCTGCAGAAATTGCTTATCATAATTACCACAATAACAGCCTTTAATGATACCTCACAGTAATAACCTTCTGAAATAATCTCTCTCAAGAGAAATATATATTATTGTAACCCGTTTTTATCTGTTATTGAATAAGGAATAATATCTTCCATGTGAGATATTATAAGTACAAATTGCAACATGGCATCATGTTGCATCATGATGCAGCTCCTTGAGCCTATTTTAAAACGTATTATGCGAATTTGGGATTTATTTTATAAGCTTGAATAAAGGAAAAATCTTAAAATTCAGCTGTAAGAAACTGCAGTATTATCCTGCTGTAATAACCGGAAGTAATCTCCGGTTATTACAGCAGGAAAACCTGCTGTAATCCGGTAATTACCTTTTGTAAAGAATAACACTAATGACCTGCAGTAATAACCGGAAGTAATAGTAAGCAATAGTTTGTGTAAATCAATTAGTTGATAAACTATCACTAGTCACCTGTTATTATAACCCACGTTTATAATCAGTATCAAAATCCTGAATGAACAGCCAGCTGATATAACAACCTGCAATTATAACTTGCACTAAAAAGCTACGAGAGGAGCCTGTTGTAATAATAACTCACAATAATAATCTACAATAATAGCCTGTTCTAATAATATCCCGGAGTAATAACCTATATGTTCAGTTTCTTTTGAACCACAATTATATCCTTTGCTCTTAGTCGCTTTTAATTGTTATTGAAGCCAAACTTCTGAGGTGACTTCATGTTTCATCTGCTGTTCAGGACTTCATTCAACATGTTCGGTTGCTGAGTTTATTACGTGTTTTGGGAAATTATATTAAAATGTTGACTTAAGGTAAAAGGTAGATCAGCTAGCTCATGGGGTCGACCTAAGGACCGTCGGGACCCCAGCAGGTGACTCCAGACTCTGACCATGACTCTTCCTTATTAATAAAGTTCTCATCCCAGTATTTTATTCACATCCTCTGGTGATCCGCCTGAACGACCAAACAATTCATCACAGTAGCCATTCGTATTAAACCACCACAGTTATTACGTATCCCTATACATGGATACTCACATTGTTTAATATGAAATAAAATTGTTTGAGATTGTTTCTTTGTATGAACATGTGTATACTTTTGAAATGTGTAGTATACCTTGGCAACATAGTTAAAGCATAGTGCGGGCTTGCTATATGACCACAGGTATTATACCTGTATTAATCTGGTCAGTTTGGACCAAATAATTGTACGTGTATATTTGTGGCAGTTGCTAGATGTCACCTTTTAATATTAATATTATTATTATTTTCCTTTGATTAAGCATGTGGCATTGTAACCTATATTATTTACATTTTGCCGTTATATTTTAGTTTTCATTCATATCCGTGTGAGATCGATTGCTTTTCTCATTAGTTGCATTTAAGTAAAAGTTCTTGTTTAGCATCCCTTCTCCTGGATGAAGGCGGGAGCAGTATTGTGGGTAGAGAGTCCAAGGGAGACTTCAGTTTGCTGGAGGTACTGAGTCGGGGAACATCATGTCTGATAAGTCTGTTAACGCTTAATCTTGTTTCGTTGTAGTAGATTATTTATCTGGTGAGATAATTTATATATTATTGTGTTGATTTGCCATCTGATTATACTGTAATACATTTTTGAATAATCTTAAAGCTATATTATATATACGTATTTTTATGTGCATGTTTTTATATCCTATTATTGTATTTTCTTCCTGTTTTGTACTGACTCACGAGGCACTCTGGTAGAGCATACTTAGAGACAGTGACTAACCCGTGACTATGCTTATCACTGTCCCCTAACTCTACGAGCTGTGTGAACGAGCAGTAACAAAATAAACCCTCAATAATAATGTGCCACAATATTTCTCAATAACAATCCACCAAAATAATCCTACATAATAATCCACTACAATAACCCTCCATAATAATCCACGAGAATAATCCAACAGAATAAGCCACCATGCTAACCCTCTATAATAATAGAAAAACAAAAACCCTCTAAAATAATCCACCACAATGCTCAATCATTATGGACGAACAGGAGGAGAACACGGGAGAGAATCAATAATAGCGAGAATACGCCTTGGACACAAATATCCATTGAGATTCGGAATGGAAACTACAGTTGATCAGCGGATTTGCAGAATCTGTGATGAGAGTGACAGACACCGCTTTGACCACTATCTACGTGAATGTGAACACCTGGGGACATTATAAATATATTTAGAATAATAAACCCCACATTGTTTGAGTTAGGAAAACACTATTTGTCAAATATTTGTCAAATTACCTCCAAATCAAATTTGGAGGGTAACAAATTAATTTGTTACCCTCCAAAATTTTTAACTACAATAACCTACCTGAATAATCCACCTGAAGAACCCTCCATAATAATCCACAAAAATAACCCACCATAATAATCCACCACAATAATACTCCATAATAATCCACCACAATAACCCTTCAGAACAATCCATCACAATAACCCTCCCTACTAATCCACGACAATAACCCTCCATAATAATCCACCACAATAGCCCTCAATTACCCTCAAATTTGATCTTCGTAATGAATGAAAAGTAGACTTTCCAATAATATGTAAAGGAAAATGTCCTTAGAGACTTGATTATATGTAAGGTTACGTGTAAGGTAAAGTACCTCTGTACTTCAGTGTCATGTACTTAACCTTTTCTAAGTTAACTTATCAAAACTTAAATTTTCCAAAGTTTTGATGTAATGTTTATCTTGAGTTGGTGAATTACTGGATCATTGGGCCCTGTACTGTACTCACCTAGTTGTACTCACCTAGTTGTGCTTCCACTGTCCCCGTGGCACAGTGGAAAAACACTCACCCTGCGTTTCGCGAGCGTTCTTGTCTGGGTTCGTATCCTGACCGGTGAGGATTGACTGAGTGCCAATCCGCTGTTGCCTCGGTTCACCCAGCAGTAAATCGGTACCTTGTTGATAAACGATTTGGCGAGTCGGATTCCGGGGAAAAAATTAGGATTAAAGACCTGCCCGAAACGCTATGCTTGCTAGTTACTTTACAAGAATGTAACAATTCTTATATATATAAATATATAACAAGTTGAAAATTGTGAGAGGTCTATGAAGTACTACAATACGTGAGGTCTAGGAAGTACTCCAGTACTAAACATGTGAGGTCTAGGATGTACTCCAGTACTAAACGTGTGTGGTCAAGGAAGTACTCCAGTACTAAACATGTGAGGTCTAGGAAGTACTCCAGTACTAAACGTGTGAGGTCAAGGAAGTACTCCAGTGCTAAACGTGTGAGGTGAAGGAAGTACTCCAGTACTAAACGTGTGAGGTCTAGGAAGTACTCCAGTACTAAACGTGCAAGGTCAAGGAAGTACTCCAGTACTAAACGTGTGAGGTCTAGGAAGTACTCCAGTACTAAACGTGCGAGGTCAAGGAAGTACTCCAGTACTAAACGTGCGAGGTCCATGAAGTACTCCAGTACTAAACGTGAGAGGTCAAGGAAGTACTCCCGTACTAAACGTGTGAGGTCAAGGAAGTACTCCAGTACTAAACGTTTGAGGTCTTGGAAGTACTCCAGTACTAAACGTGTGAGGTCAAGGAAGTACTCCAGTACTAAACGTGTGAGGTCAAGGAAGTACTCCAGTACTAAACGTGTGAGGTCAAGGAAGTACTCCAGTACTAAACGTGTGAGGTCAAGGATTACTCCAGTACTAAACGTGTGAGGTCAAGGAAGTACTCCAGTACTAAACATGTGAGGTCAAGGAAGTACTCCAGTACTAAACGTGTGAAGTCAAGGAAGTACTCCAGTACTAAACGTGTTAGGTCAAGGAAGTACTCCTTGAAAACTGTTGACTTAAGGTAAATAAAAGAACCTCAGTTCTGTGGGGTCGACCTGAGGACTTTCGTGACTCCAGCGGGTGACCACACACACTGACCTGAGGACCGCCGTGACCCCAGGGGTGACCCCACACACTGACCTGAGGACCGTCGTGACCCCATCGGGTGACCCCTCACACTGACCTGAGGGCCGTCGTGACCCCAGAGGGTGACCCCACACACTGACCTGAGGACTGTCGTGACCCCACACACTGATCTGAGGACCATCGTGACCCCAGAGGGTGACCCCACACACTGACCTGAGGACCGCCGTGACCCCACACACTGACCTGAGGACCGCCGTGACCCCAGCGGGTGACCCCACACACTGACCTGAGGACCGTCGTGACCCCACACACTGATCTGAAGACCGCCGTGACCCCAGCGGGTGACCCCACACACTGACCTGAGGACCATCGTGACCCCAGCGGGTGACCCCACACACTGACCTGAGGACGGTCGTGACCCCAGCGGGTGACCCCACACACTGAACTGGGGACCGTCGTGACCCCAGCGGGTGACCCCACACACTGACCTAAGGACCGTCGTGACCCCAGAGGGTGACCCCACACACTGACCTGAGGAATGTCGTGACCCCAGAGGGTGACCCCACACACTGACCTGAGGATCGTCGTGACTCCACACACTGACCTGAGGACCGTCGTGACCCCAGAGGGTGACCCCACACACTGACCTGAGGACCGTCGTGACCCCAGAGGGTGACCCCACACACTGACCTGAGGACCGTCGTGACCCCAGAGGGTGACCCCACACACTGACCTGAGGACCGTCGTGACCCCTCACACTGATCTGAGGACCGTCGTGACCCCACACACTGACCTGAGGACCGTCGTGACCCTAGAGGGTGACCTCACACACTGACCTGAGGACCGTCGTGACCCCAGAGGGTGACCCCACACACTGACCTGAGGACCGTCGTGACCCCACACACTGATCTGAGGACCGTCGTGACCCCAGAGGGTGACCCCACACACTGACCTGAGGACCGCCGTGACCCCACGCACTGACCTGAGGACCGACGTGACCCCAGCGGGTGACCCCACACACTGACCTGAGGACCGTCGTGACCCCACACACTGATCTGAAGACCGCCGTGACCCCAGCGGGTGACCCCACACACTGACCTGAGGACCATCGTGACCCCAGCGAGTGACCCCACACACTGACCTGAGGACGGTCGTGACCCTAGCGGGTGACCCCACACACTGACCTGAGGACCGTCGTGACCCCCGCGGGTGACCCCACACACTGACCTGAGGACTGTCGTGACCCCAGAGGGTGACCCCACACACTGACCTGAGGACCGTCGTGACCCCAGAGGGTGACCCCACACACTGACCTGAGGACCGTCGTGACCCCAGAGGGTGACCCCACACACTGACCTGAGGACCGTCGTGACCCTAGAGGGAGACCCCACACACTGACCTGAGGACCGTCGTGACCCCAGAGGGTGGACCCCACACACTGACCTGAGGACCGTCGTGACCCCTCACACTGATCTGAGGACCGTCGTAACCCCACACACTGACCTGAGGACCGTCGTGACCCTAAAGGGTGACCCCACACATTGACCTGAGGACCGTCGCGACCCCAGAGGGTGGACCCCACACACTGACCTGAGGACCGTCGTGACCCCACACACTGATCTGAGGACCGTCGTGACCCCAGAGGGTGACCCCACACACTGACCTGAGGACCGCCGTGACCCCACACACTGACCTGAGGACTGCCGTGACCACAGCGGGTGACCCCACACACTGACCTGAGGACCGTCGTGACCCCACACACTGATCTGAAGACCGCCGTGACCCCAGCGGGTGACCCCACACACTGACCTGAGGATCATCGTGACCCCAGCGGGTGACCCCACACACTGACCTGAGGACCGTCGTGACCCCAGAGGGTGACCCCACACACTGACCTGAGGACCGTCGTGACCCCAGAGGGTGACCCCACACACTGACCTGAGGACCGTCGTGACCCCAGCGGGTGACCCCACACACTGACCTGAGGACCGTCGTGCCCCTAGAGGGTGACCCCAAACACTGACCTGAGGACCGTCGTGACCCCACATACTGACCTGAGGGCCGTCGTGACCCCAGAGGGTGACCCCCACACACTGACCTGAGGTCCGTCGTGACCCCAGCGGGTGACCCCACACACTGACCTGATGACAACCGTGACCCCAGAGGGTGACCCCACACACTGACCTGAGGACCGTCGTGACCCCAGAGGGTGACCCCACACACTGACCTGAGGACCGTCGTGACCCCAGCGGGTGACCCCACACACTGACCTGAGGACCGTCGTGACCCCAGAGGGTGACCCCACACACTGACCTGAGGACCGTCGTGACCCCATTGGGTGACCCCTCACACTAACCTGAGGACCGTCGTGACC
Source organism: Procambarus clarkii (assembly GCF_040958095.1). Taxonomy (NCBI): domain Eukaryota; kingdom Metazoa; phylum Arthropoda; class Malacostraca; order Decapoda; family Cambaridae; genus Procambarus; species Procambarus clarkii. Next base: position 32,183,771 of record NC_091177.1, read on the forward strand.
CCAGAGGGTGACCCCACACACTGACCTGAGGACCGTCGTGACCCCAGAGGGTGACCCCAAACACTGACCTGAGGACCGTCGTGACCCCACACACTGACCTGAGGGCCGTCGTGACCCCAGAGGGTGACCCCACACACTGACCTGAGGACCGTCGTGACCCCAGCGGGTGACCCCACACACTGACCTAAGGACCGTCGTGACCCCAGAGGGTGACCCCACACACTGACCTGAGGACCGTCGTGACCCCAGAGGGTGACCCCACACACTGACCTGAGGACCGTCGTGACCCCAGCGGGTGACCCCACACACTGACCTGAGGACCGCCGTGGCCCCAGGGGTGACCCCACACACTGACCTGAGGACCGTCGTGACCCCATCGGGTGACCCCTCACACTGACCTGAGGGCCGTCGTGACCCCAGAGGGTGACCCCACACACTGACCTGAGGACTGTCGTGACCCCACACACTGATCTGAGGACCATCGTGACCCCAGAGGGTGACCCCACACACTGACCTGAGGACCGCCGTGACCCCACACACTGACCTGAGGACCGCCGTGACCCCAGCGGGTGACCCCACACACTGACCTGAGGACCGTCGTGACCCCACACACTGATCTGAAGACCGCCGTGACCCCAGCGGGTGACCCCACACACTGACCTGAGGACCATCGTGACCCCAGCGGGTGACCCCACACACTGACCTGAGGACGGTCGTGACCCCAGCGGGTGACCCCACACACTGAACTGGGGACCGTCGTGACCCCAGCGGGTGACCCCACACACTGACCTGAGGACCGTCGTGACCCCAGAGGGTGACCCCACACACTGACCTGAGGACCGTCGTGACCCCAGAGGGTGACCCCACACACTGACCTGAGGATCGTCGTGACTCCACACACTGACCTGAGGACCGTCGTGACCCCAGAGGGTGACCCCACACACTGACCTGAGGACCGTCGTGACCCCAGAGGGTGACCCCACACACTGACCTGAGGACCGTCGTGACCCCAGAGGGTGACCCCACACACTGACCTGAGGACCGTCGTGACCCCTCACACTGATCTGAGGACCGTCGTGACCCCACACACTGACCTGAGGACCGTCGTGACCCTAGAGGGTGACCCCACACACTGACCTGAGGACCGTCGTGACCCCAGAGGGTGACCCCACACACTGACCTGAGGACCGTCGTGACCCCACACACTGATCTGAGGACCGTCGTGACCCCAGAGGGTGACCCCACACACTGACCTGAGGACCGCCGTGACCCCAGCGGGTGACCACACACACTGACCTGAGGACCGTCGTGACCCCACACACTGATCTGAAGACCGCCGTGACCCCAGCGGGTGACCCCACACACTGACCTGAGGACCATCGTGACCCCAGCGCGTGACCCCACACACTGACCTGAGGACGGTCGTGACCCTAGCGGGTGACCCCACACACTGACCTGAGGACCGTCGTGACCCCCGCGGGTGACCCCACACACTGACCTGAGGACTGTCGTGACCCCAGAGGGTGACCCCACACACTGACCTGAGGACCGTCGTGACCCCAGAGGGTGACCCCACACACTGACCTGAGAACCGTCGTGACCCCAGAGGGTGACCCCACACACTGACCTGAGGACCGTCGTGACCCTAGAGGGTGACCCCACACACTGACCTGAGGACCGTCGTGACCCCAGAGGGTGGACCCCACACACTGACCTGAGGACCGTCGTGACCCCTCACACTGATCTGAGGACCGTCGTAACCCCACACACTGACCTGAGGACCGTCGTGACCCTAGAGGGTGACCCCACACATTGACCTGAGGACCGTCGCGACCCCAGAGGGTGGACCCCACACACTGACCTGAGGACCGTCGTGACCCCTCACACTGATCTGAGGACCGTCGTGACCCCAGAGGGTGACCCCACACACTGGCCTGAGGACCGCCGTGACCCCACTCACTGACCTGAGGACCGCCGTGACCACAGCGGGTGACCCCACACACTGACCTGAGGACCGTCGTGACCCCACACACTGATCTGAAGACCGCCGTGACCCCAGCGGGTGACCCCACACACTGACCTGAGGATCATCGTGACCCCAGCGGGTGACCCCACACACTGACCTGAGGACCGTCGTGACCCCAGAGGGTGACGCTACACACTGACCTGAGGACCGTCGTGACCCCAGAGGGTGACCCCACACACTGACCTGAGGACCGTCGTGACCCCAGCGGGTGACCCCACACACTGACCTGAGGACCGTCGTGACCCTAGAGGGTGACCCCAAACACTGACCTGAGGACCGTCGTGACCCCACACACTGACCTGAGGGCCGTCGTGACCCCAGAGGGTGACCCCACACACTGACCTGAGGACCGTCGTGACCCCAGCGGGTGACCCCACACACTGACCTGATGACAACCGTGACCCCAAAGGGTGACCCCACACACTGACCTGAGGACCGTCGTGACCCCAGAGGGTGACCCCACACACTGACCTGAGGACCGTCGTGACCCCAGCGGGTGACCCCACACACTGACCTGAGGACCGTCGTGACCCCAGAGGGTGACCCCATACACTGACCTGAGGACCGTCGTGACCCCATTGGGTGACCCCTCACACTGACCTGAGGACCGTCGTGACCCCAGAGGGTGACCCCCCACACTGACCTGAGGACCGTCGTGACCCCAGAGGGTGACCCCAAACACTGACCTGAGGACCGTCGTGACCCCACACACTGACCTGAGGGCCGTCGTGACCCCAGAGGGTGACCCCACACACTGACCTGAGGACCGTCGTGACCCCAGCGGGTGACCCCACACACTGACCTAAGGACCGTCGTGACCCCAGAGGGTGACCCCACACACTGACCTGAGGACCGTCGTGACCCCAGAGGGTGACCCCACACACTGACCTGAGGACCGTCGTGACCCCAGCGGGTGACCCCACACACTGACCTGAGGACCGTCGTGACCCCAGAGGGTGACCCCACACACTGACCTGAGGACCGTCGTGACCCCAGAGGGTGACCCCTCACACTGACCTGAGGACCGTCGTGACCCCAGAGGGTGACCCCACACACTGACCTGAGGACCGTCGTGACCCCTTACACTGATCTGAGGACCGTCGTGACCCCACACACTGACCTGAGGACCGTCGTGACCCCAGAGGGTGACCCCACACACTGACCTGAGGACCGTCGTGACCCCACACACTGACCTGAGGACCGTTGTGACCCCAGAGGGTTACCCCACACACTGACCTGAGGACCGTCGTGACCCCAGCGGGTGACCCCACACACTGACCTGAGGACCGTCGTGACCCCATTGGGTGACCCCACACACTGACCTGAGGACCGTCGTGACCCCATTGGGTGACCCCTCACACTGACCTGAGGACCGTCGTGACCCCAGAGGGTGACCCCACACACTGACCTGAGGACCGTCGTGACCCCAGCGGGTGACCCCACACACTGACCTGAGGACCGTCGTGACCCCAGAGGGTGACCCCACACACTGACCTGAGGACCGTCGTGACCCCTCACACTGATCTGAGGACCGTCGTGACCCCACACACTGACCTGAGGACCGTCGTGACCCCTCACACTGATCTGAGGACCGTCGTGACCCCACACACTGACCTGAGGACCGTCGTGACCCTAGAGGGTGACCCCACACACTGACCTGAGGACCGTCGTGACCCCTCACACTGATCTGAGGACCGTCGTGACCCCACACACTGACCTGAGGACCGTCGTGACCCCAGAGGGTGACCCCATACACTGACCTGAGGACCGTCGTGACCCCTCACACTGATCTGAGGACCGTCGTGACCCCACACACTGACCTGAGGACCGTCGTGACCCCACACACTGACCTGAGGACCGTTGTGACCCCAGAGGGTGACCCCACACACTGACCTGAGGACCGTCGTGACCCCAGCAGGTGACCCCACACACTGACCTGAGGACCGTCGTGACCCCAATGGGTGACCCCTCACACTGACCAGAGGGCCATCGTGACCCCATTGCGTGACCCCACACACTGACCTGAGGACCGTCGTGACCCTATTGGGTGACCCCACACACTGACCTGAGGACCGTAGTGACCCCATTGGGTGACCGCACACACTGACCTGAGGACCGTCGTGACCCCTCACACTGATCTGAGGACCGTCGTGACCCCATTGGGTGACCCCTCACACTGACCAGAGGGCCGTCGTGACGCCACACACTGACCTGAGGACCGTCGTAACCCCGGCGGGTGACCGCACAAATCGGCGTGCCAATTATCAGGTTGTGAGATATCAACCAGACAAAGCTTTGCAACGTCAAGCGGCTTGCAGAAAAAAATAATCAGCAACGTCGTAGAAGCAACAATCATGACAGGACCTTTCAAAGGTGAAGATGTCCTCATTCTTCTCATTCCTATGATACAACGGATATGCCATTTCTATTTAAGAGATTTTAATTTCCAATTCGATTGGAGTTTGCAATCACCATTGCAGGGGCGCCCGACGCAATGATTGGACAGCGCTTTGAATTCATAGTCCTGAGGTCCCGGGTTCAATCCCCAGTGGAGGCGGAGACAAATGGGCAAAAAAGTTTCTTTCACCCCTGATGCCCCTGTTACCTAGCAGTAAATAGGTACCTGGGAGATAGACAGCTGCTACAGGCTGCTTCCTGTGGTGGGTAACAAAAAGGAGGCCGGGCCGTAGGGAAGCTAAGCCCGGAAATCATCTTAAGATAACCTCAAGATAACCATCAACAAAGCTCAGGGCCAATCTTTAGAATTGTGCAGTTTATATCAATACACGGATTGCTTCTCACATGGACAATTATATGTTGTGTGTTCTGAAGTCAGCAAACCAGACACTCTCTATATCTCCACAGACAATGGAACAACAAAAAGTATTGTATATCCACAAGCATTGTGAAATTAAACATACCATAAACGTGCACTTTTTCTTTTCTCTCTTTTCCATTTAACCAGACTGAGCCACAGCAACGCGTGGCAGGTACAGCTAGTATATATATATACTAGCTGTACTATATACTATACTATATATGTACTATACTATATACATATATATATATATATATATATATATATATATATATATATATATATATATATATATATAATATATATATATATATATATATATATATATATATATATATATATATATATATATATATATAATATATATATATATATATTATATATATATATATATATATATATATATATATATATATATATATATATATATGTCGTACCTAGTAGCCAGAACTCACTTCTCAGCCTACTATTCAAGGCCCGATTTGCCTAATAAGCCAGGTTTTCCTGAATTAATATATTTACTATAATTTTTTTCTTATGAAATGATAAAGCAACCCTTTTCTCTATGTATGAGGTCAATTTTTTTTTATTGGAGTTAAAATTAACGTAGATATATGACCGAACCTAACCAACCCTACCTAACCTAACCTAACCTATATTTATAGGTAAGGTTAGGTTAGGTAGCCAAAAAAAGCTAGGTTAGGTTAGGTTAGGTAGGTTAGGTAGACGAAAAAACATTAATTCATGAAAACTTGGCTTATTAGGCAAATCGGGCCTTGAATAGTAGGCTGAGAAGTGCGTTCTGGCTATTAGGTACGACATATATATATATATATATATATATATATATATATATATATATATGTCGTACCTAATAGCCAGAACGCACTTCTCAGCCTACTATTCAAGGCCCGATTTGCCTAATAAGCCAAGTTTTCATGAATTAATGTTTTTTCGTCTACCTAACCTACCTAACCTAACCTAACCTAGCTTTTTTTGGCTACCTAACCTAACCATACCTATAAATATAGGTTAGGTTAGGTTAGGTAGGGTTGGTTAGGTTCGGTCATATATCTACGTTAATTTTAACTCCAATAAAAAAAATTGACCTCATACATAGAGAAAAGGGTTGCTTTATCATTTCATAAGAAAAAAATTATAGTAAATATATTAATTCAGGAAAACTAGGCTTATTAGGCAAATCGGGCCTTGAATAGTAGGCTGAGAAGTGAGTTCTGGCTACTAGGTACGACATATATATATATATATATATATATATATATATATATATATATGTCGTACCTAATAGCCAGAACGCACTTCTCAGCCTACTATTCAAGGCCCGATTTGCCTAATAAGCCAAGTTTTCATGAATTAATGTTTTTTCGTCTACCTAACCTACCTAACCTAACCTAACCTAGCTTTTTTTGGCTACCTAACCTAACCTTACCTATAAATATAGGTTAGGTTAGGTTAGGTAGGGTGGGTTAGGTTCGGTCATATATCTACGTTAATTTTAACTCCAATAAAAAAAATTGACCTCATACATAGAGAAAAGGGTTGCTTTATCATTTTATAAGAAAAAAATTATAGTAAATATATTAATTCAGGAAAACTTGGCTTATTAGGCAAATCGGGCCTTGAATAGTAGGCTGAGAAGTGAGTTCTGGCTACTAGGTACGACATATATATATATATATATATATATATATATATATATATATATATATATATATATATATATATATATATATATATATATATATATATATATATATATATATATAAGAAGGAAAGTGAAACGCCATGCAACCTCTGAAGAGACAACTAACACAACACCTATACCACCTATTAGACTATTTTACAGGAACTTCTTTTCCACAGCTCATAAAACAGAGGAAAGGGTCCTGAGAGATATTGTTAATAGAAACGTTATCCCTACAGACAAAAATCAGAGGATACAACTGACGATTTACTATAAAACCAGAAAAACGGCCAGCCTACTCATGAGAAACTCTCCAGACACAAAGCAGAACGCTTTAAAAGAGACCAACGTCGTCTATGCCTTTAAATGCCCACTTGGGGACTATAAGCTCCAAAAAAACCAGTATATAGGCAAGACAACATCTCTTTCTAGGCGTTTAACGATGCATAAACAACAGGGCTCCATTAAGGAACATATAATCTCTTCCCACAACCAAACCATCGCCAGAGAAATCCTAGTAAAAACACAGAAATCATCGATAGATACAGCGATAGCAGACGGCTTGACGTTTGCGAGGCACTACACATTAAGAAATCAACACCAGCAATCAACAGCCAATTAATGCACAACTATATTCTACCCACCTCAAGACTCCGCTCCAATATAGAAGCATCAAGAAATATGGACCAATAGGCTTTCTACAATCACTTCCATTTCAATACCCATTGTTTCGTGTTCTGTCTTGTGTTGATGAAATTAATACCCTATTAATGCCACCTCTTGTTCTGTCTTGTGTTGATGAAATTAATACCCTATTAATGCCACCTCACCCCATCCACCTCACTCAAATGTAGATATATATATATATATATATATATATATATATATATATATATATATATATATATATATATATATATATATATATATATATATATATATATATATCTACATTTGAGTGAGGTGGATGGGGTGAGGTGGCATTAATAGGGTATTAATTATTATTATAGGGTATTATATATATATATATATATATATCGTACCTAGTAGCCAGAACGCACTACTCAGCCTACTATGCAAGGCCCGATTTGTTAATAAGCCAAGTTTTCCTGAATTAATATATTTTTTCTATTTTTTTCTTATGTAATGATAAAGCTACCCATTTCATTATGTATGAGGTCAATTTTTTTTTATTTGAGTTAAAATTAACGTAGATATATGACCAAACCTAACCAACCCTACCTAACCTAACCTAACCTATCTTTATAGGTTAGGTTAGGTTAGGTAGCCGAAAAAGTTAGATTAGGTTAGGTTAGGTAGTCGAAAAAACATTAATTCATGAAAATTTGGCTTATTAGGCAAATCGGGCCTTGCATAGTAGGCTGAGAAATGCGTTCTGGCTACTAGGTACGACATATATATATATATATATATATATATATATATATATATATATATATATATATATATATATATATATATACAACTTTAGAACACTTTCCCACCAGGAGACTCGAACCCTAGCCAGCACAGAAGCCTTCCAGCAACTGGCATAACAGGTACGCCTTAACCCTCTCCACCACCTGCTCAGACCCTTAAAAGAGATGGTAATTTCGGAGTATTTAAATACCACAAAGATCACCACTTTCCAAGAGCACTAGAGCAAGTGAGGGGTCATTTAGACGTTAATTTCATGAAGTCCCTGTTAATATGGGAAGACACAGTGTCTATGCTTAAGGCACAACTCTCCTAAACACGAGAGTCAAGTATACAACTTTAGAACACTTTCCCACCAGGAGACTCGAACCCTAGCCAGCACAGAAGCCTTCCAGCAACTGGCATAACAGGTACGCCTTAACCCTCTCCACCACCTGCTCAGACCCTTAAAAGAGATGGTAATTTCGGAGTATTTAAATACCACAAAGATCACCACCTCCCAAGAGCACTAGAGCAAGTGAGGGGTCATTTAGACGTTAATTTCATGAAGTCCCTGTTAATATGGGAAGACACAGTGTCTATGCTTAAGGCACAACTATATATATATATATATGTCGTACCTAGTAGCCAGAACGCACTTCTATGCCTACTATGCATGGCCCGATTTGCCTAATAAGCCAAGTTTTCATGAATTAATTGCTTTTCGACTACCAAACCTACCTAACCTAACGTAACCTAACTTTTTCGGCTACCTAACCTAACATAACCTATAAAAATAGGTTAGGTTAGGTTAGGTAGGGTTGGTTAGATTCGGTCATATATCTACGTTAATTTTAACCCAGATAAAAAAAAATTGACCTCATACGTAATGAAATGGGTAGCTTTATCATTTCATAAGAAAAAAATTAGAGAAATATATTATTTCCGGAAAATTTGGTTTATTAGGCAAATCGGGCCTTGCATAGTAGGCCGAGAAGTGCGTTCTGGCTACTAGGTACGACATATATATATATATATATATATATATATATATATATATATATATATATATATATATATATATATATGTATGTATATACTCAGCACCAACAAGCTACAGCTAGTCTTCCTGTAAGTTTCAATGTCTCCCATGCAAGTAAGTTAATGCCACCATTCGTTTAGACAGAGATAGACGTGTCTTTTACCACCTTTGAGACCCTAGCTAAAAAACCTAGCTGGCCTGAAGATCAATGGTCTACCCTTCTCAGAGTGCATCTCACAGGTAGAGCTGGAGTTACTCTCAGTACCTTAGCGTCTGAGAATGACTACCAGACCCTGAAGCAAGCTGTTATAGACGCCTACCTTCTCTCCACCGACAGCTACAGACGAAAATTCTGTGGTTATCTAAAGGCAAGTACCACCACTTTTGTAGAATTTGCCAATACAAAGAAAAGATATTTCATGAAATGGCTAGAAGCAGCACATGTCTCTACATTTTCAGAACTCGTCAACCTCATTCTAGTTGAGGAATTCTTTAGACGTGCTCCCACTTCCATCCGTTTATATTTAGCAGACAAAGAAGAAACCGACTACATCAGATGTGCGAAGTCGGCTGACACCTACAGCCTCATACACCGGCTAACACCAGAACCACCTTCCAGTAAGAAGTCTTGGTAAGTTATGACAATGTGAGTACCGATCAACCGAGCTCCCAATTGTATTGTAAGTATTGCAAGCTCTATGGACATACCATAGATTAATGTGAGAAAGCTCAATACAAAGGCTATAGGCTCCTAAACCCAAACCGACTCCTCCAAAGTCCGGTAAGCCTGTGATGAATGTTGGTGTTCCTGTTAATGATCTTTCTCTCTTCAGCAAACACCTGTATCCTGGAACTCTCTCTGCCAACAGTACAGATTCGGAGGGACGTTTCGAATTGAAGATCTTGAGGGACACAGCGGCTCTTCAGTCAATAATATTGAAATCGGCTGTGCCTAACATCACCTACACCGGGAAACCGTCCTTATCACTGACCTCACTGCTACCACTCCGTATCCACTCGCCATAGTCCACCTGGATTGTGCTTTCGTGACTGGTGAAGTCCAAGTCGCCATCAGGGAAAAGCCTTTTCCCATGTCTGTAGTGCAACTTCTCCTGGGCAATGACTTGGTCGAGGATCTGCAACCTTCCAACCTGATCTCATGGACAAACCCCAGGTATGTGACTCTGTAGTGGACAACCCCATCTTAAAGTATGTTCCAGCAGAGGTTCAAGAAAGTGA
>NC_091177.1:32194516-32377016 GCF_040958095.1 Procambarus clarkii
AGAAAAGTCTTAATACAAGACTCCTGTTATTTTAAGAATGAAAACGTTGACTCGTGTCAAGACTGTTATGACTTCTGGGTCATCAGAGGTCACCAGTGTGTTTACTTATGTTGGCATTAATCAACGGTTGCACTGTAGATATCACGTGATCATTTATACTTTGTAGCTCGCTTACCAAGTAGTCATGTATACTGTAGAGCTGACCTGACAACCACGTAGTCAGGTATACTGTAGAGCTGACCTGACAACCACGTGGTCATGTATACTGTAGAGGTGGCCTGACAACCACTTAGTCATGTATACTGTAAAGCTGACCTGACAACCACGTGGTCATGTATACTGTAGAGGTGGCCTGACAACCACGTAGTCATGTATACTGTAAAGCTGACCTGACAACCACGTAGTCAGGTATACTGTAGAGCTGACCTGACAACCACGTAGTCATGTATACTGTAGAGCTGACCTGACAACCACGTAGTCATGTATACTGTAAAGCTGACCTGACAACCACGTAGTCAGGTATACTGTAGAGCTGACCTGACAACCACGTAGTCAGGTATACTGTAGAGCTGACCTGACAACCACGTAGTCATGTATACTGTAAAGCTGACCTGACAACCACGTAGTCATGTATACTGTAGAGCTGACCTGACAACCACGTAGTCAGGTATCCTGTAGAGCTGACCTGACAACCACGTAGTCAGGTATACTGTAGAGCTGACCTGACAACCACGTAGTCATGTATACTGTAGAACTGACCTGATAGTACCGTGGTCATTAGAAGCTGCTGGTCTTGCAACCAATGGGTAATATATTGTATGGAATTGGTTGTCAGTCAACGAGGTGGTCATGTATACTCTGGAGATGTTAACCTAGCAACGGTGTTGTCATGTATACTTTGGAGATGTTAACCTAGTAACGATGTTGTCATGTATACTGCAAAGCTGCTTGTCTGAAAACAACATTGTTTTGTACACAGCGAAGCTGGCATGTCTGTCAACCACGAAGTTTTCAATATTATGGAACTGCTTGTCTGGTAAACCAAGAGGTCAGGTACACTGTGATGTTGGTTTACCTGGCAACCACATGTTCATGTAACCTGTAGAAGCTCTCGTCTGGCAGTCACATTCTCAGTAATACTGTGGAGTTGTCAGTCTAACAACCTGCGAACATAACCAGACCTTATAACCTGTTCCTATAACATAACTAATAACTAGAAGTTATAACCAACAGTAACTGTCTGCCTAAATGTAAAATTCTTGCTGTTTTTGCTTTTGGCAATATTTTGCTGTAACAGCCGGCAGAAATTGCTTATCATAATTATTACAATAACAGCCTTCAATGATAACTCGCAGTAATAACCTTCCGAAATAATCTCTCAAAAGAAATATATGTTCTCGTAACCCGTTGTGAGAGTATGGTCTCTCAAGATTCTCCCACAGCTGACATGAATAGCTCAATGCAGTGCACAGTGCACCAATCTCGTGCACAAGCCCTATCTCTGTTAACCCTTGATGGAAACTGTCATGTTGGGTGACCCCAGGATGCCCACATACCCAGAAGTACTTATAATGAGGTATCATACGAAGGCCGCCGTATGCCCAGGCAGAATGTAGATACTGGGGAGTTAAACAATTGCGCCATAGCAAATGAGAGTCAGGAAGTACACAGTGGAAGGTGCCAGGTGTGTGAGAGAGAGATAAGCTCTGACCTCTGGGGTCAATCTCAACCGATACGATGACCAACAGTGACGTAGTCGTGACGTGGTCATGACGTCACTCTTCTACCGATCATGTGAAGAGAAATATCATTGGTTCCAGCACATTCGCTGCAACGCCATTGGTCATTTGGGAGATCTGGTGTTTGTGACCCGAGGAAGTGTGCAACTGTTTGTAAGAGTGTTCTTGTGAGGAACTCCGTACGTGGTTGACGTGTCCTTCTGTCTATCGGCCAATAGACAGTTCCTCACCGTCAAGTTAAACTCTGCGTTCTGCTCAATATACCAACGCTCGCCCAGAATCGCGATCTTGACTATTTTGTTTAGTAATCATCTAGAGTGACAGAAGTCTGTGAATAACCAGAGCGAAACAGACTGGTATCAGGTAACATCTGATACACAGACGATCGAGATCGTCTGTGAGTAAATCAGTGGTCTAGAGTGAACTAAGAGCCGCTGACTAAGTAATCAGTGTGACTACCACAGTGTACCTGCATGGTACAATATAACCGTAGCCGCCGCCGCCAGCCACCCTGCCTCACTGTACTACGTGACGTCACCGCTGTCACAACCTTACTCACCGGCAGTGCCATCAGGGGCATGTGTGTCTGTTAGACATACAGCACGCCCTCCTGCGAGTACCCCGCCGTGCCAGGTACAGTAGTGTTGGGAAGACCTGTCATCAGTGTTCTCACGTCGTAACGAGCGGAACCAGCTGTCAAGCCACCTACCAGTTCTTGCATGAAAGTGCGTGAGTGTAATGGGAGAGAGGTAGCCTACCTGTAAGTATAAGATCTTCATTCTTTATTATTGTGTCTGTCTGTGTGTTGATCTGAGTGATCAACCGCAGTTCTCACCTTCTCATACCTGACACAGGTATAGGTGCAGACCTAGACACCTGACGGTGTATGTGTGTTTATCTGTGTGGTACCACGACATTACACTCGTCTGTGAATGTGAGCTTCACATGCATCACATATTTAGTTACTGTGTGACATGCACCACACATTTAGTTACTGAATGGCATAATTATTGTGCATGATTATTGCCTGTCTCTTTGACAGTGTCATTTTTTATTTACTGTGCATCATCATTGCCCGAGTATCCTGATGGAACTCCTGTAGCCCCTTGCCCACCGGCACTATAGGTTTGTTGTGTTAGTGATTGGCTGCCAATTGTGTTATGTTAAGTGTTTCTCCACGAGTGGATCATAATCGATTAATCATAAAGACTCTCGCTAATGCAACCATAGCCTTGCTGACGCCAATCTAAAGTAAATCAAGCATCCATTGTATTAGTGGTTAAGTTTGTAAATAAACTACTGTTAAGCATTATGCGGTGTTTCTGTTAAACCACTTCTGAATACTGCCATTACATTACTTAAGCCTTCAGCTGCAGGTGTCTACAACACCGAGTTGCCTATTATTCACTAAACTATAAATGTGATGAGGACCCTAGAAGTCCCTTAAAGTGTTTCAAGCATTGAGGAGATTCCAACGACCAACGTGGATCAGGACCAGGCGAGGCCAGTCTGAGAGGAGACCATCAAGGACTCTTCCTCGACCTTGCTCCCAGGCCCTGTACACTTGCTCTTGTATTTTCCCTGCTGGATTCCGACAGCTTGGTGAAGAATCTGCCACATGTACATTGGTGATGTTGCACGCATTGCAGTCGGAAAGCAAAGAAGAAAACTTCACACCCGATTTTATTTGTTATTGACAAAGGAATAATATTTTTCATGTGCGATATTATGAGTACAAATTGTAATCTGGCATCATGTTGCATCATGCCCCTAAAGGGTTATTGTGGTTGATTATTATGGAGGATTATTGTGGTGGATTACTATGGAGGGTTATTGTGGTCGATTATTAAGGTTGGTTATTGTGGTTGATTATTATGGTTGGTTATTGTTGTGGAATATTATTGAGGGTTATTGTGGTGGACCACTATGGAGAGCTATTGTGGTGGATCATTTTGGAGAGTTATTGTGGTGGATTAAATTAATATGTTGGGATATTGCGGTGGATTATTATGGAGAGTTATTGTGGAGGTTTATTTTGGAGGGTGTTACGGTATCATAACCTTCATTGGAGTATGGAGTGGCGATTTCGGCGCCATCTATGGGGCGGCACTTCAGTTCCCCCTGGTTTTGGACGCTACGTAGACAACGCCATCTATTGGTGGTGGCGTGACAACGGCAAATGGTTCTGGTTTCCTGCCTTGGTCAGCAAGAGAAGTCGATGTGAATGAACTCTGGTGAGGTGGCGGATGAAGATCAGTGCCACCTAGATTGTGCATCGAACATAATGTCAACTCCCAGGTGAATGAGTGTTACCTCATGGTTTCCCCAGTGTACCGTCCATCTAATTGGTGACGTTTTGTGTCCACAGAAGTGACGTGTGGAGGTGATTGAACTAAGGATAGCAGTTTACCTTGGGCAGTTCAGGTACTCTCAGTTTGGTCCTGGAAGACGGCCAAGAAAGTCCCGCTGATCTGAGCAGTGTGTTATCTCCTGATTTACTTAGTGTTGATAGAGATCGGCGCACCCCGGGATTGGCTTACGAGAGTAACGGACGACAGTGAGATGCCTGTAGTGAAGTGCTGCTAGCTGGTTGCTAGAGGCTTCTGCCAGGGGCTAGCTACCCCTGTATATAGTTGTGACCCCGATCACTATGTGGCTGAAGTCCTCTGCCAGCAAGTGGCTGGAAAGCGATAGTGGGGTGTAGGCACCTCGGGATACTGTGTCGGTGGACTGGCCCACGTAAAAGGTGGACTCGCTAGTGTTTTCCAGTACCAGTGGACAAGGTACTAGGCGGTGGAAACACTGGGGGGGTTGGTGAACACTGCATGTGTGCGCTTTATGAGTCCTGAGTGAAGTGACCCTACTGTGAATAAGTGTAGAAATAATATATTTAATTTAATGTCTGTTTTAACAGTGAAGGTGTAAATATTGGTGAATATACTCTTAAAAGGAACTGTGTATTGTTTATCTCCTCCTTTTTCTTTATTGCACTATACAGCCAGTTCTTGAAAGCCACTACCGACTTGGGGTCAGATACTATAAAAGAGGTTACAACATTAAGAACCCAGTTACTGGCTCACAGTGGCTGTAACAGAGGGTTACTGTGGTGGATTAATATGGAGGGAGATTGTGGTGGATTATTATGGAGGGTTATTGTGGTAGATTATTGTGGTGAACTATTTTGAAGGATCTTGTATTGGATTAATATTTTATGTTATCATGGTGGATTATTCTCATAGATTATTGGGGAGGGTAATTGTGGAAGATTATTATGCAAGATGATTTTGTTGGACTATTTAGGATTATAGTAATGGATAAATACTGAGGGATATTTAGGTGGATTATAATGGAGGATTATAGTGATTATTGTAGTGGATTATTTTAGAGGGATTTTATTTTGGATTAATAGTTATCGTGGTGGATTATTTTAGTGGATTATTCTAGTGAATATTCTCGTGGATTATTGTGGTGGATAATTTTGGAAATATATTGTCGTGTATTATTATTGTGGGTTTTTGTGGTGGTTTAACACGGATGGCTATTGTAGTGAATTATTTCGTTGTTCAGGTGGGTCACCTGAGGAGGTGAATAAAACACTGGGATGATGCCCTTATTAATTAGGAAGTCATGGTCAGTGTGTGGGGTCACCCATCGGGGTCACGACGGTCCTCGGGTCGACCCCATGGAACGCAAAACCTTCCTTTTCCCATAAGTCAACACTTTAATATAATTTCCCCAAACACATGATAAACTTAGCAACCGACATAAAGAGATGAAACATAAAGTCACCTCAGAAGTTTGGTTTCAAAAACCATTAAAAGCGACTAAGAGCAATATATATAATTGGGTTTTAAAAAGAAACTGTACATATAGGTTTTTACTCTGAGATATTATTACAACAGGCTATTATTGAAGGTTATTTCTGTAAGTTATTATTACAACAGGCTTTTCTCGTAGCTTTTTCATGCAAGTTATAATTGCAGGTTGTTATACCAGCTAGCTGTTCATTTAGGATATTGAGACTGATTATTGAGATGGTTAATATAACAGGTCACTATGGATAGTTTAACAACTGATTGTTACGTCTGGTCATTTACACAAACTAATTGTAGTGTTTGGTTATTACATCAGGCTGTTACGGACAAGTTATTAGGCTATTAAGACAGATTATTGGGGCAGGAGCAAGTTATACAGGTTGTTACAGCATGTTTTTGTGATTTATAATTTGTGCTGGATATTACCTGGAATTACTCGTGTTATTTCTGTTCGCTATTTCGTCATGCTAATTTGATGTTATTTCAGTAGGTTATTAAGGCGAGTTATTATAGCAAACTTTTGTAAAAGGTTATTACATCCTGTTATTACTGCAAGTTATTTTTGTTAATCTTTACAGATGGTAATTACCTGAAATTACTACGAGCGGTTAATACAGCAGGATAATACTGCAGTTTCTAGTGGCTGATTATTAAGATTTTAATTTACTTTATTCACTCTTAATATAAATCCAAAATTCACATAACAAGTTTTTAAATAGATTCAAGGAGCTGCATCATGGTGGAACATGATGTCAGGTTATAATTTGAACTCATAATATCTGTAATGAAAATATTATTCCTTATTCAATAACAAATAAAAACGGGTTACAATAACTATTTATCTCGAGAAAGAATATTTCAGAAGGTTATTACTGCATGTTATCGTTAAAGGCTGTTATTATAGTAATTATGATAAGCAATTTCTGCAGGCTGTTACAGCAAAATATTGCCAAAGGCAAAACCAGCAAGAAGTTTACATGCTATTTTGGCATATAATTCCTACTGATTAATAACCAGTGAATAAATAAATAATTGCTAGTTTATTTCGTTATGTTTTAACAGGTTATAAGGTCTGGTTATGTTCGCAGGTTGTTAGACTGACAACTCCACAGTATACCTGAGGACGTGACTGCCAGACGAGGCCTTCTACAGGTTACATTTTCTACAGGTGCAGCGATTCCTAGTATTGTGTGGGGTAATGTGTGTTGTTTCTTTATGCATATTATATTATGTCCATGTGCATGTAATGTCATTCCAGGAGGACCAGTGATCCGGCAGAGGTAAAAAGGGTGGTCGATTGATACCTTAGGTCTGTAATTATTATTGATTAATTAATTAGGTCTAATAATTAAAGTAATTAATAGTAATTAATTAGGTCTAATAATTATTGTGTCCTTACTGCTGTGTTATTACTGTAACTTGCATTGTAATTTACTGCAAAGTGTTGTGTGTGCTTTTGGGCAGTGGATATAATGTATAATTATACACTGAGAGGTGTGTGCTGTGTTTGTGTGGCTTGTCTGCGCGACAAGGCCTTGGTGCAATCTTTTATTAGCTAATGAAGGATTTATATCTCTAATGAATCCTTCTTAAGATTCATAAGAAGGCTTCCTTACTAGTGAATTCCTCAACCCAGTAATTTATATTAATAATTTAGACAAAGAGAGCTAACCAATCTTAATTATCAGCCGTAGGAAACTGCAGTACTATCTTGCTGTAATAACCGCCCGTAATGATCTCGGGTAACTACCAATTGTAAATAATAGCAGGAAATACCGGCAGTTATAACTGAAGGTAATAAACGGAGGTAATAGCCTCCTGTTAAAGTTTGCCATAATAATTCACCCTAATAATCTCCATTAATAATACTTCATAATAACCTGACACAATAACGTGCATATTTAAGATCAATATCTTTGCATGTAATATATGCCACAAATTATAGAACTCAAACGCATGTAGTGACACCCTGTATAGCAACTTCCTCATAACTCCGCACCCTAATAACCTGCCTTAATATCCTCGCGTAATAACTCTGAAATAACCTCTCCCTAATAGCCTGGTGTAACTATCCACAACAATCTGCCTGTGTGTAAATGATCAGACTTAACAATTAGTTGTAGAAACTTCCCAAGTGACCCCCCCCTCCCCGCTCAGCTCGTTGTCGCCGTGTGGGGGGCTTCGTGGGCGGCTGCCGGAGTGTGACGCTCCTTGGGACAGTCCTCTGTCCTTTTCTAGCCTTGTGCTCCTGCTGCCGTCCTCTCGAATTCTGCTGGGCATCTTTTCCTTTTCCTTCTGTTTCGTTTTTCTCCCCCCTCTTCTCCTATCTGCTTGCCGTTTCCTGCCGACCTTTTGCTCGTTCTGGTTCTTCCCTTGGACTTCTTCTATTTTGACGCCCGGGTGCTTGAGGAGGCATACTCTTGCACCCGTAGAACTGTAGTACCCGACGTCGAGAGCGAGGGGAACCTTTTATTGTCAATCCCCCTTTCATCACTGAACCCGATCTCGACGGACTGTCAGTTTCTTAAGGTGGCGTTTGTGGGGCGTATACTCACGACGCACCCCTAGGAGGCCCCGACAAGATCGGCGATAGCTTCTTGTTGGGTGTCCTGCCTCTAATTGTGGCTCCATGGTGGGTGTGGGGGCACATTCGTGAATGAATTCTTCTTTTCGTCAAGATGATAACCCCTGTTTCGGCTGCTTCTGGTTTACCTTCTCAGGCTCGTGGGGTGGGCGACCAAGCCCCCGAGTCGGTCCGTATTGGAAGACTGGGCTCTGTAGCCTCCGCTGCTTTGGGCCCCGACCTTGCTCCTCCTTTGGCCTCTCTGACTCCTTCCCCTGGCTCCCCTCCCTCCTCTGTGGTTGGGTCGAGCCCCAAGCCCCCAGTGGTGACTACCTCGTTCCCTGGCGCGGCTCCTTCTCTAGTTGTAACTAGTGCGCCTTTTAACCCCTCTCTCTCTGGGGGTTCTCACCGCCGTCCTCATCACGGCCGCCCTCGCTCGATTCCTTCCAGTTCTGCTACCTATCAAGCCTTGTTTGGTCCCGCTTCGTGGGCCAAATATTTTGATCTCCTCCCTCTTGATTCTGCGCCTCCTGACGATTTCTCCCTCCATCGACATCTCATTGATTCCGTGGATGCCTCCATTACTTTCAACCCCACTCGTCTCGGTACACGTGTCGTTGCTGCTCCTTCTCAGGATGCTGCTTCCCGCTTGGCTGCCTTATCCTGCCTTGGCGAGACCCCCGTTCGGGTCTCGAAGAACGCTCAGTTGAATGCCAGTGTTGGCACTATTTTGTTCCCGCCCCATGTTGCGACCGGTGTTCGGGACCTGCGCGACTGCCACGACGATATTTGACATATCCTCGCTGCCCAGGGCCATTCTATTCTCCAGGTGGACACGTTTACTCGTCCCCCTCGTGGTAGTCGCCGTCAACCCCTCCGGGTTGTGAAGATTACCTATGATGGTAGGACCCTTCCACCCTGTCATTCTTGCTGGTGCCAGGTGCTCTGTCCAGGAGTACATTCCTTCTCCTCGGCTCTGCAACAAGTGCTGGAGGTTTGGGCATGGTGCCCTCCGCTGCTCCGGGACTGTCTCTCTCTGTCCTTTGTGTGGTGGCGAAGGTCACTCTAAGTCGGAGTGCACTTCTCCCCAGGCTCGTTGCCTCAACTGCGGTGAGGCCCATCCTACCTTCTCCCGTGCGTGTGTCCATTACAAGCTTGAGGCAGCCGTCCTCAACCTGAAGCACCGGGAGCGTTTATCTTTTCCTGAGGCGAGGCGCCAGGTTCGCCGGCTCCCGCCTTATGCTAATATCTCTTATGCTCGCGTGTTGCGCTCTTCCTCTCCTCGTCCTTCCCGCCTTCCTCAGACTCACAACAGTTTCCGGGCCTTGGACCCTGATGCACCCACTGCCCGCTCCTCTGTTCCTTTGGGTTCTCTCCCGAAGGATCCTCCTCCTGGTCCTCTGTCTGGGGTACCCCTTCCTTCTACCCGGTCTGTCGTGTCTTCTGTGTCTTCTTCCTCGTCCCCCTCCGATCCTCCTTCCCATCCTCTTCCTCCATCTATCGGCTCTCCCTACCGCCTGTCGGTGCGGGCGGATGTCCATTGCTCTCCTAACGGCCGTCGTGTGTGCTCTCGTTCGGCTTCTCCTGTTGAGACTCTGGAATCCGTTGCCCGGTACGTAGTTGCTGGGACACCGGTCTCTTTAAGTCAGAAGCGTAAGCCTGGCTCCTCTCCTTCCTCTTCCCCGGCGGGTAAGAAGGCTTCGCTTTCTTCCTCAGCTCCTCCTTCTGGCTCTGTTGCTCCTTCCCCTCCCGTTTCAGTGCTTGCGCCCCCTGTTCCTGCTATGGAGGTTTCTTTGGCCCCCGCTTCCCGTTCGGTTGCTGCTCTTGCTGGGGTGCGCTCCCCTCTTTCTACTCCCCCTCTTCCTGCTGCTGTCCTTGACTGCTCCTCTCCGTTGTCTCCTCCTCTTCCTCCTCCTCCTCCTCCGGACCCTGCCCGCCCACCTCTGATCTGTTCTCCCGTTTCCTTCCCTCCGTCTTTGCTCAGTTTACCCATGCCCCCTAACCCTGACTTTGCTGACCCTGATCCCGACCCTGATATTCTTTAACGTGCTCTGTTGCTCTTTCGCCTTTGTTTCTTCCTTGTTCTCTGTTTTTGTCCTTTCTCTTCTTGTCGTTGTCCATTCTTCAATGGAACGTTCGAGGTTATTACGCCAATTTCCTCGACCTCCAACTTCTGATTTCGCGGTTTTCGCCCCTTTGTGTCTGTCTCCAGGAGCCAATGCTTGGTGCTCGTCCTGGTCGTTTTCGTGGCTATTCCTTTCTCTCCCCCCCCCCCCCCCCAGCCATTGCTGGGGCTTCTAATTCTTCTGCTCTCTTGATTCGGGCTGATGTTCCCTTTGTTCCTTTACTTTTTCCTTCGCCTCTCCATTGTTCTGCTGCTCGTATCTTTGTGGGGAAATGGTACACAGTTTGTTCCATTTATCTCCCCCCGAGTGTCCCGCTCTCTCTTCCTGATTTGAAACACCTCCTAGACTCCTTGCCGGAGCCTGAGCTCCTGCTGGGTGACTTCAATTGTCGTCATTCTCTTTGGGGTGACGTTCTGACGAATACCCGGGGTCGCCTCCTTGAGCCGTTTCTCCTCTCTTCTTCCCTGTCTCTTCTGAATTCTGGTGAGCCCACTCATTTGGACTCTCGGACTCGCACCCTTTCTTGTCTTGATCTTTCTCTCTGCTCTTCTTCTCTTTACTTAGATTTCACGTGGCAGGTTCTTGATGACCTCCATGGAAGTGATCATTTCCCCATCCTTGTTTCCTTTTTCTCTTTTCGCCCTTCCCTCTCTTTCCCTAGGTGGCAGTTTGCTAAGGCAGACTGGACCCTATTTACCCTCAGTGCTGCTCTCTCTAACCTCTCCCTTCTGCCTCTCTCTCGCGCTCTCCTCCTTTTTCATGACACTGTCTTCAACGCTGCCCTCCGCTCTATTCCTCGCTCTTCCTCTCGGGGTCCACGGAAGTGCGTTCCCTGGTGGAATGCGGACTGTGCTCGGGCTGTCCGCTGTAAGCGTGCAGCCTGGAAGAGGCACCGCCGAAAGCAGACGACCGATTCTTTTCTTTCGGAAAGCGAGTGCGGTGGCCCGTAGGGCCATCCGTACGGCTAAACGTGAATGTTGGGCATCTTATATCTCAACAATTACGTCCGAGACCCCTCTGGCCCAGATCTGGAAGCGTATCCGCAAGATAGCGGGTAAGTTCGTTCCCGATGTTTCACAGGTCCTTCACCTCCATGATACTCTTGTGGCGGACCCGTTGCAGGTCGCTTCCGAACTGGGTTCCCACTTTTCTTCTGTTAGCTCTGGTCTTCATCTTCCCCAATCTTTCCTTCTTCGTAAACCTGTCCTTGAGTCTCGTCCTTTAGATTTCTGCACTCATCTTCAGCTTCCCTATAATGATCCCTTCTCTCTCTCTGAATTTAGTTCTGCCCTGGCCCTCTGCGGTTCTACGGTGGCGGGCTCCGATGGTATTCATTATGAGATGCTTCGCCATCTCCCTCCGAGCACGTCTCAGTATTTACTGAGTCTGTATAATCGGATCTGGGAGTCGTCGTCAGTCCCTGAGGACTGGCTCGATGCCGTTGTCCTCCCTGTTCGCAAACCGGGGTCTCTGGGTACTTCCCCTAAGGACTTTCGCCCTATTGCTCTCACAAGTTGTGTCTGCAAACTCTTTGAACGTATGGTTAACGTTCGTCTGATGTGGTTCCTGGAACACCATCACCTCCTCTCCCCTTCTCAATTTGGTTTCCGCAAGTTCCGCAGAACGACAGATGTCCTGGTGAACTTGGAGGTCTATATTCGTACTGCTTTTGCTGCGAAGACCTCCGTTGTTGCCGTACTTTTTGACCTAGAAAAGGCTTACGACACCACTTGGCGTTATCATATCCTATCTCAACTTCATTCTTTTGGCCTTCGTGGTCATCTCCCTCTCTTTCTCCGCAGCTTCCTCTCTCGTCGTTCTTTTCGGGTGCGCCTTGGTACCGCTCTCTTTCCCTCTTTTCAGCAATACGAAGGTGTGCCCCAGGGTAGTGTTCTGAGCACTACTCTTTTTCTGGTTGCCCTCAATGGTCTTCTTTCCTCTCTTCCTTCTGGTGTCTTCTCCGCTCTCTATGTCGATGATCTTACCCTTTGTTGTCAGGGTGATGATTCGCCTCTCCTTCAACACCGGCTTCAACTTGCAATTGATGCCGTGTCGTCTTGGGCCACAGGTCATGGCTTCAAGTTCTCTACTTCTAAGACTTGTGCCATGACTTTTACGCGGAAACGGGTTGTTCTTCGTCCCTCTTTGTCACTTTATGGTCATCCCCTTGAATACAAAGATTCCGCGAAGCTTTTGGGGTTATTCCTTGACACTCGTTTGTCTTGGTCTCCCCATATCTCTTACCTCCGTGTTGAGTGCTCTAAGGCCCTTACCCTCCTTCGGGTCTTGTCCCATACTTCTTGGGGGGCAGATAGGCGCACTCTCCTTGCTTTACATTCCTCTCTCGTCCTGTCTAAGCTCGATTATGGTTGCCCTGCTTACTCGTCTGCTTCTCCTTCTACTCTTCGCCGTCTTGATGCTTTGCACCATACTGGGTTGCGCCTCAGTTCTGGTGCCTTTCGTTCGACTCCCATCCTTAGCTTGTATGTTGACACTGGCTTCCTGTCTCTCCAGGACCGCCGTGATCGCTACTGTCTTCGCTATCTTGCGCGGTCCTTGCAACATCCTTCCTCTCGCCTCTGTCGAGCTTTAACTTTTACCCCTCCTGCGGTTCCTGTTCCTCTTCACCACCTCCCTCTTTCTGTCCGGTTATCTCGCCTACAGGATTCTCTCTCCATTCGTATTTCTGATGTTTCTCCTCGTGTTGTTCCTTCTTTGCCCCCGTGGAGGGTCCCTCTTCCGCGGTTTTGTACTTCCTTGACCCGTATCACTAAAGCTTTTACCCCTCCTACAGTTCTAAAACGCCTTTTCCTCGAGCACTTTTCTTCTCACTCCCGCTCCGTTTCTGTCTTCACCGATGGGTCTAAGTCAGTGGACGGTGTTGGCTACTCTGTTGTTTTTCCTGATCGCACTTATATGTGTCGCTTGCCTCCGGAGACTAGCATCTTTACAGTGGAACTTTATGCTATTCTCTATGCTCTTCGTCTCCTGCTTTCTCGTTGTCAGTCTTCCTTTGTGGTTGTTGTTGACTCTCGTAGTGCCCTCATGGCTCTCGGGTCCTTTAATCCGGTTCATCCAGTAGTTGTCGAGATCCAGCATTGGCTGTTTCTCGTTCACAGTAAATTTAAGTCGGTTGAGTTTTGTTGGGTTCCCAGCCATATTGGTGTCTTTAAATGAGCGTGCGGATGCTGCCGCTAAGGAAGCTGTCCGCTCTTGTCCCATCTCTCGTAAAGGCATTCCGTATTCCGACTTTTACCCGGTTATCCATTCCTCAGTCCTTACCCGTTGGCAGGCTTCTTGGTTGTCTGTTACTGGTAACAAGCTACGTACTCTTAAATGTTGTGTTTCCTCGTGGCCGTCCTCCTTCCACCGTAACCGGCGGTGGGAAACAGCTCTGGCGAGGTTGCGTATTGGCCATACTCGCTTAACCCATGGTCACTTGATGGAGCGCCGCCCTGCTCCTTATTGTCCTAGTTGCATTGTCCCTCTTACGGTCGTGCATGTCCTTCTTGAATGTCCTGACTTCCAGGACGAGCGTGTGTCTTGCTTTCCGACCGCCCCTCGCGGTCACCTGTCCCTCGATAGAATTCTTGGTGACTCGGATACTTTTGATATCGTTCGCCTTATGCGTTTTTGTTCTCGTATTGGCATCCTTGGTGATATTTAGCGCCCTCTGATTATTTTGCGTATTTGATGGTGCTACATAGCCTTCCCGGTTTGGTGCCTTCTTTTGATAATTACTTACTTACTTCCCAAGTGACCTGTTATAGTAACCCGCCTCACTATACAGCATCAATATCAATGAACATCAAGCCGAAATAACAACCTGCTCTTATAACTTGAAATAAACCCAACTATAATAACCTGTTGTAGTAATAATAATAATAATAATAACAACAATCGACTTGAGAATGGTCCAGGACGGACCGAAACGTCGTAGTCCCTTCACCTTCTAGTGTGTGGTCTCGTCAACATACTTTAGCCACGTTATTGTGACTCATCGCCTGCAATAATAACAATGTACAGTAATAGCCTGTTGTAATAACAACCTTCAGTAATCACCTACAATAGTTACCTGTTGTAATAATAACCCATAGAAACTTCTTTCTATGGGTTATTATTATATATATATTATATCTTTTATGTATTCAGTTATATCTATATCTTCAGTTAAATCTTTTTCTCTTAGTTTTTTTTTATCTTTATTTAAAAAAATACAATATAAATTACATATACATAAGTGTTACAAGGCAATTATACATTACAATTCTTAGTGAACAACTGTTTCAGTAGTACAGAACAAGATAATTAAAAAAAACTGAATGTTATACTTATTTACCTATAAACGATTTACAAAAATTGGAGAATAAATTTACATCAAAATACAGGGGAAATTATTACATTTATATATATTTTATATAATTCTCAGTAAACAAATTTTCCATATCACCGAGCATGAGCCGTAAACCCCAGATGTTATACCTGATCCAGCCTCGCAAAAACTTCAATATTTTGTCTACTTACTTACTTCCAGCCTGCCTATCCACACACAAAAAATGTAATCAGAAAGTAACATAATTATTGTATTCCTAATTTTCTTGCATTTTATGTCAATATGAAACATTAAAAACCTTATTAACTCAACTCTAATACTTGGTCCACATAAAGCTGTAAGAGTGTCTCTAATCCAGTTTACAAGAACAACTTTCTGCTTACAGAAATAAAATATATGCATATTATTTTCAATTTCAGTACATTGGTCACACCTATTGTTGTCCTCAATGCCCAACATCAACAACCTATCATTAGTAGGGAGGGTCTCATGAATATAGCGATACAACAGCTCACGTTGTTTTGAGGCAATAAATTTAACATGAAGGTTTGCCCATATTTCTTGCCAGCTAAAGAGTGGATATGCCTCCTCTACTCTAGGAACTATATTTGGTAGTATAACATCATACACTTGTTTACTGTTCATCATTAAAAACCTTCAATATTACAAATCTGCCAGAGAACATCAATTGCACATGAATAAAAATGCGGTGAAATAAAGGCAAGGTCAGTATACTCTGGCATATGTATCAAATAGCTAACACGTAATTTACAATAGTAATGTCCTAGTGCATTTACACTATCCCTCTGCATTATCTCCTTTCTAAAGGTAACACATAAGATTGCCAATGACTTATGGTACACATTCAGTATTCCTATTCCACCGTTTTTCTTACCTTTACATAGGGTAGTTCGTTTAATTGGTTGGTATCTACCATACCATACATATCTAAAAATAGTTTTGTCAATCTCTATAGCACTTTTCTTGTCTATGGGAAAGCTGTGAGACAAATACCACACTTTAGACAAAATTTTGCAATTAATTATTACAGCCTTCTGAAACAGGGTCAATTTCCTATTTGACAACATATTCGTTGCAACTATTATATTCCCACATAGTACTTGCCAATTCGTAACCAATGTTGTTTCATATGTTTTACACCA
Source organism: Procambarus clarkii (assembly GCF_040958095.1). Classification (NCBI taxonomy): domain Eukaryota; kingdom Metazoa; phylum Arthropoda; class Malacostraca; order Decapoda; family Cambaridae; genus Procambarus; species Procambarus clarkii. The sequence goes on from NC_091177.1 coordinate 32,210,256, forward strand.
GCAAATCCCAAGAGCTTTAATAGACTCCACTACCTTGAACCATGAACCTGTCCAGTTAACTTTATTACACCAACTGCCAAGCCCCATCATTCACGTTTTGTTCTTGTTAATAACAGCACCTGTCGCTCGTTCAAAGTTGTGTAACTCATTCTGAACATTCAACACCGAGTCTTCTGTCGACACAAAAATAGTTGTATCGTCTGCATAACCAACAACAGAAAGTGTCATAGCATTAGGAAGACGAGGTGGAACAATAAAGTCATTGCTTTTTATTGCCAAGTACAGTGGCTCTTGAAATATAACATACAAAATCATTGAAAGGGGACATCCCTGACGTATAGATCGTTCAACTGAAAAAGATTTACTTAAGACTCCATTGATACAGACGCTGCTCCAACACTGTTTATAAAGCATATGGATCCAATCAATAAATTCTTGTGCCACTCCTACCCTATCCAATATTTCTAATACTAACTGAACATCAACACGGTCAAAGGCTTTCGACCAGTCGAGGTTTATCATGGAGGAACATTATTCTCAGACACATAATACACAACATCCCTAATTACATTATTACAATTGATTATAGATCTTCCAGGCACACCACAAAACTGTTCCTTTGATATAAGTTTATCCATTGCAATCCTAAGTCTATTTGCCAACAGTTTCGATATTATTTTATAATCCTGGTTTAGTAAAGAAAGTGGCCTCCAGTTCGTTAGAATATGCAAATCACCCTTTTTAGGTATCATCTTAATAATCCCATGAGATTGTGACATGCTAAGCTTCCTATGCTGTATGCTATACTGCACCACTTGTACAAAGTCTTTACCAATGACATCCCATAGATAGAAATAAAATTCCGCCGGGAACCCATCACAGCCAGGTGATTTACCTTTCTTTAAACTCTTGACCACACTCCACACCTCCTGCTTATCTACATCTGCCAATAATGACGTGTTGTCATCCTGGGTTAAAACCCGTAGACATTTTCCAAGGAAATACTTCCGCATACCTTGGTCTACGTTCACTTTTTTGTACAATTTCTCCAATTCACCTCGAACATAACATACAATCCCATCCGTATTTGTCATATCAGTCCCATCACCTGCTTTAATACTGGTCACAAGTGCTGTACCCTTGTTATTCTTGACTTTACTTAACAAATAAGGAGAGAGTTTTTCACCATACATCCTATCATTAATCTAGAGGCGAACATTGACTCCTTCAGATATTTCATCCCTCAATTTGTTAATTCTGTCTTTTAAAATGGTAATTTCTTCATACTTGTCTAATCCCATATTGACCTTTACATAAAGTTGTTTTAGTCTGTGTTGGAATAAGTTTAACAGACCATATTTTTCAGCAGCCTTTCGTTTGGATACTTTCACGAAGAAACTTTTGCATGCAACTTTACACATGTCCCACCAATCCAATAGACATCTGAACTTATATTTTTGCCCAACCAGATGTTCCCACAATACTTGAAAATTATCAATTATATCTCTACTCTGCAACAGACTGCAATTGAGCTTCCATGATCCTGTCCCCACTTTAACCTGATAGTTAATAACAAGCTTCACCACAACCATACAATGATCTGAAAAGCTGACCGGAACACTACTGCAAGAACTAATTTTATCATGGAACGAGTGCATATATAATCTGTCAAGCCTAGAACCATAATTCTGGCGAACATATGTGTATTCATATACACCTCCGTTAATGCTATTTGCATCTTTGAGACCAATACATTTCAAAAGTGTAATTAAAGCAGGAGATACACATGCGTTCGACTGAATGCTACAATCTCTCATAGAAGTGACACAATTAAAGTCGCCACCAAAAATAACGTTACGCGTATCATTTCTGAAAAAATATAATAACTCGTTAGAGAACAAGTCCTCCCTCTCTTTCTTCCTGCGGGTGCCAGAGGGAGCATAAACATTAAGTACAAGAATTATTGTGTCAAAAAATGAAATCTTCGCATATAAAACATTACCATTATCATCCATTTCAGTATTAAGAACCTTGATGTGGGCTCGCTTAGCAATCATTATCATCGTACCACCTTTCAACAAAGTCGTTGGATTTATCAATATTTCAAAGAAATCAAGCAGCACATCAAGTTTCTTAACATCTTGTACATTGTGTTCTAGCACTAAAAGTACATCCAAATTATGATATTTAAACAATGATAACAGCTGCAACTGTTTATTTCTACAATTGAGCCCATTAATGTTGAAAGTAGCACAATTAAAATTAATAGGCTTCCCGAATGTAATTTTGAGAGAAACCAAATTACTCGTTATCCATCATTATCTCACTTGACACTATCTTAGTGTCATCTTTCCCTTTTCGAAATCTAAGTTTAATATTTGCACTCGCGTCTCGATTCGGTTCATGTTCCACAAGATCCCACCATGTCTTATCACTGTTCTCTTTACCATGATCCTCACTCACCTGTTGTACTGTGCCCTCGCTACGTTTCGGTGACTCTTCGTGGCCTTGGTCACGGTGAACTTCAACGGCAACAACCTGCTCAATTTTTTCAGAGACTTTTAATTTAGCGGCGTAGTCCTTCATACGTTCCAGATCAATACTCCGAGTAATTTTTTTTCGTTTCTTCACAAGACTGGTTACAGAACCAGCCTTCACACCCATAGCCTTCACACCCCCAGCCTTCACACTACCCCTACCCTTTCTATCATACCTTACTGAAGAGGGTGGAGTTGCCCTCTGCACAGACATTTCTACATCACTATCCTCCATGGTGTCATCCTCTACATCCAGTTGACAACCAATTACTTGTTCCATCGTCACCTCACCAAGGTCAGCACCACCGCCAGCCTCGCAGCTCTTCGCAGCGTCAGCGCCTATGTTATGGGCGTCCACATGTACAGTGTCCAGACTTACCTCACCCTCACCAGGGTGACCAACAGCCGGTAAAGCGTCCTGAGCAGTGTCGTCTGCACCCTCCTTGTCTGCATGACCATTATCGTCCTGAGCAGTGTCATCTGCACCCTCCTTGTCTGCATTACCTTTATCGTCCTGATCTAAGTTACCTTCACCGGCCTCTTTCGCACTGGGAGTCACTTCCACAGACGTTTCACTTACAGAGTTGTGGGTTACTTCATCTACCTCACCTGGAACTACAGTATTTACAACATTGGGTTCATTTCCTGATACACTATCCTCTATTAATGGCGGAAAGTCATGTTCATGAAAAATGTTGATCCATTCTGATGCCTCCACCTGGCAGGCAGCAGCCATGTGACCAGTACGCCCACACTTAAAACAAGTTTGCATTTGGCCATTATATATAAATTTAATATAATGACCTGCTACTGACATTGATGAAGGAATATTACGGTGAAGTTCCATCTTTACTGTTCGTGTTCCATTAAAACACCCTTTCCCTGGACCATAGGTATATTTATTAAAACGAACATTGTCCACATTCCCATATTGTTCCAGTATGTGTATAATAGTTCCATTCAACATTTCAAATGGCGCATCCCTCACAGAAACGTATGTAAACGTTTTGCTCAAATTAATCACTTGTACTGATCCTTTCCCATTAGGTAAACTTATAATGTCATCATCATACTTCTTAAGAAACTCTGAAAACGCCATATTGTTTTCAAATTTCAACACCACCCTGTTCCCTGGCAGTGGTTGGTAACCAAATATTTCTTCCTGCTTGATCTGTAACACATCGAAGATCGCCGTGGATACAAGGTCGGGAGCAGCATGACAACTGCTGCTCCCGCCCCGGAAGGAAGGACTCCCGGACTCCCGGAAGGAGTCCTATAGACTCCTTCCGCTTTAGTGGAGGTGTGTAGGAGCCCATGATGGCACATATACCACCCCCAGCGTGACGTTATCCGCCCATCCGTCAACACGCAGGCCAACAGCGACGACAAACACGTCCACCCACCAGACGCCAATAGCTGAGCGAATCAAAACACGTCTGCTCACCACCACGACGAGACTCCTTTTTCTCTTAGTTGCTTCTAATTGTTATTGAAGCCAAACTTCTGAGCTGACTTTGTTTCATCTGTTTATGTCGGTTGCTGCGTTTATTATGTGTTTGGGGAGTTTATATTAAACTGTTGACTTAAGGTAAAAGGAAGAAATTATATTCTCGGGGTCGACCTGAGGACCGTCGTGACCCCAGCGGGTGACCCCACACACTGACCACGACTCTTCGTAAATAGTCAAGAATCACAAAGTATTATATAGCAGTCCGTCCTTCTAAGGCTTCCCAACGTCAAGAAACTGTTGTACTAAAGTTCCATTAGCCTAACCTAGCAGAGAACCCAAAACAGAAAACGGAGGAGTAAAAAAAAATCGTGAGCCGCTACCATCATCAAGTACGGCAATTTTTGGCCTTAGGTAGAGTATACGTCAAAATGCGCCGTTCTATTTGGAGGACGGGTTGTATATAGACCTTCACCTCAACACTAAGTGACACTAAGAACCTTTATCTGAAGGAAGTGATAATCATTAAGGAGTGAAAACTGCCCTCAAGTACTTATGAGAAAAGTCTTAATACAAGACTCCTGTTATTTTAAGAATGAAAACGTTGACTCTTGTCAAGACTGTTATGACCTCTGGGTCATCAGAGGTCACCAGTGTGTTTACTTATTTTAGCATTAATCAACGGTTGCACTGTAGATATCACGTGATCATGTATACTTTGTAGCTAACTTACCTCGTAGTCATGTAAACTGTAGAGCTGACCTGACAGCCACGTGGTCATGAAACGCTGCTGGTCTTGCAACCTAACGGTCCTATATTTTGTATAATTGGATTGTCAGAGAACGAGGCGGTTATGTATACGCTGGAGATATTAACCCAGTAACGATGTCATGTATACTGCAAAGCTGCTTGTCTGAAAACTACATTGTTTTGTACACAGCGAAGCTGACACGTCTGTTAACCACGAAGTTCTCAATATTGTGGAACTGCTTGTGTGGTAAACCAAGAGGTCAGGTACACTGTGATGTTGGTTTACCTGGCAACTAACCACATGTTCATGTAACCTGTAGAAGCCCTCGTCTGGCAGTCACATTCTCAGGTATACTGTGGAGTTATCAGTCTAACAACCTACGAACATAGCTAGACCTTATAACCTGTTCCTATAACATAACTAATAACAAAAAGATATAAACTGTAGTAACCATCGACGAAAATAACTTGTAAAATTCTTGCTGATTTTGCCTTTGGCAATATTTTGCTGTAACAGCCTTCAGAAATTGCTTATCATAATTACTACAATAACAGTTTTATGGGATAACTCGCAGTAATAACCCTCTGAAGTAATCTTTCTCAGGATAAATATATGTTATTGTAACCGGTTTTAATTGTTATTGAATAAGGAATTATATTTTCATTAGAAATATTAGGAGTACGAATTTTAACCTGGCATCATGTTGCAGCTCATTCTGTCTTTTTTAAAACTTTTTACGTGAATTTGAGATTTATATTAAAAGCTTGAATAGAGTAAAACTAAATCATAATTATCAGCCTCAAGAAACGGCAGTATTGCCCTGCTGTAATAACCGCTCGAAGTGATCTCAGGTAATTACCATCTGTAAAGAATAACAGCAATGCCTTCCAGTAATAACCGGAAATAATAAACATTTAAAAGGTTATCTATAATAACTCGCCTTAATAACCTACATTAATAACACATCACATTAGGATGACGAAATAGCGAGCTGAAATAACACGAATAATTCCAGGTAATATCCAGCACCAATTATAAATTACAAAAACATGTTGTAACACCCTGTATAACTAGCAACTCGTAATTCCCCGTTTCAATAACCTATCTTAACTAGCCTAATAACCTTTTCGTGATAGCCTGATGTAATAACCAACCACAACAATCAGTTTATGTAAATAATCAGACGTAACAATCATTTGTTAAACTATTCCTAGTGACCTGTTATAATAACGAGCCTCAATAACCTCAATATCCTGAATGAAAAACCTGCAGTTATAACTTGTATTATAAAGCATCGAGAATAGCCTGTTGTAATAATATCCCGGAGTAATAACCTTTATGTTCAGTTTATATTTAACGTCAAATATGTCTTTTGTTCTTAGTCGCTTTTAATTGTTATTGAAGCCAAACTTCTGAGGTGATTTTATGTTTCATCTGTTTATGTCGGTTGTTGAGTTTATGGCGTGTTTGAGGAATTTATTTTAAACTGTTGAGTTAAGGTAAAAGGAAGGTGATGTTTTCCATGGGGTCGACCTGGGGACCGTCGTGACCCCAGCGGGTGACCCCACACACTGACCATGACTTCCTGATTAATAAAGTCCTCAACCCAGTAAGTTATACACCTCAGGTGAGGTGTATAACATATAACATGAGTTAGGAATTTATATTAAAAATTTGAATAAAGAAATGTAACCAATGTTTATTATCATCCGAAGGAAACTACAGTAATATCCTGCTGTAATAAACGCTCGTAGTGATCTCAGGTAATTACCAACTGTAAAGAATAGTAGCAATAACCGGAAGTAATAACCTGCAAACGTTTGACATAATAACTCACCTTAATAATCTCCATTAACAACACATCATAACAACCTGACGTAAAAACGTGTAAATATAAAATCAAAGTCATTTCTGCACGTAATATTTTGCAGAAAAAAATAAAACACAAAAACATGTTGTAACACCCTGAATAACAACTTCCTCATAACTCTGCGCCCCAATAACCTGCCTTAATATTCTCCTGTAATATGAAAAGGATATACCTTGAAATATCTTTTTCCTAATAGCCTGGTGTAATTACCAGCCCAACAACCTATCTGTGTAAATGTTCAGACTTAAAAACCAGTTGTTAAAATTTCCCTTGTAACCTGTTAAAATAAAACGCCTCACTATTCAGCATTATTATCAATAAACAGCAAACTGGAATAACAACTTGTCCCTATAATTGGCACTAAAATCCTCCAATAATAGTCAGTTGTGATAATACCTTACAGTAATAACCCCACAGCAAATACCTGTTGTAATAATAACATTCATTAATAGTCTGTTGGTCTAATAACCTGCGGTAATAACATACAATAATAGACTGTTTTAATAACTACCTGCAGTAATAATCTAAAATAATAATCTGTTGTTATGATAACCTATTTTAATAACCTTCAATAATAGCCTATTGTAATAATAACCCATAGATATTTATAATAATACTAAATTATATAATACTTAATATAAGTATATAATACTAAATATAAGTATAAGATATAATACTAAATTAAGTATTTGATGTTGTTGATGTCTGAGATTCATCTACTCTTATCAAAAAGTTCCAAGTAGCACGGGCTATGGTGAGCCCGTAGTTGACTTTATATATTACGTATCATTTAAACCCCCCAGTCATATCTTGTATTCTGAGTTGCTTCTACTTGTTATTGAAGCCAAACTTCTGAGGTGACTTTATGTTTCATCTGTTGTTTAGGACTTTATTCAACATGTTCGGTTGCTTAGTTTATTATGTGTTTTGGGAAATTATATTAAAATGTAGACTTAAGTTAAAGGAAGAAGGTCTTACCAATGGGGTCGACCTGAGGACCGTCGGGACCCCAGCGGGTGACCCCACACACTGACCATGACTCTTCCTCATTAGTCAAGACTCAAAAAGCATTATATAGCAGCCCATCCTCCTAAGGTTTTCCAACGTCAAGAAACTGTCATATTAAAGTCCCATTATCCTAATTTACCAGAAGACCCCAAAAAGAAAATAAAACAGCAATTTAATTGCTGTTCATCCTCTGCCAAAGAATTTGAATAAACCACAATGTCGTCGATGTTCACTGCAAAACGTACCATTTCCCCTGCAATATTTTGATCATACTCTCTGGAAACAACTCGCACTGTTTTTCATGCCAAATGGGAGGACCTTATATTGACGCAGTCCGTCTGGCATAACAAAAGCAGATCAGTCTTCGACCTTGAAGAACTTTACCTGCTTAAGCAAGCCCGTGAGCTCGTGCCTGTAGAGACATTACCTCCCTGGGTGGATGACCCTTGCAGGATTATCATCGATGAGATGGCAACGAAAAAGTCCAACATATCACAGGAAATGAGGCACAATTATGATGAGGAAATCAATAAATAAGCCGGAAATGAATTAAATAAAATCTACTCTAATGGGTCATCTAACTCTGTCAATGGCAGGGCTGGTGCAGCATACACTGTAATTAGGAGTAATACCTTTCAACATGGAATGAAGGAAAAGCGCGTATTGAGAACTATGCCTCTTCAACGCAAGCAGAGTTAACTGCCATTGTTATGGCGTTAAGATTCCTTGACCGAAACATTAATGGTGCAGTTATCTGCACTGACTCAAAAGCAGCACTACAAATCCTTAGTAAAAATCGGGCAGAAAATCCTGCGATAGTCGCTGAAATCAAGAGAGCTGTGAGAGTACTAACCAATCAGGGAGGAGTCGTCTAATTTCTGTGGGTCCCCTCCCATGTTGAAATCTTTGGAAATGAATGAACAGATGTGCTGGCTGCTGAAGGAGACCATAATGAATATGTCATACCTAAGGCTTTTCTACAAATTAGAGGTATCATCAGGCAATATCACCGCGCTACAGTTACTGAGGAAAGGAGGATAGAAGAACAAATCAGTGAATCTGGTCGCTGGTACAACATGGTTGCAGCCTACAATCCCAATCATTATTGCGAAGTGGAGGTGGCCGTTGGAGAAAGTCAGTAATAGCGAGAATCCGTCTTGGATACAAATATCCATGGAGATTTGGAATGGAAACAACAGTTGAGCAGTGGAATTGCAGAATCTGTGGTGAGAGTGACGGACATTGCCTTGACCACTATCTACGAGACTGTGAACATCTGAGAGACATTAGAGATATGTGTAGAATAACAAACCCCACATTGTTTGTGTTAGGAAATTACTATTTGACAAATATAGATACTGTAATTAAAAGATTCCCCCATTTTGCACCCATAAGATAACGAAATATTTTAATGGTTGACGAATGTTAATCTTCTTGTTTGAGAAGCTGTTCTCTTGAGACAGTTAAGCAAGTCCTAGCTGTGTCTGGGTACAAGTGACAGGATGAACAACCCAGCGGGTTTTCTTCCTATTGCGGAGTGCTGTAGATGCTGCTATGATGGTGTGTCCACTCACAGGATGGTGGCGCTGTAACACGGGTTAGGTTTCTCTCTCTCTATTCTCTTTTCTTCTTTGCCCTCTACCCGTATTCTTACTTTTTATTCTCTACCAAGGGACTCCAAAACTTTTACCAAAACCAACTCCACGCCACGTGGTCCTAAGACGATTGACCGACTTAGGATTCTACACCCAGTATGACGTGACCTAAGCTTTGAGCAAAACCCTAGAGTCGCCTCTACGCTGCCACCACCAGACCAGCAACACCGAGCAATGATCGAGGTCTGGATCGATCACGCTAATTAATCAACCTTGGGGCTTGATCCCCACTCGATGACCGTGGAAACTTAAGAGTGTGAAATTAATTACACGGGAATGATTCGATGTTAGAATCGGCGCCCAATCCAACTCTGCCTCGGGTGGACCACGTGACCAGGACAAGTATACACATAAAACACATGGAAATAATAAAAATGCAATTTATTACCTAATTAATTTATTAAAAGAAAAACTAAAACAAAATCTAAATATGTTCACTCCCTGTCACTTTAACACTCCCTACTTGACCTGAATAGCAATGAAGACTATTCTATAAATAACCATAGCAACTATACCTCTATGTTTTACCAGCTAAAGATGTTGGGCTGGTCTCGGGGAGAGGTAAGATGTTTGACCTCTCCCAGCTGCTCTCGTGTCCACACTGATCTCTTCCTCGTCTGGTCTAGCCCAGACTAGAACATTGTATCCTTCTGCATCGCTTACCCCAGTTACTTAGCAAGGTTTAAGTTATAACAATTAACCTCTGTTTGTACTGAATTGATCCAGACTGGTTGAATTATTTTACTGAAATTAAATTACACAAACATCTAACGGCAGAGCTGTTCCCGATCCCCCAAAATGGTTAATTGAACTTTGAGAAATAGTAGACATGTCAACCCTGATGACCTATGACCGCCGGTCACTCCGCCTTACAAGTTAGATCTGATTCGTGACGTCACTGATGGTGACTTAAACTCAATAATTAGAATACTCTTGATATTGTACCCAGCACTATTATCCAATACAATTTTAATACAAAATGAATAAAGGCTAATTTTTCTAAATTACTGAATATTATAGGATGATTCATTATACGCAGCTATGAACAAAGCATCGGTTATTTCCACCGCGAATCCCCCTGGGGTCAGGTTCCCAGGTCACCATGCGGGCTCAGCTTCCCATTCTCTTTTGTCGATAAACCACTCTGGATAATTCTTACAACAGCCTAGTTTGTTACAACCCCCCCCCCCCCCCCCCCGCACAAGCACTTAGTAAACCTTGTTAATTTGTTAAAAATCACGAGGTTTAGTATCCAAACCCACAATTCAACTCATGCCACAAACAAAAGCTAACCTAACTAATAAAATTTGACAAATAATAGTCCAACATCATAATAAACATGTTCATATTTTTCTCAGCTGTCAACTGACAGCAATCCTCTAACATCAGGAAACATACATCCTATCCTTACTGACATAGCTAAATAACATGTCCCTACCCTACCATCAAAGACTAGCTATTAAACTCTCTTGGCTCTTCACTAGCCAAGTCCATGTGTCCTCTAGAGCTGGCCACACCGTGCTCAAACAACCATTAAAGTTATAACTTCAGACTGAACTTTCAGTCATCCGGGAGCGTACTACGGAACTATCAGGTACACATCCGTGTACTACCCACTCCCCACTCAATGTCAACCTTGACATGTTAAGGAACACGCCTAATGTTTATTACATGTATCTAAAAATATAAAAAAAAATTCCTATACTATATCACAGGTTTCAGCTGACTGTACAGCCAAGTGTTCTCACTCACTAGAAGTGTCAATGTTTATATTGGTCCGCCTCTCCTGTGTTCAAACATTCTGCAAAAAATAGCACAACATAATTTTCCATAACCGTTTGTTCTGGGCTGAGACAATTACACAGGGGCTTCGATTTTGATTACTGACCAATTTATAGAGTTAAATTTTTATATATTATACCAGAATTATTTTAAATCTGTTTTTCAACATTTAAAAAGGATTTTGATTCAAACTCTGTTTTTCAACATTTAAACAAAAGTGTCCAGATGTTCTTTACACAGATGTTCAGAGCCACTTTGTTGTTTGTATCAATTGTTCATATTGAGTAATCGAAAAAAAAAAATCGATGCTGCTGGATGATGAATGTAGTCGCTGACGATGACGGTGTCGATCTTGCTTCTTCTCATGTGTAGACATCAATACCTGGTCCTCTTGTACTCCCATCCGGTCCTCCTGAATGACGACAGAGTGTAGTAGAGCGGAGTGCCAAGTGACAGCTGTAGAATACTGTTATTTCGGCCATTAATCTTGCTCTCGACAGTCCACACGCCTTCATATCAATCACAGTTCACACGGCAGTCTTGATGTTAAACTTGACGTCGCAGATGACCACAGCAGAGCAGGACTGGATGTACCAACGGTGTCTCTTAGCAGGAGTGATGTTAGAAGGTCGTAGAGGCGGGTTGCTTGTTTGCAGAACAGGTGAATCTCGTCTTCCATCATTGCTCACGTCATCTCCGGCGTTTCTTGATGTCACCAGGTTACTAGGCCGTAAACACCAACTGTGTATACCCTCGTACCGCCGACTTTAGGCCAAAGGAGACAATTTTGCGACCTTCTATTGGCGAGTCCCGGTACTCTGTAGGGAAACCGTGCCTTCCACCTGTGACCGCCTTACTTCTGCTTTCTTGTTACTTCAGATGACGTAATCATTAATCTTCCGGCGAAATTCTTGAGTACTGCTACGTGCTTTCCATTTCTTGACCTCTCCTCCAACACTGCTGGAATGGCTGCAGTCTTGATGACGCAGCAGGTGGGTAGTGGTGATCTCGAGACAGCTACCCCGGCGTTGTATGGCACCTCCGGTGACTGCTTTAATGTGGACAGCTCGCTGGCCCTGACAACCTCGTTAGTGACGTGAGGCGTCGGCCGGGTGACTCTTGGACAGTCACTCATCCCCAAAGTAACTGATGTATGGGTTACTGGGTCTGGTGGGGGGAGGGCTTTGTGTAACGTGCCTCCCCCCTCGGTCTTTACAGACAAGGGTTCACGTGTGGCTGGAACAACTGGGTCGGTGTACCAATCAGACCTGGGAACAGACAGACAACACAGCGGAAGCATAGATATACTCTGGGTTTGGTGGAGGTGGAACCCCAGAGCACGGTAAAAGTTGCTACCTGAGTCAAGTATAGACATAGTACATCTCATTGCCTTTACAGGAAAATCTAATGAATACTAAATTATACTAACCAAGGAAGTTACTTTACTGTACAGCGCGAGATCTCGTCACCATAGGGTGGCGAGACTGCACCTGACTACTGATGAGTGATGACAGAGGGTCATCCTCATCCTCTGACTCGTCGGTGAAGCCATGAGTCAGCACTGCCGAGTCAGGAACTAGACCCGCTGAAGGCAGTTCTAATTCCTCTCTAGCATGATAATGTTTCAATTTATTTACATGAATTGTCCTTTCCACCTGGTCCTCGAACACTCCTTTTATAACAAGATTAACCGGCCCCGCCCTTTTAATTACTCTATATGGTCCTCGCCACCTCGGAGCTAGTTTCCTGCTCTGATTGGCGGGCGCAGCCTCATTCACTCTCAATACGAGGCTTCCTTCTGTCAACTCAAGAGGGCGCACTTTCTTGTCATAAAAATGAGCATACCGAGTCCGTGCCTTCTTGGACGCTTCAGCTGCAATATTCCATGCATTTCTCATTTTTCCAAGGACCTCTGAAGGATAGTCCTCCCCGTATGCAACATTATGTCTGTTAAGCAGACCTGAGGGGAAATTGCATGAATTACCAGTAAACAAATGAAGTGGTTGGGTGTTAATTGATTGGTGGATGGCAGTATTCAAGGCGAACTGAACATAGGGTAGGTGTTCATCCCAGGTGTTTGCATCATGTTCAGCAAGGATTGCAAGCATATCCTTGACTGAACGATTAGTCCGTTCCGTCATTCCGTTTGCTTGTGGGTGGTAGGCCGTTGTAAAAGCCGAAGTTGTCTCTAAAATCTTACAAACTTCTCTAAATATATTCCCATTGAATTCTTGACCCCGGTCAGAGACTAAAACTTTAGGAGGTCCGAATACAGTAACGAACCTACGCAAGAACGCATCTGCAACCGTACGAGAATCCTTCTGAGGTAATGCAACTAGTGTAGTGTATCTAGACAGATGGTCAACTAGCACCAACACGTATCTGTTACCTGAATGACTGTGGTGTAACTCAATCAGATCGGCCCCCACACGATTTAACGGTTCACGAATTTCAGGAAATTCCTGAAGTGGGGCTTGTACCTTAAGGGTGCCTTTTCCTCCTCTGGCAACGAGGGCACGACTTCACGAAATTGATTACCTCAGAAAGTAATCCTGGAAAATAAAATAGAGACTTTGCTTTTAAGTGCGTTTTAAAGATCCCCGGATGCCCTGCAATTTTTGAAGCATGCGCAAGCTTTAACGCTGATGACCGCAACGCGTCCGGAATAACTAGCTGAAATACTGCCCTATCATTCTGGCTATTAACATAATACAGGACGCCCTGTTTCATCTCAAAATCATGAATAGGTAAATTCTTTTTCTTTTTCGGGTATTTTCCTCCCTCTAAATACTCAATAATTTCTTTCCATCTAGGCTCGCGCATCTGGTATTCTCTCATTTTATCTGATGGAATGGTTTCAATATTTTCATTAATCTGCATTGCCGCTATATTTCTACTTAGCGTATCTGGCACAACATGGGCTGGACCAGGCTTGTACAAAATCTGGAACGAGTGGGCCGAAAGTTCGTGAGACCAGCGTGACATTCGTGGGCATTTTGTTCGCTTCTTAAATATGTGTGTTAACGCTCGATGGTCTGTGTAGATTACAAAATGCAGCTGAAATAGGTAAGGCTCGAAATACCTAACTGATTCTACTACTGCCAGTGCCTCCCGATCCGTAGCTGAATAACGAACTTCAGGTCCTTTGACCTCCCTACTGAAATAGGCTACTGGATGGGGTAAATTATCTGCGTCTCGCTGAATTAAGCACCCGCCAATAGCAATACCGCTGGCGTCAGTGTGCACTTCCCACTCTTTCTCAAAATCAGGAATAGCCAATACCAGTGTCGTGATTAGTTGGTCTTTCAGTTTGCGATAGGCCTCGTCATGTTCTGATTTCCACACAAACTTCGCATTTTTCTTTGTCAGATCAGTCAGGGGTGCTGAAATGCCAGCGAAACCTTCAATGTGACGACGAAAATATCCGGCCGCCCCCAAAAACCTACGCACGTCCTTTGCTGTCCTTGGAGTAGGCATGTCAGCAATGGCGCGGCACGAATCTGGGTCAGGTCGGATACCGTCTGGGCACACCTGGAACCCCAGAAATTTGAATTTCTGAGCCGCCAGGGTGCACTTCTGAACATTCAGCCTGAAACCTGCCTGATCTAACAACTTCAAAGTCTCAGTCAAGTCCTGCAGGTGTTCCTCAAACGTCCTGGAATATATCACATCATCCAGGTACGCTAAAGAATGCCTACCCAGTACCGGACTAAGGATAAAGTTGATGGCCCTCTGAAACGACGAAGGCGCTGTCTTCAAACCAAACGGCATCCTACGGAATTGATAAGTGTGCCTACCATCCGAGAATGCTGTTTTTCCCTATCTTGTTCTGCCACCGGAATCGCCCAATACGCCGATTTTGCGTCAAGAGTTGAGAAATATTTAGCAGCACCAAATTGATCTATTATCTCCTGTATTCGGGGCAACGGATACACATCACCCTTAGTTAGTTCGTTCACCTTCCGGTAGTCAACACAGAAACGATAACTACCGTCCGGTTTCCGAACTAGCACAACAGGAGAGAGCAATGGTGACGTACTAGGCTCTATTACGCCCTGTCTCAACATTTTCTGGCACTCCTCCCTGATAATGTTCTTTGCCTGTTCCGGCAACCTCCACTGTCTTGTGTACACAGGCAAATGGTCACCAGTTGGAATGGTGTGCTCGATCTTATCAAGGAGACCAATCTGGTCATCCTCTGTCGCAAACAATTTCGGGAATTTTCGTAAAACTCCTCTCAGTGCCTTCCTATCCGCCTGTGCAACATGTTGCAAATCAAGTGCTGAAATTAATTTGTCCACTTCCTCTACATTCTGTGCAACATTTCTCGTCTCGTATTGTACTTTGGATGGTGTTTTAGTGTTCAACATATTCAGTGCACTACATTGTGCAGTGACGGCTGGCGTCTCAGCTGACTCATGGTGAAAGATTTCTGTGTCCTCCACCATGGTTCCCTGAGATACCCTATCACCTGCCCTGAAGCGAAAAGTCTTATGTGAAAGATTGACAACTGGAATGAGTGCACCTTTATCGAGCACTACAACTAAGTGATGAGGAATTAATAAACTATCACATCTCCCAGCCACCTGAAGGGTGGTACCTGGTTGTATGTGACGTCCCACGGCTACTTTAATAAATTTAACAGAATGTGGTGGGCAACTCTGTTTGGTCAATGCATGCAATGCGCATGACCTCTTAACTGTGTCTGGAAGAGACTTAAAAATCAATTTTGGATAGTGCGCATTATATTTCAGCTTCCTCTTAATTGAAGCTACAACTGGGGGATGGTCGATCATCTCCACTGGGTAGGAAGTCTGTCCCAACTGCAACCTGCAGTTCCTAGCCCCTTTTTGAGCAGACAAGGAATAATCAAATCGCGACAGAAAATCAGTTCCCATTAAGATGTGACCAGGAAAATCAAGGTTCTCTACGATCGTACATGTGTGAGGCTGCAATTCCCCATCAATCTCAAAATTAACTGTACCTTGACCTACGATCTCAATCTTTTCCCCATTGACTGCTGTTAATGTCTTTGCGCAACGTTGAAGACGTGCATACTTAAAATTGCTGAAGGCTGACTTTTTAATTACCGTCGCCTGGCTTCCTGTATCAACAAAAGCTGTCAATCTCACACCTTCCACTTTCACCTCAAAAGTAGGCCTACCATCACTAGGAGCCTGCTTTCATGCTTTCGTAGGAGTGACTTCGCAATCCCTCTGTATATGCCCGCGCTTCCAGCAGGAGTAACACCTCCGCGGATCTCTGTTGGTACCCCGCGCAGGGTGGCTCGAACTTGCAGCTGTGGGCTGCTTCCCGCCTGATGAACCCGCGCCACAGTTCCTCGGCTTGGCTCCCTCGCCTTTACTTAACGCCTCTACGTATGGCGACAACTGAGTGCCCGGCGTCTCCGTGCGCATCTGCCTGTCTAAGGCTGTGGCGGCCTGGGGTTGGGGTTGAGGTATGGTGGGGGTGGCCTGGGGTTGGGGTGTGGATGGAGGTTGGGGTTGAGGTATGGTGTGGGTGGCCTGGGGTTGGGGTGTGGATGGAGGTTGGGGTTGAGGTATAGTGTGGGTGGCCTCGGGTTGGGGTGTGGATGGAGGTTGGGGTTGAGGAATGGTGTGGGTGGCCTCGGGTTGGGGTGTGGATTGAGGTTGGGGTTGAGGTATGGTGTGGGTGACCTCAGGTTGGGGTGTGGATTGAGGTTGAGGTGGGTATGAGGTCGCCTGGGGTTGGAATGGGTATGGGGTGGCCTGGGGTTGGAATGGGTATGGGTATGGGTCTGGGGTTGGAATGGGTATGGGTATGGGGTGGCCTGGGGTTGGAATGGGTATGGAGTGGCCTGGGGTTGGGGGAAGGGTTGGTATGGGAACTGAGGATGGGGTTGGTATGGGAATTGAGGATGGGGTTGGTATGGGAATTGAGGATGGGGTTGGGGTTGTTGTAGTGGTGGATGAGGTGTACCTGAGCGGTCCCCAGTGGTGTCGGAAGAGGTGCTGTCCTCTACACTTCAACTTCCACTCCCACTGGTCCCTACTGACTGGTCACTGTCTGGGTTAAACATTTTCTGTGATTCCTGGTGTGCCACGTCTCTTCTAAACTACCCTTTAGTGCACCCTCGACCCGGACTCACTACAACCGTAACCTTATATAATAAAAAAAATCACAACTCTTTTCCAAGAGAAAACTACTAAATTCCCAAAGTAGGAAATATAACGATTTATCGAGAGAATCGCTGAAGTGAATCCAATGAATGGGTGTCTGCCCCGCACTCGTGTCTGACCGTGAAATATCCCGCAGTTCTATTGCTGAAACCTAAGTCCTTTATGTTAAAAAAAATTAAAGAATCTAATTTATATAAAACAATTTAAATGATAACGCAACTAACGCGCAGCACTCGTGATGGAGTAATAAAGAATATTTACTGAATTTGAATACTAAGCGCGCTTGAAGTGAGCAGCGTGGCCACTGATGACTGATGGAGCGGGACCAGCTGCGCTGAAAAAGCTAAGTCCCGCGCTTTTTCGCTTAAACGCTGAAAAATCAAAATTTTTGTTCTGAAGGGAAATAACTAGTTTTACGTTAATAAACCGCTCTAGCAATTAATATAGACACCCAGGACATATATTTGCTTACCAAAATTGACTTTTTATCAAAAAACTGCGTTTTTACTCAATTGCTGGACTCTGCCAAATTTTTCTGACTCCGAGGGAAAAAAATTCTATCACCCCAAATATCACAAAACTCCTTTAATTCACAAAAATTTGGGTTTCTCGTTCCCAGATATAAATACGTTATTATTTATTACTGACGTTGTATGCAGAACAATACTGACACATCGGGCGCTTCAACACTCACTAATTCGAATTTTCGTCAAAATCCGAGATTTTCACCTCAAATGGACTTTGACAAAATTACAACACGATTTTCTCGAAAAATAACTAAATTCGGCAAAAATGTTATTATCACTGTTTAATGCTTCAGAACAGAATTACGTCCCTTGCGCGCACTAGAGGGTAATACTGGCCCCAGAATATACACAAAACATGAAAATTCGAATTTCGCCAAAAAGTCAGATTCTAGCCCAAGCTGGACTAAGAAAATTTTTCACCTACGTTTCTACTGAAAACAGAATTCTAAGTCTTCAAACACAATTTTACAGTCTTACTGGTAAAAACTAGACAATATCACTCGCATCGACTGGGGAATCCTAATGACGCCCAGAACATACACGTGACCCACGAATACAAATTAATTACAGTTAACGACTTTCCGACATTGACTTAGCCGAAAACTTATCCCAAAATACTTAGAAATATTCCACGGACTCTATTAAGCATTTACACGCAACTTACTATCCCTTAAACTCCTTCACTTATCTATCGTGACCGACATATAGCCCTAAGTCCAGAGGATTAACTACGCTCTAGAAACAACGCCTCTGACTTAGACTAATACAACAGGGAATAGCAAAACTTAATGTACGCACTTAGCCTAATATGCAAGAAAATGCTAAACACTTTGATAAACAAAATTTTTAACCGGGGATTGAATTTAAGGGAAAAAAAATTAACCTCTAGAACAACGAAAATAAACGGAAATTACTTTATAAATTGAAGTATACTTAATTCAAAAATGCACTCGACTTAACCCTTACACTGCTCAGGGGTCCTTGGGACATTTACACCTCTGTGCGCAAGAAAAAAAAAATTCAAAATTTTTTTTTCGTCTTCTAAACATGTTAATTTGTGTCCCCTGAGCACGGAAAAAAAAAAAAAAAATCGTAGGTGACATATTTTGGGCGCAATTGACCGAGGAAGTCTGGCAAAAAGTGGGCGTTGACAGAGCGGTCGTCAGACCCGGTCAGCATCACCCGCGTTGACAGATGGGAGTTGCCACAAAGATATTATTACCTAATTGTTTCAATGTCTCCGATTGATTTTTTCTTAGTTTTTTGCAGTAATATTATTCAATAGCGTGTATTGTAATATATTTATATAATAAAAGTGGTTAATAATCGCTATACTCAAAAGTATGATGTGCATATTAGTGATTCAATTATTATGTTTATAAAACTATAAACAAATAGTTTTGCTGCTATTACACTTTATACACAGGTTATATATAAGTATTGGCATGTTTTGGTCACCATAACGAACCACTAAGTTGGTATTGAGAGTCGAAAAGCAACAAGGAGTTACCGCCACACACCAGCCAGCCACTCGCTGCCACTCCCTCAACACACGCACTAAACTTTCTCCCCCAACAATACCAGTTGTGGTGTTATTACACTATATACAGACGTTACATATAAGTATGTGTATATTTTATTCACCACAACTGTACAGCTAAGCTGATATAGTTAGTTCAGGCACTAAGAGTCGTCGCTATACACAGATGGCGGCTGGCGGCTCCCTCACTCTTTCAAGGTCACACGCACTAAACTTTCTCCCCCAACAATACCTTTCGCAGTGTTATTACACTATATACACATATTATATATAAATATCTACATGTTTTATGCACCGTAACTGTACACCTAAGCTTGTTTCGCCCAAAGAGCATAGTAGCCACCCTCTAAACAGCTAGACAAATCGTGCAGACGACGTCACCTCCGTCACCCATATGGCTCCTCCCAGCATAATCCTTTTGCTGTTAATACACTAATACACACAATATATATAAGTATCTACATTTGTGTTCACCATAGAGAAGCACTGACCTGGTATGGTGAATGCAAACAATAACAGGTGGCCACACAGTCAGTAAACGATGCTGTCTCCCTCCGTCTCTCAGCATCACTCCTCCCACAGCGCTAATTATTACAACAATCCTGCTATTATCACAAACCTGGTTATTTATATCACAGTCATTGGTCATCTGTAATATTGTCATCGCTAAATAATAACAATTATATATTTATTTTGACATTTTTCGGCGATGCTGTGGTCACAAGCTGAACATCAATGCTGTTCGCTCATGCTGCGTGCGCCGGCCTTGGTTGCTCCAACAGTACTGTGCCTCTCACACCTGAGAATATTGCCCACGATTTTTTTTTAAATTGCATCTGTTTACAAGAGCCCTGAGGAAGCTACTGTGAACCCCGTGTAGCCGCGGGCCATTTGAATCAGGCCTGGCACCCTATGGCGTATATATACGCCATGTGCACCATGGGACATGTTACTCAGGGCGTATATATACGCCATGCGCAGTTTAAGGGTTAATCTTATAATTGCTCCTACCGGCTCGCCGAACCACACCTAGCCTAGGGGCCACGACCATCTAGGTTCCAACAGAGCGACACGCAGCTTTCAGCAACAATTATGACTAGGGACGACTCAACCTCCACTAAGTGTGCGATCACTTAGTTGTTGAATCGCTGCTAGGTAGGTTACTAGTCCGTCCCTCGGAGGCCGCAACGCCCTTCACGGATTTCCGTTTTTCCTAGCGTTTTGGGTCGTCTAATAACGCCCTCGGACTATCTACTGGCGTCCCACAGATATATCCGCCCCGACAGCCCACAAGGAACTGCTGTTGAGAGTATGGCGGCTCCCAACACCTCTGAATTAATTGCAATGGGTCGAGTATGGTACCCAGTCCAATCAACTCGGAGCGGTCTCCTTTTCAATAAATCTATTTTAACAGCCTAATCTTACTAACTAAACCTTAATCATATCAGCCCGCATGACCCAAGATTCGCCAATCCCCACTCAAACGCACTGTTGTGAGGCGCACTGCTAATCCTGGCCCACGGCTGTCTCCTTAGCATCCGCGCATGTGTTCGAACGGCTAGACGCGTGAGCCTTTCAACAATTTCAAACAAAATTGTTGAAACCACCGCTGTGCACCATTGTAACACGGGTTAGGATTCTCTCTCTCTACTTCTCTTTTCTTCTTTGCCCTCTACCCGTATTCTTACTTTTTATTCTCTACCAAGGGACTCCAAAACTTTTACCAAAACCAACTCCACGCCACGTGGTCCTAAGACGATTGACCGACTTAGGATTCTACACCCAGTATGACGTGACCTAGGCTTTGAGCAAAACCCTAGAGTCGCCTCTACGCTGCCACCACCAGACCAGCAACACCGAGCAATGATCGAGGTCTGGATCGATCACGCTAATTAATCAACCTTGGGGCTTGATCCCCACTCGATGACCGTGGAAACTTAAGAGTGTGAAATTAATTACACGGGAATGATTCGATGTTAGAATCGATGTTAGAATCGGCGCCCAATCCAACTCTGCCTCGGGTGGACCACGTGACCAGGACAAGTATACACATAAAACACATGGAAATAATAAAAATGCAATTTATTACCTAATTAATTTATTAAAAGAAAAACTAAAACAAAATCTAAATATGTTCACTCCCTGTCACTTTAACACTCCCTACTTGACCAGAATGGCAATGAAGACTATTCTATAAATAACCATAGCAACTATACCTCTATGTTTTACCAGCTAAAGATGTTGGGCTGGTCTCGGGGAGAGGTAAGATGTTTGACCTCTCCCAGCTGCTCTCGTGTCCACACTGATCTCTTCCTCGTCTGGTCTAGCCCAGACTAGAACATTGTATCCTTCCGCATCGCTTACCCCAGTTACTTAGCAAGGTTTAAGTTATAACAATTAACCTCTGTTTGTACTGAATTGATCCAGACTGGTTGAATTATTTTACTGAAATTAAATTACACGAACATCTAACGGCAGAGCTGTTCCCGATCCCCCAAAATGGTTAATTGAACTTTGAGAAATAGTAGACATGTCAACCCTGATGACCAATGACCGCCGGTCACTCCGCCTTACAAGTTAGATCTGATTCGTGACGTCACTGATGGTGACTTAAACTCAATAATTAGAATACTCTTGATATTGTACCCAGAACTATTATCCAATACAATTTTAATACAAAATGAATAAAGGCTAATTTCTCTAAATTACTGAATACTATAGGATGATTCATTATACGCAGCTATGAACAAAGCGTCGGTTATTTCCACCGCGAATCCCCCTGGGGTCAGGTTCCCAGGTCACCATGCGGGCTCAGCTTCCCATTCTCTTTTGTCGATAAACCACTCTGGATAATTCTTACACCAGCCTAGTTTGTTACAGCGCAGCCCAATGAACTCGCCCCCTCGGGACAAAACTTAATTTAATTATAAAGCAGAGATCCTTTTTGCTTTATCAGTGAGGGGTATCTGATAATACCCTATCAAAAGATCGTCTTTGGACACAAAATGTGCTTGTCTTATTTGATCAAAACAGTCCTCAAACTGCGGAATTGGGTCAGAGTCTGGTGACAGAGTTTACTTTTCTATAGTTCGTACATAAGCGATGTATACCATCTGATATCTTTACCAGGAGACAAGGTGGGCTCCAATCACTGTCACTCAATTCGGCCAAATTAATATCCAAAAGATACTGTACTTCTTTCCTTATGATCTCCCTTTTCTCAGGATTCACTCTATATGGATGTTTTATCGGCAGCGCTTCTACATTCACATCGTGCATAACCTCTCAATGTTTTCGTGGCACGTCTGTGAAAAGCGATACGCTCCTTATTAGAATCTCTTTCAATTCGTGCTTCCGTTGGTCATCTAGATATGACAAATGTTCATCCCTAGCTTTTAACCACTTTGTATTAGAGATTCGGACTCCCGTCAGCTATCTCTAGCTTCGTCTTTTCCAATCCCATAATCTCTTGAGACATAGTACACATTACTGTCTAGTCCAATTGTCTATCATTTTCTCTAGTCCAATATTTCTTCAAGAGGTTCACGTGGCATAGCTGAGATTTCCTTGGTCTATCTGGCATATGTACCACATAAGTTACCTCACCCAGTACCTTCTTCACCCTATAACGTACTCAAAATTTAGAGTTATTCATGGTTCCTTTAACTGGCAGATACACTAACACCTTATCACTAACAACAAATCTTCAGTTTTTTGTGCCTTTATCATAATACTTTGCCATATTTTCTTGAGTTACTTTCAAATTACCTTTTGCTAACTCTCGTGCTCTAAACAATCTATATTTAAAACTGTGTACATAATATTTCATACTCACTTCGGTACTCCCAGATGTCAACTGGTCGTTCAACATATATATAGGATTTCGCACCGTATGCCCGTACACCAACTGAAATGGTGTCAAACCTGAGGACTCTACCACTGAGTCACCAATAGCAAACATTACTGGGGCGATGGCCTCGTCCCACTGTGGGCCTTGCTCAGCACAGTAAACTCCCAACAGGCTTTTCATGGTGCCATGGAAACGCTCGATGGCACCTAGTAACTGTGAATGCTAAGGAGAGGATTAAACTTGTTTTACATGCCAAAAATTCAATGTTTTTCGAAATAGCCTCGATTGAAATACGCTTCCAAAGTCTGAATGTAGAACTTTTGGCATTCCAACCCCTGAGAAATACTGCTGGAGTTTGTCAGGCAAAACTCTTGAAGTTATGCAGGAATAGCCTCGGGAAAACGTGTTTCCCTGCGAACCCTGGAACTCCTGCGGACATAATAAGCCTTTATAACCTGTTCCTATAACATTATTAATAACTAGAAATTATAACCAGCAGTAATTATCTGCCCAAATAACTTGTAAAATTCTTGCTGGTTTTGCCTTTGGCAATCTTTTGCTGTAACAGCCTGCAGAAATTGCTTATCATAATTACTACAATAAGAGCCTTCAATGATAACTCGCTGTACTAAC
This sequence comes from Procambarus clarkii, assembly GCF_040958095.1. Lineage (NCBI taxonomy): Eukaryota > Metazoa > Arthropoda > Malacostraca > Decapoda > Cambaridae > Procambarus > Procambarus clarkii. Next base: position 32,234,017 of record NC_091177.1, read on the forward strand.
CTTCCAAAATAATCTTTCTCAAGAGAAATATATGTTATTGCAACACGTTTTTTATTTGTTATTGTATAAGGTATAATATTTTCCATGTGAGACATTATGAGTACAAATTGTAACCTGACATCATGTTGCATCATCTTGCAGCTAATGTCTTTTATAAATTATCAGTCATAATTTTCAGTAGTATTAATCTGCAGCATTATCCTGCTGTTATAACCATTCGCAGTGAGCTCAGATAAATACCATCTGTAAAGTATAGTAGCAACAAACTGCAGTAATAACCAGATGTAATAACCTTTATCAAAAGTTTGTTATAATAACTCGCCTTAATAATCTACAGAAATAACACATCATAATTACCTGACGTAATCGCGAGCAGAAATAACACGAATAATTCCAAGTAATATCCAGCACAAATTTTAAAACACAAAAACATACTGTAACACCCTGTATAACTAGCTCCTCCTAATTCCCCGCCTCAATAACCCGTCTTAAGTAGCCTAATAACCTTTTCGTAACAGACTAATGTAATAAACTACCACAACAATCAGTTTGTGTAAATGATTAGATGTAACAATAAGTTGTTAAACTATCCCTAGTGACCTGTTATAATAACCCGCCTCAATAATCAGACTCAATATATTGAATGAACATCAAGCTGCTATTACAATGTGCAATTATAACTTGCACTAAAAACTACGAGTAGACCCTGTTGTAATAATAACTTACAGTTATAAGCTACAATAATAGCCTGTTGTAATAATATCCCTGAGGTTAACATATATGTTTAGTTTTAGTTGTTATTAAAGCCAAACTTCCGAGGTGACTTCATGTTTCATCTGTTTATGTCGGTTACTGATTTAATTACGTGTTTGGGGAATTTATAATAAACTGTTGACTTAAGGTAAAGGGAAGAAGGGAAGTAATAGGGGTCGACCTGAGGACCGTCTTGACCCCACCGGATGACCCCACACGCTCACCATGACTCTTCCTGATTAATAAAAGTTTGAACCCAGTAATTTATGCACCTCAGGTGGGGTGTATAAATTATGTGTATTAGGAATTTATATTAATAGTTTGAATAAAGAAAAATAACCAATTTTAATTATCAGCCATAAGAAACAGCAGTAATATCCTGTTGTAATAACCGCTTGTAGTGATCTCAGGTAGTAACCAACTGTAATGAATAGTAACAATAACCGGAATTAATAACCGGAAGTAATAATTTTCTTCAAAAGTTTGACGTATTAACTCGCCCTAATAATCTTCAGCAATAACACATCATAATATCCTGACACAATAACGTGCATAAATAACATCGAAGTTAATTCTGCTCGTAATATCCTGCAGAAATAATATAACACAAAACATTTTGTAACTCCCTGTATAACTACCTCCTCATAACTCCACGCCACAATAATTTGCCTTAATATCCTCCCGTCATAACTTCTAGAAATAACTTTTTCCTAATAGCCTGGTGTAATTACCAGAAACAACCAACCTGTGAAAATGCTCACACTTAACAACCAGTTGTTAAAACTTGCCAAGTAAACTGTTATAATAACCCACCTCCCTAATCAGTATCAATATCAATAAACAGCAAGCCGGAATAACAACCTGCCCTTATAACCGGCACTAAACCCTCATATAACAGCCTGTTGAGATAATAACTTGCAGTAATAAGATACAATAATAAACTGTTGTAATAATAACCTGCATTAATAACCAACAATAATAGTCTGTTGTAATAATAATTTGCCGAAAAACATACAATATTAACCTGTTGTAATAATAATCTATAGAATTTTCAAAATAAAATATTAAATTAAGTATCTGTTGTTGTTTGAGATTCATCTACTCAGAACAAAATACTTCCAAGTAGCACGGGCTATGGTGAGCCCGTAGTGGACTTTATATATTAAGTATCATTTAAACCCGTTATATGTTTTATTCTGAGTCGCTTTGAATTGTTATTGAAGCCAAACTTCTGAGGTGACTTTATGTTTCATCTGTTGTTCAGGACTTTATTCAACATGTTCGGTTACAGAGTTTATTATGTGTTTCGAGAAATTATATTAAAATGTTGACTTAAGGTAAAAGGAAGATGCTAGTTATATGGGGTCGACCTGAGGGCCGTCGTGACCCCAGCGGGTGACCCCACACACTGACCATGACTCTTCCTGATTAGTCAAGACTCACAAATAATTAAATAGCAGCCCGTCCTCCTAAAGTTTCCCAACACCAAGAAACTGTCATGTTAAACTTCCATTATCCTAACCTACCATGGTCGCAAGCTGCTACCATTTTCTAGTATAACAATTTTTGGCCTTAGGTAGAGTATACGTCAAAATGCAACGTTCTATTTGGAGGACGGGTTGTATATAGACCTTCACCTCAACACTAAGTGACACTAAGAACCTTTTGTCTGAAGGAAGTAATAACCATTATGTAGTGAATACTGCCCTCAAGTACGTATGAGAAAAATCTTAATACAAGACTCCTGTCACCTATATAAATAAAAATGGAAATGTTCGTTTGTGCATGACCGCTCATCTCCGAAAGTTCTTCACCGATTGCTTTTAAATTTTCACACAACGTTCCATTCGTATCGGAGCAGGTTTTTATATACAAATATATATATAGATGTCACGTCTATGAAGGTATAAAAAAAACATTCTTTTTCTGAAAAAACTGAGTTTTTCATGTGTTTTTCAAGTGAGGGAAGTCTTCGAAACCTCTTTACCGATTCCTTTGAAATTTTGACACAACTTTGCATTCAAATAGGCGCCTCTTTTTACATATCTACTATATACATGCCTCACCTGTGACAGGAAGAAAACATGTTTTTTTTAAAAAAACAGCACCATTTGTTAGACATAAGAGCAACACACGCTGTAATCTCCAAAAGTTCTTCACCGATTGCTTTGAAATTTTAATACAACTTTGCATTCAAATAGGTGAGTCTTTTTATATACCTACTATATAGATTCCACTTCTGTGACAGGTAAAAACATGAGTTTTTAAAACAGCGCCATCTGTTGCACATAATAGCAACATGCACGCTATACTAAATATGTCACAAATTCCATTTCAATTTTCCAATTGCATTGATAAATTTTATTTTCATAGATTTCTATTTATTTCATTTTTTATTTAATTATTTTGTGTGACATTGTGTTGAAATTGAGCCGTGTTGTTTACCATACCGTTCATTTCGTAAGTATAAGTATAGATGCCACACCTGTGACACTATGCTTTTGTTGAAAAAAACACCAAATGTTGCATGTAAGAGCAACACACATGCTATACTAAATATGTTACAATTCTATTACAATGTTTCTGATTGCATTGATAAATTAAATTTTCAAAGATTTTGAATTATTTTCATTTTGATTTAATAATTTTGTATGAATTGCGCTGGAATTGAGCTGTTTTGCATACTATACCGTTCGTTTCTTTAGTATAGTTTATTTTCTTATTTTTTCATATTTTCATTTATTTTTTTAACTGTTTTTCTTATATTTCAGTGATGGAACATCAGATCACTTGATATTCCCAATTTTCTGATTGGAACATCAGACTATTTGAGAAGGCATCGGACGAGGGAGTGGGGAATGGTGTGGACGATGAGAGGCCGGAACTGAGAAATGGTGGGGAGGACGAGGGGACAAGGGAGGGGGTGAATGATGTGGAAGGACGAGGGGACGGGGGAGTTTGGCATGGTGGGGACGAGGGGATGGGGAATGGAGAAAGGTGGGGAGGATGAGGGGATGGTGGAGTGGGGAATGGTTGAGAGGCAGCGGAGACGGGTGAGGGGGGGAGGCATGGTGGGGAGGACTGGGGGACAGGGAAGGTTGCTGTGGCTCAGCAACGAACACGCGTTGCTGAGCCACAGCAACGCGTGGCAGGCTACTACTAGTTTTAAGAATGAAAACATTGACTCGTGTCAAGACAGTTATGATCTCTGGGTCATGGTCACTATAGTGTGTTTACTTACGTTAGCATTAATCAACAGTTGCACCGTTTTATCACGTGATCATGTATACTTTTTTAACTCATCTAGCCTGTAGTTATGTATATCGAAGAGCTGACCTAATATCCAAGAGGTCATGTACAATATAGAGCAGACGTAACAACCACGTATTCATGTATACTGTAGAGCTGACCTGACAGCCACGTGGTCATGAGAAGCTGCTGGTCTTGCAACCAAAAGGTCATATATTTTGTGGAATTGGCTTCTCTGGCAACGATGTTGTCATGTATACTCTGGAGATGTTAACCTAGTAACGATGTTGTCATGTATACTGCAAAGCTGCTTGTCTGAAAACAACATTGTTTTGTACACAGCGAAGCTGGCATGTCTGGCAACCACGAAGTTCTCAATATTGTGGAACTGCTTGTCTGGTAAACCAAGAGGTCAGGTACACTGTGATGTTAGTTTACCTGGCAACCACATGTTCATATAACCTGTAGAAGCCCTCGTCTGGCAGTCACATTCTCAGGTATACTGTGGAGTTGTCAGTCTAACAACCTGCGAACATAACCAGACCTTATAACCTGTTCCTATAACATAACTAATAACTAGAAGTTATAACCAGCAGTAATTATCTGCCCAAATAACTTGTAAAATTCTTGTTGTTTTTGCCTTTGGAAATATTTTGCTGCAACAGCCTGCAGAAATTGCTTATCACAATTACTACAATAACAGCCTTTATTGATAACTGCAGTAATAACCTTCCAAAAAACTTTTTCAAGATAAATATATTTTAAGCAACCCGATGTTATTTGATTTTGAATAGGGACAAATATTTTCCATGTGCGATATTATGAGTACAAATTGTAACCTGGCATCATGTTGCATCATGTTGCATTGTAACAAGCTAAGCTGGTTAAGAAGCTTACAGAGCTTGTTTCATATGGTATCATACAGGGGACACAATCTAGGATGGGAGTCAGTGGTGCTGTCTACCTGAATTGTCAGACAAGATTCCCAATGTGATTACAGCGGGGGATTAGTCAGATTTGCCAAACACGTTGTGTTTAACTCACTAAACTAAGTTTCAGAAATGCACGTATTAAAGTAATATACATATTTAAGTAGTATAATCAACCTTGCCTAAGCACCTATGTTAATTTAACATCATTTAGAATAAAGAGTAACTTGGGGAACTTACATCCCGACCCAGGTCAGAATGCAAGTGGAACTCCCCCCCCATCCTCCCCACCACCAAGCCTGCACCTCACCCCCACCTTCACCCTTCCTCTCCTCCCAGACGCCACCTTAGTTAATTTATCATGTACAAAGTTATTGCTGAGTTTTGAGAATATTATATATCTGAGACTGGGATCAAGATCTACAGTAAGCAAGAAAATATATAGACTCCTTTTAATAGTAACAAGTGTTAGGGGAAAGGGGCAGAGAATTCATTTAGAATAATAACTACTTTCTGATGAGCCGTGTGACCTCATCCCAGTTAAAGGAACATCCAAACTTGTGGAAAATAAGTACCTATCATCTTGTTCATTAACTCATTTAAATGAGGTAAATTCATAGGATAAATAAAATGGAAATTAATAATTAAACCTGATTAGTGTCTATAAAATTACCATCAGTTTGAATAGATTATCTTTGTCAATTAACCAGGATAGCTAGTCTGGCAGTGAGTGAGACGGGCGGAGTAATCTTGGGTAGCTGCTGGAAGCTGGGTCAAGGACAAGGAGTCAGTGTGGTTTGGGGCATCAGCTGGGCAAGACAGGTCCCTCCCTGAGACAGGGTCGCAACATCTGACCCGGGGTCTTGGCATGTAAGGTAAAGTGGCTTTTCTTGTAGTGAAGTGTCCAGTTAATGTAATCGTCATCAGTGCCTCAGATAGCAAGTGTTCATTCTTTGTCAAATATATATATTTTATGTTTAAGTAAACTTGTGATTGAATTAAGTTGTGTTGAGTGAGTTTCCCCCATTTTAATGTGTTCTTGTATTAGTGAATCCACGATCCATGGTTTGTTGAGTAAACCTCTGGTGAACTTTGCTAGCCTCCCTTTGTCTATTTATTATGCATTTAAGCTCCTTAAGTTGAGTTAGTCCACACTTTAAAGTAGATTCAATCCTCCCGATCACATAACTGGGGAACCACTGTCGTTGGTTCAGAAGTAATTGATTGGCCCGTTTGTCGGAAAATCCGACACCATTTAATAATATTACATGCAGGCAGATAATATTGCTGCTGCATTGTATAAACAAGTTACCCATAGAAAATGTAACTTGTAGTGGAATTTCCGTCTATAGAAAACGGGATATCATTAACACATACTATTATAAATTACCACCTATTATGGTGGGAATTATTCTTAAATACATTAGTCTTTGGACTTTACCATCATAAAAACATCTCACATATATTAACTTAATTATCAGAATTAAAATAGAGTAAATGTGACCCTTCTATCACTTACTGTCATCTGGACAATGTAGGCCAGTAGCGTCAGTTGTGAGGGAGTGGTCAGCCATTGTTATTGTACTTAGACCAGAGGCGCACGGGAGCAAATACGGCTCCTGTTAATTTTACTTGGACGAAGTGTTATGGAAACAAAAGGTGTACCATCATCAACACGCTGTCAACAAATACAAGTTAAGTGTTCTGCCGAAACCCATTTATCTAATCATTTATGGCCATTAATGTCAGTAGATAGGGTGAGCCAGTTAGAATACGAGATCGCCTCATACTAAAGGTAATTAAGCCTAGGTCTTTATGGTTCCCTGTACAGTGTTTTCTCTGATATAGCTGTCATATATTAGGATTCTGGCTTCATAGCTAGCGCCCTTTTGACAGGTCAAGACGAGGAAGCAAGACTTTGTGCACCAGTTACTGGGTGATGGAAGCTACCTCAAAGAGGATAATTTGGTGTCTACATCCTGGTTATACCTGGTGGACTAAGGCCTGCTGTACAATAAGATAAGGAACCTCTTCAATGTTTAACAATGTGTAGTTAATACTGTAGTTTGATTGGCTGCATATATATAAATTTAATATAAATCCCCCCCTAATGTGTAGAGGATAGATTTGTGAGATTATTGCAGAAATACAGTCCACTTATCATACAAATTGCTATCGAAGTATATAAATTAACGTAAATATAAATTCTATATTAATTAAATAAATATAAATCTCACAGGTCGGTTCCCACATTATTTGGTCATCTTCGAACCGGATGACAGATTATTGGTCCTAGGTTCCCACATTATTTGGACTTTCAGAACCGGATTATTTGGACCTTCGGAACCGGAATATTTGGTCCTATGAACCCACATTATTGGTCATCTTCGAGTCAGATTACAGATTATTTGGTCATCTTAGTACCGGATGAACCAGTTAACCAGTGGATTCATTAAATATACTAGTGCAGTGTGATTTATACAAAGCCAGCAGTCAAAGACGGCGGCGTTGCCTCGTGCGAGCTCAGGAACCCCCCTCAGTTCATTTCAGCCTCATCAGCGGTTTCATATGGTCACTCACAAATTTGGTGGCGTGTTATTCCGTGAAATGACAGCACTAATATTGAAGCCAGCCAAATTAGTGGCTGTGTCTTCGCGAGAGATTATCTACGAATTTTGTGAAGTTTATTTCGCGAGGTCACTAATAATATTTAATACTTCTAGATAATATTAGAAGTTTCATAGAGGCAATTCAAAGGCTATTATCAATAATTGTGTATATTATTTCTCCAAAATAGAGAATTATTTAATATATTGCCTAGTGTTCACAATATAATATTTACTAATTGCCAACCCACAACAGGGTAGGATATTACCATTGACTAGTTGAACTATTTATTGTTCATCCTGTTCCCATTATTACCATAGTCTAGTTGTACTATATTAAACAACCTATCACCATTAATGAATGGTCCAGACCCTATTTTGGGTGTAATTTTATCAACTCGAGTTGAGTTGTGTATATATAATAATTTACTTATGATCATTACACCTTTGAGTGATTAATTAGTGTCTATACCATCCTTGGGTGATATAGAAGAGCTAACCTAAAGGTACTTCCATGACACTGGTTTATCACTCAAATCATTAGTGTGTATGATTGTATATATATAATGTGTATTAATTTTAAGTGCTAACCTCTAGTAGAGGTAGGATTACAGCCTAGTGAGTGCAGAAATTTTACCCTAGGCTACCATCAGTGCTTGTTCAGTATTATGAGCGACCTCAAGTCTACCAGGTGGTACAACCATCAGTACATTTAGGCAGGTACGTCTGTAGAGTACAAGCCATTGTGGTGGACAAAATACCAGTAGACCTACAAGTTCAAGGTCTGAGAGCAACAGCCAAATTCCTGAGAAATAGAGGAATAAAATTGGCAGATAATATTAAGTCTGATCACCTCACCAACTTCGGTCTCCTTGTTGGGACAGTCTATTGCCATCGATTCATCGGTAGCCCTACTAAATATCAGGGCATAACCATGTTAAATTCTACAGGAGGTAAATTACTCTCAGGCCCAGTATCAAGCCTGAGGAGACCTATGGCTGCAGATAAACAATACCAATAGAAATCTAAATTTGTCAGCTGATTATATTTCTCCAGTAGCATTATACTAAGGAGATTACAGCTGACTATAACAACAGAGGTTGATATTAGTATCATCATTTAAAGCTGAAGATGAGTTCATGCGGCCTCAGTGGCAAATCAGTGAACAGTAGCCTAAACAGCTACAAGTCACTATGACCAATGTCACTGAACCCACTGCAGTCTCAGAACCGTACTCTAATTTAATGATGAGCTATTCAATCTTCTGAATCAATTAACTAAATTAAACCCCAATAAATCTGATGACTGATTTGATACATTTATTATTTAATCAAGATGTATTCCATGGGCCTCAGTGTTTATATATCAGTGACCAGTTACCTGAACAAACTTCAAGTTATATCGAATGTCACTGATCTCACTGCAGTCCCTGAATCATACTTGACTGTAGTACTTGATCACATTCAGTCTTCTGGGTTAAATAATATGTAATTAGGCCTGAATTTTAGCCTTTCAAGAGTTAACAGGGAAATGAATTCGCATTAGACTTCTAACCCCCTGCAACTCTAGTACGGGACATCCGTCCTGTACGAACAGACGCACAAATGTGTGATTACTAACTACTAATATCAAATTAATCTAATAATTCGAAGGAGGAATATCGGTGTTCGTCTGTTCTAAATAGGACTTCGACCCATGAGCAGCCCCCGGGGAATTATGTCGGAAAATCCGACACCATTTAATAATATTACATGCAGGCAGATAATATTGCTGCTGCATTGTATAAACAAGTTACCCATAGAAAATGTAACTTGTAGTGGAATTTCCGTCTATAGAAAACGGGATATCATTACCACATACTATTATAAATTCACCACCTATTATGATGGGAATTATTCTTAAATACATTAGTCTTTGGACTTTACCATCATAAAAACATCTCATATAAATTAACTTAATTATCAGAATTAAAATAGAGTAAATGTGACCCTTCTATCACTTACTGTCATCTGGACAATGTAGGCCAGTAGCGTCAGTTGTGAGGGAGTGGTCAGCCATTGTTATTGTACTTAGACCAGAGGCGCACGGGAGCAAATACGGCTCCTGTTAATTTTACTTGGACGAAGTGTTATGGAAACAAAAGGTGTACCATCATCAACACGCTGTCAACAAATACAAGTTAAGTGTTCTGCCGAAACCCATTTATCTAATCATTTATGGCCATTAATGTCAGTGGATAGGGTGAGCCAGTTAGAATACGAGATCGCCTCATACTAAAGGTAATTAAGCCTAGGTCTTTATGGTTCCCTGTACAGTGTTTTCTCTGATATAGCTGTCATATATTAGGATTCTGGCTTCATAGCTAGCGCCCTTTTGACAGGTCAAGACGAGGAAGCAAGACTTTGTGCACCAGTTACTGGGTGATGGAAGCTACCTCAAAGAGGATAATTTGGTGTCTACATCATGGTTATACCTGGTGGACTAAGGCCTGCTGTACAATAAGATAAGGAACCTCTTCAATGTTTAACAATGTGTAGTTAATACTGTAGTTTGATTGGCTGCATATATATAAATTTAATATAAACCCCCCCTAATGTGTAGAGGATCGATTTGTGAGATTATTGCAGAAATACAGTCCACTTATCATACAAATTGCTATCGAAGTATATAAATTAACGTAAATATAAATTATATATAAATTAAATAAATATAAATCTCACAGGTCGGTTCCCACACCGTTCCCGCAATCAATTAGCAGGATTATAGAGGTATTCGGGATCGGTGGTGGCAGCAGGAGGGTCTCAGTTTTGCTAGTAACAAGGTACAGCGTTCTCATGTCGTGATGTGTAGGTGATAAAACGCCCAAGGTCGCGAGGGCAAAACTGAAGGTACAGCAGGACTCTGGTGAACATCAGATTTGTTAATTAACGGCGGGATAAAAGGCAGAAGGGAGACATTCAGTCAGGCCTCCCGTTACAGAATCATGTTGCGTCATGATGTATCATGTTGCATCATGTTGCATTATAATGTAGCTCTTTGTGTCTATTTTAAAACGCATTACGTATGTTAGGAATTTATATTAATAGTTTGAATTAAGAAAAATAACCAATTTTAATTATCAGCCGTAAAAAACTGCAGTATTTTCCTGCTGTAATAACCGCTCATAGTGATCTCAGGTAATTACCAACTGTAAAGAACAGCAGCAATAACCAGAAGTAATATCCAGAAATAATAACCTTTTACAAAAGTTTGCAATAATAACTCGCCTTAATAACCTACAGTATTAACACATTATAATAATCAGACGTAATAGCGAGTAGAAATACCACAAATATTTCCATGTAATATCCAGCACAAATTATAAAACACAAAAACATGCTCTAACTTCCTGTTACAAGTAACTAGCCTGTTAACCTATAACTAGCTCCTCGTAATTCCTCGCCCCAATAACCTGTCTTAACTAGCCGAATAACCGTTTCCTAATAGGCTGATGTTGTAACCAGCCACAGCAATCACGTTGGGTAAATGATCAGACGTAACAGTTGTAAACTATCCCTAGTGACCTGTTATAATAACATAATAACCCGCCTCAGTAATCAGTGTCAATAATCTGAATGAACAACAAGCTGGTATAACAACCTGCCATTATAACTTGCACTAAAAATCTACGAGAACAGCCTGTTGTAAAAATATCCTGGAGTAATAGCCTATATAATCAGTTTCTTTTTATACCCAATTAAATATATGCTCCTAGTCGCTTTTAATTGTTATTGAAGCCAAACTTCTGAGGTGACTTTATGTTTCATCTGTTTATGTCGGTTGCTGAGTTTATTACGTGTTTGAGGAATTAATATTAAACTGTTGACTTAAGGTAAAAGTAAGGTTCCGTTTTCCATGGTGTCGACCTGAGGACCGTCGTGACCCCAGCGGGTGACCCCGAACACTAACCTGAGGACCGTCGTGACCCCAGCAGGTGACCCTACACACTGACCTGAGGACCGTCGTGACCCCAGCGGGTGACCCCACACACTGACCTGAGGACCGTCGTGACCCCAGCGGGTGACCCCGAACACTGACCTGAGGACCGTCGTGACGCCAGCGGGTGACCCCACACACTGACCTGAGGACCGTCGTGACCCCAGCCGGTGACCCCCACACACTGACCTAGACTCTTCCTGATTAATAAAGTCCTCAACCCAGTAATTTATGTTAATAATTTGAATAAAGAAAAATAAACAATCCTAATTTTTAGCCGAAGGAAACTTCAGTATTATCCTGCTGTAATAACCTCTCGTAGTGATCTCAAGTAATAACCAATTATAAAGAATAACAGCAATATCCGGAAGTAATAAACATAAGTAATAACCTTCTGTTAAAATTTGACATAATAACTCGCTCTAATAATCTCCATTAATAACACCTCGTAATAACCTGATGCAATAACGTACATATACAACATCAAGTTATTTTTGCACGTAATATCTTGCAGAAATAATAACACACAAAAACATATTGTAACACCCTGTAGAACAACTTCATCATAACCCTGTGTTAATGTCCTCACATAATAATTTTCCGAATTAACCGTTTCCTAATAGCCTGGTGTAATTACCAGCCACAACATCCAACCTGTAAATGACTAGACTTAACAACCGGTTGTGAAAACTTCCCTAGTAACCTGTTATAATAACCCGCTTCACTGTTCAGCATCAATATCAATAAATAATAAGCTGGAATAACAACCTCCTCTTATAACTGGCACTAAAACCCCTCCAATAATAAATAGCCTGTTGTGATAGTATCTTAAAGTAACAACCTTCAGCAAGAGCTTGTTTTAATATCTTTCATAATAACCTACAATAATTACCTTTTGTAATAATAACTCATATTAATAACCTTCAATAATAGCCTGTTGTAATAATAACCCGTAGAAATTTCGCAACAAAATACTATTTTAACCATCTGTAGTTGTTGTTGTTTGAGATTCATCTACTCTGAACAAAAAGTTGCAAGTAGCACAGGCTATGGTGAGCCCGTAATGGACTTTATATATTAAGTATCATTTAAACCCGCAATTATATATTTTATTCTGAGTCGCTTCTAATTGTTATTGAAGCCAAACTTCTGAGGTGACTTTATTCACTGAGGTTTCATCTGTTGTTCAGGACTTTATTCAACATGTTCGGTTGCTGAGTTTATTACGTGTTTTGGGAAATTATAATAATATGTTGACTTACGGTAAAAGGAAGATCCCCGTAAATATGGGGGTTGACCAGAGGACCTCCGTGACCCCAGCGGGTGATATTGAAACCCCTCTCGTTGTTGAGCGGAAAGTGGCTCATGTGGCAGTGATTTTTTAACATACATGAGACACATATTCTTTGATCTGGGATTATAACACTGATAATTACGCAGATTCTGTGGAGTTTTACCTGTGGGAGTTAGGGTTTCTTGGAGGTAGACAATATCTACGTCTTCAGTCATAACCTTATGATGGAGGTCAGAATACCGTTTCCTAAGAGAACCAATATTCCAACTGAGTATCTTGGTGACACTGTACCTGTTTTTATGAGTTTGAGAGGGCGCCATTGTTCATTGATTTTAGTTTATATCATGGTATCCGGGTACACGTTGGTAACTCTACACTTAATGTTTTGAATGCCTATGCTCCTACTGGCCTCCTCCAGTATACTGACCTACCTAATTTTGCAAATACTGACCCTACGATCTTAATTGGGGATTTAAATGCTAAACACAAAAAATTAGGGGATTAACTCACAAACACCAATGGGAGCAAATTGTTGGCACTTCTCGATGAATATGATGATGTTCAAATTATCAGTAGGAATCAACCAACGGAAATATATAGAGGCGTCTTAGATAGGTGCATTGGCTTTAACCTGTCATACACTACTCATGAGACTGATATTATGGATGACTTAATGTCTGACCATTTAGCCATAACAGCTAACATACACGTGGCTAATGTTGACCTACCTGGCACTAAGCTTAGTAGACGCAGGCTAGCAGTAAGGAAAGAGAAAGAAAAATTCTTTATAGACAGCATAGCACATTGGTATAACAATTATGAGCCTGAGAATGTACAACAGTTTTATGATGACCTCGTGAATAAAACCTAAGAGGCCATCAAAAATAGTGAGTCACACCAAACAAAAAGACGTACCGGTAAGCAAGTCAGACACAACCAGTACTATGATGATGCTAAACTGAAAGAGCTTAAATCAATTGCTAGACAGACAGGTAAAGCATATAAGAACCTTAGGACTCCTCAAATGTTAAAACTGTGTCAGGCTGCGCTTGCAGCGGCAAGGAAGAGAATGGCTGAACTGAGAACATCTGAATGGGAGGGTTTTGTTAGTGGACTTAACCTGCATACTTCCTTGGGCAAGGCCTGGAAAGGCATAAACAAAATTATTGGAAAAAATAATAGACAAGTTTCACACCCAAACCCGCTACAGAAAGCCAATCAGTTAATTACAAAATGGGTTCAGGTTTCCAGCTTTGGAATGTTACTAGCAAGCACTAGGTAGAAATTGCAGGCGAGGTCCACAGACAGAAATTCTCTCATAGATTTCATGTTGAGCAAGCAACATGATGAATGTGATGATTTATATACAGATTATGAATTGGATGCAGCCGTCTCCAGGGGCAGTAGCACTGCTCCGGGTGAGGACGGTATCACCTATGATATTCTAAGACTCCTACATCATGTACCCGGTAACCCATTACTAGAATTGTTTAATGACTGTTATGTCACTGGGCAACTGCCAGTATCATGGACCACCAGTCTTACTGTACCTGTACCATAGCCTGGCCAACCTGATGCTTTCCGTCCCATCTCACTGACCAGTTGCGTGTGCAAAACCTTTGAGAGAATGGTGCTTAATAAATTATTGTATAGAGTTCAAGAGCACATGTCACCTGATATCTATGGGTTCACACATGGTAAAAGTGTAGACAACTGTATCACAACCTTTCTCACTGTTCATGACAATAAAATGCACAAGTACACAACATTTCTTAATTTAAAAAATGCCTTTGATATTGCTAATAGGGAAGTGATTATGTATGAATTAGCGAGAATGGATATAGGTGGACAATTAGTAGTAGTAGTAGGCATCCTTCAGTCTCGGAAAACTATTGAGTTGCGCCCTACAGGGCGCAAAGCCTGGGTAGGTAGATATTTCGGAAAAGCTGTTACCCATGCAGCAGGTCCCCCCCCTCTCCACGTTGCTGAAATAATCCAATAGAAAGGCAAATGCCAATACACATGGTTCCAACAACGTCGCAGGAGCTGCCAGAACGAGGTCGACGTCAACAACGAACTGCCTTAGGGGCTCCAGCTCCTGATTTTTCCTCGAGGTTCACTCCTGAAGCCTTTCCCAAAAAAGGGGTATGGCCGCAAGGCAGCGGAGGTTTAAAATCAGTATTTTCCTTCCCCTAGATGGGCTACCTTCCCAGGCTATCGAGTCCCGTCTACCCGGAGCAGCTGGTTTTAAGGCGCCAGAGGCACGCCCTCGCCCCTTCTCCTGTCGGTAAAAGCAGTTCCGCCGGACTTAAAAACAAAGCCACCCGTGCAGGCCAGGAGTTGGACTTGGTTGTCAGCGGCTATTGGAGACGCATGCCGTATAGGAGCATTTAATAGGTCATGGGAGCTCGTCCCCCATTACCACCCCCTGGCTATGACAACCCCTTGGAACATGATGGACAATTATTACAATGGATACGGGGCAATCTTACCAACCGGAAGTCCTCTCCACTGTTCCAAGGCTACAAGAGTGAAACTAAATTAATGCAACTAGGCAACCCACAAGGAAGATTACTCAGTCCTACCGTGTTTAATGTTCTAATTAATGCCCTACTAAAATTAATCCCAACTACTCTGGCAAACGTCACTATCAGCTATGCAGATGACATCCTTGTACATACTAAAACCCACCGCGAAATGCAAACAGTCTTAAATTGTAAACATACAGCTTGTGAGAGCCTTGGTCTTGTAATCAACGCTGGTAAAACAAAGGTATTTAACAGACAAATTGGCAACCGCAAAAGTGGACCACGAAAACTTAAGACAGATAACATACCAATAGACTTTGTCTCATTTTTCAAATACCTTGGTGTCTCTGTCCCTTGTACCTCAGCTGCAGTCAATAAGTTACATCAACAGTGTAGAGACAGACTCAAGGCTCTCAGAACTGTAGTGAGGTACAGCTCCAAGTACGGTGTTATTATTAGAATAGCAAAAATGATGTATTTAGCATATATAATGTCTCTGATAGACTATCATGCACCAGCTTTGGTCCTGCAAAATGGCAAAAGTATCGATAGACTGGAAAAAATGCAAAATGAAGCACTCACAATTATACTTGGCGTTAATCAACGGTTGCACTGTAGATATCACGTGATCATGTATACTTTGTAGCTCGCTTACCACGTAGTCATGTATACTGTAGAGCTGACCTGACAGCCACGTAGTCATGTATACTGTAGAGCTGACCTGACAGCCACGTGGTCATGTATACTGTAGAGCTGACCTGACAGCCACGTGGTCATGTATACTGTAGAGCTGACCTGACAGCCACGTGGTCATGCATACTGTAGAGCTGACCTGACAGCCACGTAGTCATGTATACTGTAGAGCTGACCTGACAGCCACGTGGTCATGCATACTGTAGAGCTGACCTGACAGCCACGTAGTCATGTATACTGTAGAGCTGACCTGACAGCCACGTAGTCATGTATACTGTAGAGCTGACCTGACAGCCACGTGGTCATGCATACTGTAGAGCTGACCTGACAGCCACGTAGTCATGTATACTGTAGAGCTGACCTGACAGCCACGTGGTCATGCATACTGTAGAGCTGACCTGACAGCCACATGGTCATGTATACTGAAGAGGTGACCTCTACAGTTATTGAAGCCAAACTTCTGAGGTGACTTTATATTTCATCTGTTTATGTCGGTTGCTGAGTTTATTACGTGTTTTGGGAATTTATATTAAACTGTTGACTTAAAAGGTAAAAGGAAGATCCGAAGTGGGTAGGGTCGACCTGAGGACCGTCGTGACCCCAGCGGGTGACCCCTCACACTGACCATGACTCTTCCTGATTAATAAAGTCCTCAACCTAATAATATATACACCTCAGGTGTAATATATAAAATAAGGTGTGTTAGGAATTTATATTAATAGTTTGAAGAAAGCAAAATAGCCAGTCTTAAATTGTTATTGAAGCCAAACTTCTGAGGTGACTTTATGTTTCATCTGCTGTTCAGGTCGTTATTCAACATGTTCAGTTGCTGAGTTTATTACTCAGTAACAAATTATATTAAAATGTTGACTTAAGGTAAAAGGAAAAACATCAGACATGGGCTCGAGCTGCGAACCGTCCTGACCCCAGGTACTGACCCCAGACAATGACTATGACTCTTCCTGTTTAATGACGTCCTCAACACAGTATTTTATTTACTCCTCATGTGCCCTGCCTGAACAAACAAATTATTCACAACAATAACCATCCGAAATAAACCATCACAATAACCCATAATAACAATAATCCACCATAATATTCCTCCAAAATAATCTACCACAATAACCATCTCTAATAGCCCACGAGAATAATCCATCAGAATAATCATCCAAGATAACCCTCAACAATAATCCAACACAAAAAACCCTCTGGTTATTCCAGAGGTTAA
This sequence comes from Procambarus clarkii, assembly GCF_040958095.1. Lineage (NCBI taxonomy): Eukaryota > Metazoa > Arthropoda > Malacostraca > Decapoda > Cambaridae > Procambarus > Procambarus clarkii. The sequence goes on from NC_091177.1 coordinate 32,251,272, forward strand.
TAATAATAATCCACCACTATCATCCTCGATAATTATTCACCTCAACATCCCTCAATATTTATCCATTACAATAACCCTCTAAAATGATTAACAACAATAACCCTCTGTAATTATCCACCACAATAACTGTTGATATTCATCAACGAAATTATTCCAACAAAATATTCCACCATGATAACCCCCTATAATAATCCCATAAAATATCCTCCAAAATAATCCACCACAATAGCCCTCCAAAATAATCCATCATAATAACCCACCAAAATAATCCACCACAATAACCTATAATAATCCACCACAATAACACTATAATAGTCAACCACAATAACCCTCCCAAATATTCCACGACAATAATGTTCCATAATAATCCCCCATAAATAACCCTCCAAAATAATCAACCACATTAATCCTTCATAATATTCCACCACAATAACCCTTCTTAATAATCCACCAAAATAACCCTTCGTAGTAATTCACTACAATATACTTTGTTATAATCCTCCATAATAACCCTCCAAAATAATAAACCACAATAACTCTCCAAAATAATCCTTAACAATAACATTTTATAAAAATCCATGCAAATAATCCACCACGATAACCCTCTATAATAACCCTAAACAAAAAGCATTTAAAATAATCCAACACAATAATGCACTACAATAACCTTCCAAAATAACCCACTATAATAACCCTCCGTAATTATCCACCACAAGAACACTCCAAAATAATCCACTGCAATTTTACTTCATAATAATCCACCATGATAACCCTCTATAATAATCTAACACAAAAACCGTCTAAAATAATCAACCACAATAACCCTCCAAAATAATCCACAATAGCATCCCTCTGTAATAATTCACCACAATAACCCTCCATAATTTTCCACGAGAATAATTCACCACGATAACCTTCTATAATAATCCAAAACAAGATCATCGAAAATAATCCAGCACAAAAATCCACAATAATAATCCACAACAATAATTCACCACAATAATCCACCACATTAATACATCACAGTAACCCTCCAAAATATTCCACAACAAAAACCCTCCATAATAATCCACCACAAGGACCTTCCAAAATAATCCACAACAATATCCCACTGTAACAGGGGCCAGAATTTATTATCCCTCCTGATTATTTATCCGCCGTTAATTAAAGCTTCTGATGTTTATCATTGTTCCTGCCGGACCTTCAGTCCAACCCTCGTGACCTTGGGCGTTTTATCGCCTAGATCCCACAACACGAGGACGCTGTACTTTGTTACTAACAAACTCTGAGACCTTCCTGCTGCCACCGCCCATCCCGTAATGCTTCTGTAATCCCTCTAATTGATTGAGGGACCAGATCAATCAATTGCCATTAAATCCACGACTGTGGTTCCCTAATTATATGAAAGGGAGTAATAAATATACGTTAAAGTGTGGACTAATTCAAACCAAAAAGCTGATATATTTTTTAAATCGAGAAAGGGGTGCTTGTAAAGTTCACAGGAGTTTATTCAATAAAAACACAGGGAAACATAAATGAGGAAACAATTCCACTAAACAACCGAGATCACTTCAATCATTGTTTATTATAAAAGTTATAAAAACAAAAGGAGAATACTCCCTAACTGAAAACTTCCTATCTGAGGCAAATGATTATGAAATGGATCACTACAACTGTATCTCAGTTCAAGAAAACAAAAAACCTTCACCTTAAATACCAGGACCCCGGGTCAGATGTTGTGATCTTGTCTCAGGGAGAGACTTGTCTTGCCCTGCTGCTGCCCCAAAACACACCAACTGAAACTCTCCTCCAAAGCTGAGAGGCTGACCTTGACATTGTTGCCAAACTACTTCTCAAAGATAATTAACTAAATCAGATTTGTATTGATTGATCACTTTAAGATGAATGGATTCCTATTTAAAATGAAGGGTAATTACATAGGTACTTGAACCCGATCAATAGTCGAGTACAATATTGATTAATAACATAAATTTCTCTAATTTGAATGAATTAATGAACAAGATGGATGATAGCTTTACCACACCGAAGGCTGCTTACTGAACTTATTGCGTGTCTTCAGAAACTAGTTCTCATACTCTAGACGAGTCATCTACACTTGCCGACTAAAAGGAGCTCACTCTTTACTCTAAATGACGTTAAATTAACATAATTACTTAAGAATGGTTGATAATTACTACAAATACTTTTAATAACTGAATTTATCTAAACTTGATGAATTAAACTCACAGGAAGGCTGTATCAATCGTGCCTGCATCCCTCCTCCGCTAATCTCTTGGGACAACACTTCCTGAAAACTCAGGGAGAAACTACGCTGAGACTCCAAAACATAGATTATCCATGTATACAATACTACACAAGATATATAGGCTCCTTTATAAACAGCTAAACTGTTACACCACCATAATAATCAACCATAAAAAACCACAATAATTATCCACCACAATAACCCACAATAATAATCCACCATAATAACCCTCCAAAATAAGTAAATGATATAACCCTCCCAAATAAGTAAATGATATAATCCTCCAAAACAATCAACCACAATGACCCTCCGTTATAATCCACCACAATCCCCGTCCAAAATAATCCATAAAAAAATCCATTAGAATAATCCAACATGATAACGTTTTAAATTAATCCAATAAAAAAATCCTCCAAAATGATCCCCCACAATAATCCACTACAATAATCCTCAATAATAATCTACCCAATAGTCAACGACAATAATTCACTACAATACCTATCCTTTATAATTCTCCACAATAACCCTCCAAAATAATCCACCACAATGACCCTCGAAAATACATTACCAAAATAACCCTTCCTAATAATCCACCAAAATAACCCTCCATAATAATCCACCAAAACACCCCTCCTTAATAATCCACCACAATAACCAACATTAATAATCCACAACAATAACTGTCCATAATAATCCACTACAATAGTCCTCCATAATAATCCATGACAATAACCCTCCATAATAATCCACCACAATAACCCACCATAATAATCCACCACAATAACCCACCATAATAATCCACCACAATAACCCTCCATAATAATCCACCACAATAACCCACCATAATAACCTACAGTTTACACGGCACACAACCCACTCTACTGACACTGTCACTGGGCCAGGAACTCTTAGTTTGGTATGAAATATAAAATATCGGGAAGATTACCACCCAGCTGTAGTGACAGGCCTGGCACCATACCCATCGCCCTTATACAGCTGGTCCGCCCAGCTTGCTATAGTGACAGGCCTGGCACCATACCCAGGCACCCATATACAGCTAGTCCACCCAGCTTGCTATAGTGACAGGCCTGACACCATACCCAGGCATCCATATACAGCTGGTCCGCCCAGCTTGCTATAGTGACAAGCCGGCACCATTCAACTAAGGATCTCAGTGAATTAGACAGTTTAGTGTTCACTGATGACGATCCTTGTTCTTCAGAGGCAGCCCAGATTTTAGTATAATGTTCAGCTTTATTTATTGGAACTCTTAAAACACTAAATATTTTTATATTTATAATTCCTCGACAAAAGTTCTCAAATATATATGAGTCAATTGCTGAGATTTGACTCATTGTTTCATCTGTTTATTTCGGTTGCTGAATATATTAAGTTTCTTGGGAATTTGTATCCAATTTCTTTAAGGTAAAAGGAAAGTTTTCTAAATTTATGGGTTCGACCTGAGGATCGACCGTCGTGACCCCAGCAGGTGACCCCACACACTGACCTGAGGACCGTCGTGACCCCAGCAGGTGACCCCACACACTGACCTGAGGACCGTCGTGACCCCAGTGGGTGACCCCACACACTGACCTGAGGACCGTCGTGACCCCAGCAGGTGACCCCACACACTGACCTGAGGACCGTCGTGACCCCAGCAGGTGACCCCACACACTGACCTGAGGACCGTCGTGACCCCAGCAGGTGACCCCACACACTGACCTGAGGACCGTCGTGACCCCAGCAGGTGACCCCACACACTGACCTGAGGACCGTCGTGACCCCAGCAGGTGACCCCACACACTGACCTGAGGATCGTCGTGACCCGACGTAAATGAAATAGGATTAATTGTAAGTGACTCCTTATCATCCTTAAATGCTCTCAACTCTTTAAGACATAACTATAACATGCTCGTGTCCAAAGCTAGACACAAATACAACAAAATTATTAAGGATGGTAACAGAGTTCATTTCATGTGGTCTCCATCTCATGTTGGCCTCCGAATGCATGATAGAGCTGATAAGTTAGCCAAAGAATCTGCCTTTAAAAGAGCCGTTGAGTGTAACCTTGGATTGTCAATGAGCAATCTGAGAGCAGCAGTACACCGAGAACTTCAACAAGATCTTGTAGATCTGAGGCAAAGTGAAATTGACACCAGTAATTCCATCTATCATCATGCTATCATGCAAGAGGAGCCACACATCTATGGATCATCCAATAAAATCAGCAGACTTCTAGATGTTACTACTGCTCGGCTTAGACTCGGTTACAAGTATCTCTGGGAACTCTCTTTATCTGCTGATGTAGACCTGACCAAATGTAAACTGTGTCAACAATATTATTCGCACACCCTCCGTCACTATGTGATGGAGTGCGAAAAGATACGTGAATTTAGAGACAATTCTATAACCAATGTTCCAGCGATGTGTCAATATTTCATTCAAAATGATCTGCTACCAGAAATTTTAGCCAAATATCCCCAGTTTGCTAACTGTAGGTAGTAACTAAGTGATTGTAACCTATCCACCGCTGCCCACTGGATGGGGGGCGGTGTGCAGGACAAACATATAAATTTTGACACTAGCTCTCCACATATGTCAGTTGCTAAATTTAGAACCTGTACTTGAGGTCGATCTCGAACCCATTGTTGATGTGATGACTTATATTGAATTTTGTAACTAGCTCATCAAGATTGTAACTTGCTTAGCTAAATGAATTGTGGGGTTCAGTCCCTGAGCCCATTATGTGCCTCTGTAACCCTTTCCACTACCGCCCACAAGATGGGTATGGGGTGCATAATAAATGAACTAAACTAAACCAACTAAACTAACTATCATCTCAAGATAACCTCAAGAAGATGACCCCAGCGGGTGACCCCACAAACTGACCATGACTCTTCCTTATTAATGAAGTCATCAACCCAGTAATTTAGTCCCCTAAGGTGATGTTTATAAATTACGTGTGTTAAGAATTATATTAAAAATTTGAATAAAGAGAAGTAACAAATCTTAATTATCAGCTGTAGGAAACTACTGTATTATTCTGCTGCAAATAACCGCTCGTAGTGATCTCAGGTAATAACCAATTGTAAATAATAGCAGCAAATACCTGCAGTAATAAACGGAAGTAATACCATTCTGTTAATGTTTGACATAATAACTCGACCTGATAATCTCCAATTATAACACATCATAATAACGTGACACAATAAGGCACAGATATAACATCAAAGTTATTTCTGCACGTAATTTCTTGAAGAAATGATAAAACACAAAAACATGTTGTAACACCCTGTATAACAACTTCCTCATAACTCCGCGCTCCAATAACCTGCCTTAAATTAATATACTCCCCGTAATTACTTTGTCCTAATAGCCTGGTGTAATAACCAGCTACATAAATCAGCCTTTGTAAATGATCAGACTTAACAACCAGTTGGTAAAACTTCGCTAGTAACCTGTTATTATAACCCTCCTCATTAATCAGCATCAACATCAATAAACAGCGAGCATGAATGACAACCTGTCCTTATACCCCCTTACTAAAATATTACAATAGTAGCCTGTTGTAATAATAACATGCAGAAATTACTTACAATAATAGCCTGTTGTAATAATAACCCTTAGTTAAACGTACAATATTAACCTGTTGTAATAATAACCCTGACTAATTACCTACAATAATAGCCTGATGTAATAATAACCTGCATTAATAACATACAAAAATAGGTTGTTGTTATAATAACTCACAGTAATAACCAACAATAAAAACCTGTTGTAACAATAACTCGTAGATTTTTCGCAATAAAACATTATATTAAGTATCATTTAAACCCGCCCAGTTAAATCTTTTGTTCTTAGTCGCTTTTAATTGTTATTGAAGCCAAACTTCAGAGGTAACTTTATGCTTCACCTGCTCTTCAGGACTTTATTCAACATGTTCGGTTGCTGAGTGTTTTGGGAAATTACATTAAAATGTTGAATTAATGTAAAAGGAAGAATTGAAGGATACTGGGGTCGACCTGAGGACCGTCGGGACCCCAGCGGGTGACCCCAGACACTCACCATGACTTTTCCTGATTAGTCAAGACTCACCAAGTATTATATAGCAGCCCGTCCTCCTAAGGTTTCCCAACGTCAAGAAACTGTCGTACTAAAGTTCCATTATCCTAACATAACAGAGGACTCACAGCAGAAAACTGGAGAGCAAGAAAATTTCGCGAGCCGCTACCATTTTTCAGTACGACAATTTTTGGCCTTAGGTAGAGTATACGTGAAAATGCGACGTTCTATTTGGAGGACGGGTTGTATATAGACCTTCACCTCAACACTAAGTGACACTAAGAACCTTTATCTGAAGGAAGTGATAACCATTAAGGAGTGAAAACTGCCCTCAAGTACTTATGAGAAAAGTCTTAATACAAGACTCCTGTTATTTTAAGAATGAAAACGTTGACTCGTGTCAAGACTGTTATGACTTCTGGGTCATCAGAGGTCGCCAGTGTGTTTACTTATGTTGGCATTAATCAACGATTGCACTGTAGATATCACGTGATCATGTATACTTTGTAGCTCGCTTACCACGTAGTCATGTATACTGTAGAGCTGACCTGACAGCCACGTAGTCATGTATACTGTAGAGCTGACCTGACAGCCACGTGGTCATGTATACTGAAAGCTGACCTCTACAGTTATTGAAACCAAACTTCTGAGGTGACTTTATATTTCATCTGTTTATGTCGGTTGCTGAGTTTATTACGTGTTTTGGGAATTTATATTTAACTGTTGACTTAAGGTAAAAGGAAGATCTAAAGTCTTTGGGGTCGTCCTGAGGACCGTCGTGGTTTATAAAATACGTGTGTTAGGAATTTATATTAATAGTTTGAATAAAGAAAAATAACCAGTCTTAAATATCATCTGTAGGAAACTGCAGTATAATCCCGCTGTAATATCCGCTTGTATTGATCTCAGGTAATTACCAATTGTAAATAATTACAGCAATTACTTGTGATAATAAACGGAAGTAAAAACAAAAGTAATAACCATCTGTTAAAGTTTGACATAATAACTCGCCCTAAGTTTCTCCTGTAATAACGCATCATAATAACCTGACGCAATAGCTCACAGAAATAACATCAAAGTTATTTCCCCAAGTAATATCTTGCAGAAATTATAAAACACAAAAACATGTTGTAACACCCTGACGAACAATTTCTTCATAACTCCACACCCCAATAACCTGCCTTAATATCCTCACGTAATAACTTCCTGAAAGACTTCTCCTTAATTGCCTGTAACTGCCTGGTGTAAACAGCCACAACAACCAGCCTGTGTGTGGGGTTTTCTACATTGCTTTCACGACTGCAATGCATACGTTACCAATGTACATGTGGCAGACGCTTCACGAAGCTGTCGGAATCCAGCAGAGAAAATACGAGAGCAAGCGTACAGGGCCTGGGAGCATAGTCGAGTAAGAGTCCTTGATGGTCTCTTCTCAGACTGGCCTCGCCTGGTTCTGATCCACATTGGCCGTTGGAATCTCCTCAATGCTAGAAACTCTTTAAGGGACTTCTAGGGTCCTCATTACATTTATAGATTAATGATTATAGGCAACTCAGTGTTGAAGACACCTGGGGCTGAAGGCTTAAGTAATAGTTGGCAGTATTCAGAAGTGGTTTAACAGAAACACCGCATAAAGCTTAACAATAGTTTATTAACAGACTTAACCACTAATACAATGGGTGCTTGAATTACTTTAGATTGGCGTCAGAAAGGCTATGGTTGCATTAGCGAGACTTTTTTCGTCTGACTAATCGATTCTGATCCACTCGTGGAGAAACACCTAACTTAACACAATAGACAGCCAATCATTAAAACAGAAAACCTAACTTCCGGTGTGGTCACAGGAGATCGAACAGGATATTCGGGTAATGATGATGCACAAAAAATCAACAATGGCACTGCTAATGGGACAGACATTAATCATGCACATTAATTATCTCACACAATAACTAAATGTGTGGTGTATGTGACATTCACATTCAAAGACGAGTGTAATGTCATGGTACCACACAGATATACACACATATACCGTCAGGTGTCTAGGTCTCCACCTATACTGTGTAAGGTATTGAGAAAGTGAGAACTGTGGTTGACCACTCAGATCAACACACAGACAGACACAATAATGAAGAAAGAAAATCTTGTACATACAGGTATGGCTACCTCTCTTATCACTCACTCATGCACATTCATGCAGCCCTCGTAGGTGGTGTCATGACCTCATGATCCACAGCTCATGAGGTCATGACAGTAATTACCAACCTCAAGTAATTACCAACTGTAAACAATAGCAGCAATTACCGTTAGTAATAACATGCAAATGTTTGCCATAACATCCTTCAGCAATAACACACCATAATAATCTGACGCAATAATGTGCACAAATAACATGGATAATTCCAGGTAACAAGCAGCACAAATTATAACACACAAAACCATGCTGTAACACCCTGTTTAACTAGCTCCTCGTAATTCCCCGCCCCAATAACCCGTCTTAACTAGCCTAATAACCTTTTCTTAATAGCCTGATGTAATAACCAACCACAACAATCTGTGTAAATGATCAGACGTAACAATCAGTTGTTAAACTATCACTGGTGTTTATAGAAGCTCGTCTATAATCGTCTCAATATCCTGAATGAACAGCAAGCTGGTATAACAACCTGCAATTATAACTTGCACTGAAAACTTAGGAGAATAGACAGTTGTAATAATTACTCACAGTAATAACCTACAATAATAGCCTGTTGTAATAATATCCCAGTGTTATAATTCATATGTTCAGATTTTTAAACCCCAATTATATATTTTGTTCTTTGTCACTTTTAATTGTTACTGAAGACAAACTTCTGAGGTGACTTTATGTTTCATCAGTTTATGTCGGTTGTTGAGTTTATTACGTGTTTGGGGAATTTATATTATTATATATTACGTTGATTTAACGTAAAAAAGAAGAACTGTCATGGGATGGGGTCGACCTGAGGACCGTCGTGACCCCAGCGGGTGACCCCACACACTGATCATGACTCTTCCTTATTAATAAAGTCCTCAACCCGGTAATTTATATTAATAGTTTGAATAAAGAAAAATAACCTTAATAAACAACTGAAGGAAACTTCAGTATTATTCTGCTGTAATAACCCTCTCGTTGTGATCTCAGGAAATTACCAACTGTAAATAATAGCATCAAATACCTGCAATAATAACCTGCAGTAATAACCGGAATCAATAACCGGAAGTAATAAACGGAAGTAATATCCTGCAAATGTTTGACATAATAACTCTACTCAAACCGTCTTCAGTAATAACTCATCATAATAACCTGGCGCAATAACGTACAGAAAAAGCATCAAAGTTATTTTGCACATAATATCTAATCTCGTAATATTAAATAATATCAGGTAATAAAAACTATAAAACACAAAAACATGTTGTAACACCCAGTATAACAACTTCCTCATAACTCCTCGCCCTAATAACCTGCCTTAATATTCTCGCGTAATAAATTTGTCTTAATAGCCTGGTGTAATAACCAGCCACAATAACCAACTTGTGTAAATGATCAGACTTAACAAACAGTTGTTAAATATTCCCTAGTAACCTGTTATAATATCCCGCCTCACTAATTAACAACACCGTCAATAAACAGCAAGCTTGAATAATAACAACCTGTCCTTATACCCTCACTAAAACATTACAATAATAGACTGTTGTAGTAATAACATGCAGTAATTACCTAGAATAATAGTCTGTTGTAACAATAATCCACAGTATTAACCAACAATTATAGCCTGCTGTAATAATAATAACCCTTAGTAATAGGCTACAATAATAGCCTCTTCTAATAATAACCCTCAATAATAACCTACTTTAACAGCCAGTTATAATAATAACTGGCAATAACAACATTCAATAAGAGCCTGTTGTAATAATAACCCATAGTAATAACCTACAATAATAGCTTGTTGTAATAATATCCCTTAGTAAAAATCTTCAAACAATAACCTGGAGAAATAACATACAATAATAGCCTGTTGTAATAATAACTTCAATAATCAGGTACAATAATTGCCTGTTGTAAAAATAACCCTTAGTAATAACCTATAGTATTAGCTAGTTGTAATAATAACCCACAGAAATTTCGCAATAAAATATTGTGTTAAGTATTATTTAAGCGCCAGTTATATCTTTTGTTTTCAGTCGCTTCTGCTTGTTATTAAAGTCAGCTCAGAAGCCAAACTTCTGAGGTGACTTTATGTTTCATCTGCTGTTCAGGACTTTATTCAACATTTTCGGTTGCTGAGCTTATTATGTGTTTAGAAAATTTATTAAAATGTTGACTAAAGGTAAAAGGAAAGCCATCAATTTCTGGGGTCGACCTGAGTACTGTCGTGACCCCAGCGGGTGACTCCAGACACTGACCATGACTCTTCCTAATTATTAAAGCCCTCAAATCAGTATTTTATTGACCAGTATTTTATTGGCCTGAACAACCAAATAATTCACCACAATAGCCAATCGTATTAAAGTACCACAAAACCCACAATAATAATCCACCACAATATCCTTCTAAAATAATCCTCCACAATATCCTTCTAAAATAATCCTCCACAATATCCCACGAAAATAATCGACAACAATAACACTCTACGATAATGCACGAGAATAATCCACCAGAATAATCAACTTCGATAACTCTCTATAATAATGCAACACAAAATCCCTCTAAAAATTCACCACAATAGTCACCACTATAATCCTACACCTCAACATTACTTTAATATTTATTCATTACAATAAATCTCCAAAAAATCGATCAAAACCACCTTCCATAATAATCAACCACAATAACCCTCCCTAAAATCCCAAATTTAATCGACCATGATAACATTATATAATAATCCAATACAAGAGCCTACAAAATAATTCGCCACAATAATCTGCTACAATAACACTACATAATAATCCACCACAATAATGATCCATAATAATCCACCACAATAATGATCCATAATAATCCACCACAATAACCCTCCATAATAATCCACAACAATAACCCACCATAATAATCTTCAACAATAATCCTCAAAAATAATCCACCACAACAACCCTCCATTATATTCTACCATAATAACCCTCCATAATAATCCACCACAACAACCCTCCATAATAATCCATCACAATATCCCTCCATAATAATCAACCACAATAAGCCTACCTAATAATCTACCACAATAACCCTCTATAATAATTCACAACAATAACCCACCATACCAATCAACTACAGTAACCCTCCATAGTAATCCGCCACAATAATCCTCCGTAATAACCCACAACAATAATCCTCCATAATAATCCACAACAATAATCCACCATATAAACCTACAACAATAATCCTCCAAAATAATCTACCACAACAACCCTCTATTATATTCTACCATAATAACCCTCCATAATGATCCACCACAAAAACAGTAATAATTATCAACTAATTACTGTACATAATAGTCCACCACAATAACCCTTCAAAATATTCCATCACAATAACCCTCCATAATAATCCACCACAATAACCCTCAATAATAATCAACAACAAGAACCGTCAATAATAATTTACCACAATAATCCTCTATAATAATCCACCACAATACCCTTCCATAATAATCCACCACAATAACCCTCAATAATAATCCACCACAATAACCCTCCGTAATAATCCACCACAATATCCTTTCATAATAATCCACCACAATAACCCTCCATAATATTCTACCACAATAACCCTCCATAATAATCCATCACAATAACCCTCCATAATAATCCACCACAATAACCCTCCCTAATACTCAACGACAATAACTCTCCATAATAATCCACCACAATAACCCTCCATAATAATCCACCACAATAGCCCTCCATAATAATCCACCACAATAACCCACCATAAAAATCCACCACAATAACCCTCCATAATACCTACAGTTTACACGGTTACTAGTAGCTACTAAGTTTGGCGGGCGTCCTGTACGCTCTTGTTTACTTCTCTCTGCTATCTCAGCCACAACACAAACAAACGGATGGTACCGTTTTCTATGAACATGACACTACACACAATGCTAATTATAACCACAATCCTGCTATTATCACTATCCTGGTCACTAATTTCTGTAAATGAATAATTGACCACACGGTTATTTTGAAAAAGAACCTAAGAAGTCATTTGAAGATTCCTAGATTGACGAAATAATGCTGTGGTGCTGTGGACATCGTAAACAGCATTGAATCACTGATATTTGAACATTGTACCCAGTCATTATTACACTCAGGCTCTTCTATAATACTATCATGGCTAAATAATACAAGTTATATATATATATATATATTGACATTATTAGGCGATACTGTGGTCACACTCTGAACAGCATTGCTGTGCGCTCATGTTGCGAGCACCAGCCTTTGTTGCTCACTCACTACTGAGGCTCTCACATCCGGGAATGTGGACCACGATTTTTTTTAAAGATGGCATCTGTTTACAAGAGCCCTGAGGAAGCTGATGTGAACCCCATGTAGCCGCGGGAGTTTTGAATGAAACGTGAAAAATAAAAATACCCGGAAGTGCGTTGCGCAAACCAGACGTGGGCCTGCAGGCGCGTTGCGCAATTTAAGGGCTAAGGATAAAATTGATGGCCTTCTGAAATGATGATGGGGCTCTCTTTAGGCCAAAAGGCATCGAGAGTGGAAAAATACTTGACAGCTCCAAGTTGATCTATTATTTCCTGAATTCGGGGTAAAGACACATCACCCTTAGTTATTTAGTTTACCTTTCGGTAGTCCACATAAAAGCGATAAATGCCATCTGGTTTACGAACTAACACAACAGGAGATAGCTACGGTGACGTACCGTGTTCTGTCACGTCCTGTCTCACCATTTTCTGGCACTCATTCCTGATAATTTTCTTTGCCTGTTCTGGGATCCTCCACTGCTGGGTGTAAACAGGCTGGTGGTCACCTGTTGAATTGGTGTGCTCAACAGATGAAATATAAAGTCAAATTTCAAGTAATGATTCATAATTCATCTTTCGTCGAGTAATTAGAAATATAAACAATTTAGTGTTTTTAGATTTCCAATAAATAAAGCTGAACATTAAGCTAAAATCTGGGCTGCCGCTGAAGAAGAAGCATCGTCATTAGTGAAAGCTAAAGTGTTTATTTTACTAAGATCATTAATTTGAATGGTGCCGGCCGATCACTTTAGCAAGCAGGGTGGCCCAGATGTATGTGGGTGCCATGGTTTGGTACCAGGCCTATTACTATAGAAAACACGATAGAGTAGCTGTATATGGGCAATGGTTATTGTGCAAGGCTTGTCACTATAGCAAGCTGGGTAGACTAGCTGTATATGGGCAATAGCTATGGTGCAAAGCCTGCCACTATAGCAAGCCAGGTAGATTAGCTGTTCATGGTCGCTGAGTATGGTGCCAAGCCTGTCACTCTAGCAAGCCGGGTGGCCCAGCTGTATATGGGTGCCTGGGTAAGGTGCCAGGCCTGCCACTATAGCTGATTGGCCATCGTCTCGACATTTTACATTTCTTACCAAACTAAGAGTTCCTGGCCCAGTGACAGTGTCAGTAGAGTGGGTTGTGTGCCGTGTAAACTGTAGGTATTATGGAGGGTTATTGTGGTGGATTATTATGGAGGGATATTGTCATTGAGTATTAGGGAGGGTTATTGTGGTGGATTATTATGGAGGGTTATTGTGATGGATTATTATGGAGGGTTATTGTGGTAGAATATTATAGGGGGGTTATTGTGGTGGATTATTATGAAAGGATATTGTGGTGGATTATTACGGAGGGTTATTGTTGTGGATTATTATGGAGGATTATTGTCGTGGATTATTACGGAGGATTATTGTGGTTGATTATTATGGAGGGATATTGTGATGGATTATTATGGAGGGTTGTTGTGGTGGATTATTATGGAGGGTTATTATGGTAGAATATCATTGAGGGTTGTTGTGGTGGATTATTTTTGAGGATTATTGTTGAAGATTATTATGGTGGGTTATTGTTGTGGATTGTTATGGAGGTTTAATATGATGGATTACTATGGAGGGTTATTGTAGTGGATTGTTATGGTGGGTTATTGCTGTGGAATATTATGGAGGGTTATTGTTGTGGATTGTTATTGATTGTTATTGTGGTAGATTATTATGGATCATTATTGTGGTGGATTATTATGGATGATTATTGTGGTGGATTATTATGTAGTGTTATTGTAGCAGATTATTGTGGTGAATTATTTTGTAGGCTCTTGTATTGGATTATTATATAATGTTATCATGGTCGATTAAACTTGGGATTTTAGGAAGGGTTATTGTGTTTGATTATTATGGAAGGTGGTTTTGATCGATTTTTTGGAGATTTATTATAATGAATAAATATTAAAGTAATGTTGAGGTGTAGGATTATAGTGGTGACTATTGTGGTGGAATTTTTAGAGGGATTTTGTGTTGCATTATTATAGAGAGTTATCGAAGTTGATTATTCTGGTGGATTATTCTCGTGCATTATCGTAGAGTGTTATTGTTATCGATTATTTTCGTGGGATATTGTGGAGGACTATTTTAGAAGGATATTGTGGAGGATTATTTTAGAAGGATATTGTGGTGGATTATTATTGTGGGTTTTGTGGTACTTTAATACGATTGGCTATTGTGGTGAATTATTTGGTTGTTCAGGCCAATAAAATACTGGTCAATAAAATACTGATTTGAGGGCTTTAATAATTAGGAAGAGTCATGGTCAGTGTCTGGGGTCACCCGCTGGGGTCACGACAGTACTCAGGTCGACCCCAGAAATTGATGGCTTTCCTTTTACCTCTAGTCAACATTTTAATAAATTCTCTAAACACATAATAAGATCAGCAACCGAAAATGTTGAATAAAGTCCTGAACAGCAGATGAAACATAAAGTCACCTCAGAAGTTTGGCTTCTGAGCTGACTTTAATAACAAGCAGAAGCGACTGAAAACAAAAGATATAACTGGCGCTTAAATTATACTTAAACCAATATTTTATTGCGAAATTTCTGTGGGTTATTATTACAACTGGCTAATACTATAGTTTATTACTAAGGGTTATTTTTACAACAGGCAATTATTGTACCTGATTATTGAAGTTATTATAACAACAGGCTATTATTGTATGTTATTTCTCCAGGTTATTGTTTGAAGATTTTTACTAAGGGATATTATTACAACAAGCTATTATTGTAGGTTATTACTATGGGTTATTATTACAACAGGCTCTTATTGAATGTTGTTATTGCCAGTTATTATTATAACTGGCTTTTAAAGTAGGTTATTATTGAGGGTTATTATTAGAAGAGGCTATTATTGTAGCCTATTACTAAGGGCTATTATTATTACAGCAGGCTATAATTGTTGGTTAATACTGTGGATTATTGTTACAACAGACTATTATTCTAGGTAATTACTGCATGTTATTACTACAACAGTCTATTATTGTAATGTTTTAGTGAGGTTATAAGGACAGGTTGTTATTATTCAAGCTTGCTGTTTATTGACGTTGTTGTTAATTAGTGAGGCGGGATATTATAACAGGTTACTAGGGAATATTTAACAACTGTTTGTTAAGTCTGATCATTTACACAAGTTGGTTATTGTGGCCGGTTATTACACCAGGCTATTAAGACAAACTTATTATGGGAGAATATTAAGGCAGGTTATTCGGGCGAGGAGTTATGAGGAAGTTGTTATACAGGGTGTTACAACATGTTTTTGTGTTTTATAGTTTTTATTTCCTGATATTATTTAATATTACGAGATTAGATATTATGTGCAAAATAACTTTGATGCTATTTCTGTACGTTATTGCTCCAGGTTATTATGATGAGTTATTACTGAAGATGGTTTGAGTCGAGTTATTATGTCAAACATTTGCAGGATATTACATCCGTTTATTACTTCCGGTTATTGATTCCGGTTATTACTGCAGGTTATTATTGCAGGTATTTGATGCTATTATATACAGTTGTTAATTTCCTGAGATCACAACGAGAGGGTTATTACAGCAGAATAATACTGAAGTTTCCTTCAGTTGTTTATTAAGGTTATTTTTCTTTATTCAAACTATTAATATAAATTACCGGGTTGAGGACTTTATTAATAAGGAGGGGTAATGGTCAGTGTGTGGGGTCACCCGCTGGGGTCACGACGGTCCTCAGGTCGACCCCATCCCATGACAGTTCTTCCCTTTTACGTTAAATCAACGTAATATATAATAATATAAATTCCCCAAACACGTAATAAACTAAACAACCGACATAAACTGATGAAACATAAAGTCACCTCAGAAGTTTGTCTTCAGTAACAATTAAAAGTGACAAAGAACAAAATATATAATTGGGGTTTAAAAATCTGAACATATAAATTATAACACTGGGATATTATTACAACAGGCTATTATTGTAGGTTATTACTGTGAGTAATTATTACAACTGTCTATTCTCCTAAGTTTTCAGTGCAAGTTATAATTACAGGTTGTTATATCAGCTTGCTGTTCATTCAGGATATTGAGACGATTATAGATGAGCTTCTATAAACACCAGTGATAGTTTAACAACTGATTGTTACGTCTGATCATTTACACAGAATGTTGTGTTTGGTTATTACATCAGGCTATTACGAAAAGGTTATTAGGCTAGTTAAGACGGGTTATTGGGGCGGGGAATTACGAGGAGCTAGTTATACAGGGTGCTACAGCATGTTTTTGTGTGTCATAATTTGTGCTGCTTGTTACCTGGAATTATCCATGTTATTTGTGCACATTATTGCGTCAGATTATTATGGTGTGTTATTGCTGAAGGATGTTATGGCAAACATTTGCATGTTATTACTAACGGTAATTGCTGCTATTGTTTACAGTTGGTAATTACTTGAGGTTGGTAATTACTGTCATGACCTCATGAGCTGTGGATCATGAGGTCATGACAGCCACCTACGACCGCTGCATGAATGTGCATGAGTGATAAGAGAGGTAGCCATACCTGTATGTACAAGATTTTCTTTCTTCATTATTGTGTCTGTCTGTGTGTTGATCTGAGTGGTCAACCACAGTTCTCACTTTCTCAATACCTGACACAGTATAGGTGGAGACCGAGACATCTGACGGTGTATGTGTGTATATCTGTGTGGTACCACGACATTACACTCGTCTGTGAATGTGAATCTCACATACACCACACATTTAGTTATTATGTGACATAATTAATGTGCATGATTAATGTCTGTCCCATTAGCAGTGCCATTGTTGATTTATTGTGCATCATCATTACCCGAATATCCTGTTCGATCTCCTGTGACCACACCGGAAGTTAGGTTTGCTGTTTTAATGATTGGCTGTCAATTGTGTTAAGTTAGGTGTTTCTCCACGAGTGGATCAGAATCGATTAGTCAGACGAAAAAAGTCTCGCTAATGCAACCATAGCCTTTCTGACGCCAATCTAAAGTAATTCAAGAGCCCATTGTATTAGTGGTTAAGTCTGTTAATAAACTATTGTTAAGCTTTATGCGGTGTTTCTGTTAAACCACTTCTGAATACTGCCAACTATTACTTAAGCCTTCAGCCCCAGGTGTCTTCAACACCGAGTTGCCTATTATTCGTTAATCTATAAATGTGATGAGGACCCTAGGAGTCCCTTAAAGAGTTTCAAGCATTGAATAGATTCCAACGATAAATTAGGATCAGAACCAAGCGAGGCCAGTCTGAGAAGAGACCCCTCAAGGACTCTTACTCGACTATGCTCCCATTCCCTGTACGCTTGCTCTCGTATTTTCTCTGCTGGATTCCGACAGCTTCGTGAAGCGTCTGCCACATGAACATTGGTAACGTATGCATTGTAGTCGGGAAAGCAAAATAGAAAACCCCACACACAGGCTGGTTGTTGTGGCTGTTTACACCAGGCTATTAGGGAGAGGTTATTCAGGAAGTAAGTAAGTAATTATCAAAAGAAGGCACCAAACCGGGAAGGCTATGTAGCACCATCAAATACGCAAAATAATCAGAGGGCGCTAAATATCACCAAGGATGCCAATACGAGAACAAAAACGCATAAGGCGAACGATATCAAAAGTATCCGAGTCACCAAGAATTCTATCGAGGGACAGGTGACCGCGAGGGGCGGTCGGAAAGCAAGACACACGCTCGTCCTGGAAGTCAGGACATTCAAGAAGGACATGCACGACCGTAAGAGGGACAATGCAACTAGGACAATAAGGAGCAGGGCGGCGCTCCATCAAGTGACCATGGGTTAAGCGAGTATGGCCAATACGCAACCTCGCTAGAGCTGTTTCCCACCGCCGGTTACGGTGGAAGGAGGACGGCCACGAGGAAACACAACATTTAAGAGTACGTAGCTTGTTACCAGTAACAGACAACCAAGAAGCCTGCCAACGGGTAAGGACTGAGGAATGGATAACCGGGTAAAAGTCGGAATACGGAATGCCCTTACGAGAGATGGGACAAGAGCGGACAGCTTCCTTAGCGGCAGCATCCGCACGCTCATTTAAAGACACGCCAATATGGCTGGGAACCCAACAAAACTCAACCGACTTAAATTTACTGTGAACGAGAAACAGCCAATGCTGGATCTCGACAACTACCGGATGAACTGGATTAAAGCACCCGAGAGCCATGAGGGCACTACGAGAGTCAACAACAACCACAAAGGAAGACTGACAACGAGAAAGCAGGAGACGAAGAGCATAGAGAATAGCATAAAGTTCCGCTGTAAAGATGCTAGTCCCCGGAGGCAAGCGACACATATAAGTGCGATCAGGAAAAACAACAGAGTAGCCAACACCGTCCGCTGACTTAGACCCATCGGTGAAGACAGAAACGGAGCGGGAGTGAGAAGAAAAGTGCTCGAGGAAAAGGCGTTTTAGAACTGTAGGAGGGGTAAAAGCTTTAGTGATACGAGTCAAGGATGTACAAAACCGCGGAAGAGGGACCCTCCACGTGGGCAAAGAAGGAACAACACGAGGAGAAACATCAGAAATACGAACGGAAAGAGAATCCTGTAGGCGAGATAACCGGACAGAAAGAGGGAGGTGGTGAAGAGGAACAGGAACCGCAGGAGGGGTAAAAGTTAAAGCACGACAGAGGCGAGAGGAAGGATGTTGCAAGGACCGCGCAAGATAGCGAAGACAGTAGCGATCACGGCGGTCCTGGAGAGACAAGAAGCCAGTGTCAACATACAAGCTAAGGACGGGAGTCGAACGAAAGGCACCAGAACTGAGGCGCAACCCAGTATGGTGCAAAGCATCAAGACGGCGAAGAGTAGAAGGAGAAGCAGACGAGTAAGCAGGGCAACCATAATCGAGCTTAGACAGGACGAGAGAGGAATGTAAAGCAAGGAGAGTGCGCCTATCTGCCCCCCAAGAAGTATGGGACAAGACCCGAAGGAGGGTAAGGGACTTAGAGCACTCAACACGGAGGTAAGAGATATGGGGAGACCAAGACAAACGAGTGTCAAGGAATAACCCCAAAAGCTTCGCGGAATCTTTGTATTCAAGGGGATGACCATAAAGTGACAAAGAGGGACGAAGAACAACCCGTTTCCGCGTAAAGGTCATGGCACAAGTCTTAGAAGTAGAGAACTTGAAGCCATGACCTGTGGCCCAAGACGACACGGCATCAATCGCAAGTTGAAGCCGGCGTTGAAGGAGAGGCGAATCATCACCCTGACAACAAAGGGTAAGATCATCGACATAGAGAGCGGAGAAGACACCAGAAGGAAGAGAGGAAAGAAGACCATTGAGGGCAACCAGAAAAAGAGTAGTGCTCAGAACACTACCCTGGGGCACACCTTCGTATTGCTGAAAAGAGGGAGAGAGAGCGGTACCAAGGCGCACCCGAAAGGAACGACGAGAGAGGAAGCTGCGGAGAAAGAGAGGGAGATGACCACGAAGGCCAAAAGAATGAAGTTGAGATAGGATATGATAACGCCAAGTGGTGTCGTAAGCCTTTTCTAGGTCAAAAAGGACGGCAACAACGGAGGTCTTCGCAGCAAAAGCAGTACGTATATAGACCTCCAAGTTCACCAGGACATCTGTCGTGCTGCGGCACTTGCGGAAACCAAATTGAGAAGGGGAGAGGAGGTGATGGTGTTCCAGGAACCACATCAGACGAACGTTAACCATACGTTCAAAGAGTTTGCAGACACAACTTGTGAGAGCAATAGGGCGAAAGTCCTTAGGGGAAGTACCCAGAGACCCCGGTTTGCGAACAGGGAGGACAACGGCATCGAGCCAGTCCTCAGGGACTGACGACGACTCCCAGATCCGATTATACAGACTCAGTAAATACTGAGACGTGCTCGGAGGGAGATGGCGAAGCATCTCATAATGAATACCATCGGAGCCCGCCGCCGTAGAACCGCAGAGGGCCAGGGCAGAACGAAGTTCAGAGAGAGAGAAGGGATCATTATAGGGAAGCTGAAGATGAGTGCAGAAATCTAAAGGACGAGACTCAAGGACAGGTTTACGAAGAAAGAAAGATTGGGGAAGATGAAGACCAGAGCTAACAGAAGAAAAGTGGGAACCCAGTTCGGAAGCGACCTGCAACGGGTCCGCCACAAGAGTATCATGGAGGTGAAGGACCGGTGAAACATCGGGAACGAACTTACCCGCTATCTTGCGGATACGCTTCCAGATCTGGGCCAGAGGGGTTTTGGACGTAATTGTCGAGACATAAGATGCCCAACATTCACGTTTAGCCGTACGGATGGCCCTACGGGCCACCGCACTCGCTTTCCGAAAGAAAAGAAAAGAATCGGTCGTCTGCCTACGGCGGTGCTTCTTCCAGGCTGCACGCTTACAGCGGACAGCCCGAGCACAGTCCGCATTCCACCAGGGAACGCACTTCCATGGACCCCGAGAGGAAGAGCGAGGAATAGAGCGGAGGGCAGCGTCGAAGACAGTGTCATGAAAAAGGAGGAGAGCGCGAGAGAGGGGCAGAAGGGAGAGGTCAGAGAGAGTAGCACTGAGGGAAAATAGGGTCCAGTCCGCCTTAGCAAACTGCCACCTAGGGAAAGAGAGGGAAGGGCGAAAAGAGAAAAAGGAAACAAGGATGGGGAAATTATCACTTCCATGGAGGTCATCAAGAACCTGCCATGTGAAATCTAAGTAAAGAGAAGAAGAGCAGAGAGAAAGATCAAGACAAGAAAGGGTGCGAGTTCGAGAGTCCAAATGAGTGGGCTCACCAGAATTCAGAAGAGACAGGGAAGAAGAGAGGAGAAACGGCTCAAGGAGGCGACCCCGGGTATTCGTCAGAACGTCACCCCAAAGAGAATGACGACAATTGAAGTCACCCAGCAGGAGCACAGGCTCCGGCAAGGAGTCTAGGAGGTGTTTCAAATCAGGAAGAGAGAGCGGGACACTCGGGGGGAGATAAATGGAACAAACTGTGTACCATTTCCCCACAAAGATACGAGCAGCAGAACAATGGAGAGGCGAAGGAAAAAGTAAAGGAACAAAGGGAACATCAGCCTGAATCAAGAGAGCAGAAGAATTAGAAGCCCCAGCAATGGCTGGGGGAGGGGAGAGAAAGGAATAGCCACGAAAACGACCAGGACGAGCACCAAGCATCGGCTCCTGGAGACAGACACAAAGGGGCGAAAACCGCGAAACCAGAAGTTGGAGTTCGAGGAAATTGGCGTAATAACCTCGAACGTTCCATTGAAGAATGGACAACGACGAGAAGAGAAAGGACAAAAACAGAGAACAAGGAAGAAACAAAGGCGAAAGACCAACAGAGCACGTTAAAGAATATCAGGGTCGGGATCAGGGTCAGCAAAGTCAGGGTTAGGGGGCATGGGTAAACTGAGCAAAGACGGAGGGAAGGAAACGGGAGAACAGATCAGAGGTGGGCGGGCAGGGTCCGGAGGAGGAGGAGGAGGAGGAGGAGGAGGAGGAGGAGACAACGGAGAGGAGCAGTCAAGGACAGCAGCAGGAAGAGGGGGAGTAGAAAGAGAGGAGCGCACTCCAGCAAGAGCAGCAACCGAAAGGGAAGCAGGGGCCAAAGAAACCTCCATAGCAGGAATAGGGGGCGCAAGCACTGAAACGGGAAGGGAAGGAGCAACAGAGCCAGAAGGAGGAGCTGAGGAAGAAAGCGAAGCCTTCTTACCCGCCGGGGAAGAGGAAGGAGAGGAGCCAGGCTTACGCTTCTGACTTAAAGAGACCGGTGTCCCAGCAACTACGTACCGGGCAACGGATTCCAGTGTCTCAACAGGAGAAGCCGAACGAGAGCACACACGACGGCCGTTAGGAGAGCGATGGACATCCGCCCGCACCGACAGGCGGCGGGGAGAGCCGATAGATGGAGGAAGAGGATGGGAAGGAGGATCGGAGGGGGACGAGGAAGGAGACACAGAAGACACGACAGACCGGGTAGAAGGAAGGGGAACCCCAGACAGAGGACCAGGAGGAGGATCCTTCGGGAGAGAACCCAAAGGGACAGAGGAGGGGGCAGTGGGCGCATCAGGGTCCAAGGCCTGGAAACGGTTGTGAGTCTGAGGAAGGCGGGAAGGACGAGGAGAGGAAGAGCGCAACACGCGAGCATAAGAGATATTAGCATAAGGCGGGAGCCGGCGAACCTGGCGCCTCGCCTCAGGAAACGATAAACGCTCCCGGTGCTTCAAGTTGAGGACGGCTGCCTCAAGCTTGTAATGGACACACGCACGGGAGAAGGTAGGATGGGCCTCACCGCAGTTGAGGCAACGAGCCTGGGGAGAAGCGCACTCCAACTTAGAGTGACCTTCGCCACCACACAAAGGACAGAGAGAGACAGTCCCGGAGCAGCGGAGGGCACCATGCCCAAACCTCCAGCACTTGTTGCAGAGCCGAGGAGAAGGAATGTACTCCTGGACAGAGCACCTGGCACCAGCAAGAATGACAGAGGGTGGAAGGGTCCTACCATCAAAGGTAATCTTCACAACCCGGAGGGGTTGACGACGACTACCACGAGGGGGACGAGTAAACGTGTCCACCTGAAGAATAGAATGGCCCTGGGCAGCGAGGATATGTTGAATATCGTCGTGGCAGTCGCGTAGGTCCCGAACACCGGTCGCAACATGGGGCGGGAGCAAAATAGTGCCAACACTGGCATTCAACTGAACGTTCTTCGAGACCCGAACGGGGGTCTCGCCAAGGCAGGATAAGGCAGCCAAGCGGGAAGCAGCATCCTGAGAAGGAGCAGCAACGACACGTGTACCGAGACGAGTGGGGTTGAAAGTAATGGAGGCATCCACGGAATCAATGAGATGTCGATGGAGGGAGAAATCGTCAGGAGGCGCAGAATCAAGAGGGAGGAGATCAAAATATTTGGCCCACGAAGCGGGACCAAACAAGGCTTGATAGGTAGCAGAACTGGAAGGAATCGAGCGAGGGCGGCCGTGACGAAGACGGCGGTGAGAACCCCCAGAGAGAGAGGGGTTAAAAGGCGCAGTAGTTACAACTAGAGAAGGAGCCACGCCAGGGGACGAGGTAGTCACCACTGGGGGCTTGGGGCTCGACCCAACCACAGAGGAGGGAGGGGAGCCAGAGGAAGGAGTCAGAGAGGCCAAAGGAGGAGCAAGGTCGGGGCCCAATGCAGCGGAGGCTACAGAGCCCGGTCTTCCAATACGGACCGACTCGGGGGCTTGGTCGCCCACCCCACGAGCCTGAGAAGGTAAACCAGAAGAAGCCGAAGCAGGGGTAATCATCTTGACGAAAGAAAGAATTCACTCACGAATGTGCCCCCACACCCACCATGGAGCCACAATTAGAGGCAGGACACCCAACAAGAAGCTATCGCCGATCTTGTCGGGGCCTCCTAGGGGTGCGTCGCGAGTATACGCCCCACAAACGCCACCTTAAGAAACCAACAGTCCGTCGAGATCGGGTTCAGTGACGAAGTGGGGATTGACAATAAAAGGTTCCCCTCGCTCTCGACGTCGGGTACTGCAGTTCTACGGGTGCATGAGTATGCCTCCTCAAGCACCCGGGCGTCAAAATAGAAGAAGTCCAAGGGAAGAACCAGAACGAGCAAAAGGTCGGTAGGAAACGGCAAGCAGATAGGAGAAGAGGGGGGAGAAAAACGAAACAGAAGGAAAAGGAAAAGATGCCCAGCAGAATTGGAGAGGACGGCAGCAGGAGCACAAGGCTAGAAAAGGACAGAGGACCGTCCCAAGGAGCATCACACTCCGGCAGCCGCCCACTAAGCCCCCACACGGCGACAACGAGCTGAGCGGGGAGGGGGGGTTATTCAGGAAGTTATTACGTGAGGATATTAAGGCAGGGTATTGTGGTGTGGAGTTATGAGGAAGTTGTTATACAGGGTGTTACAACATGTTTTTGTGTTTTATAATTTCTGCAGGACATTATTTGTGGAAATAACTTGGATGTTATTTCTGTGCATTATTGTGTCAGGTTATGATGTGTTATTACTGGAGAATATGAGGGCGAGTTATTATGTCAAACTTTAACAGAAGGTTATTACTTCTGTTTATTACTTCCGGTTATTATCACCAGTAATTGTTGTAATTACTTACAATTGGTAATTACCTGAGATCACCACGAGCGGTTATTACAGCAAGATAATACTGCAGTTTCCTACAGATGATAATTATGACTGGTTATATCTCTTTATTCAAACTATTAATATAAATTCCTAGCACACTTTATTTTATACATCACACCTGAGGTGTTTATATTACTGGGTTGAGGACTTTATTAATAAGGAAGAGTCATTGTCAGTGTGTGGGGTCACCCGCTAGGGTCACGACGGTCCTCAGGTCAGTGTGTGGGGTCACCCGCTGGGGTCACGATAGTCCTCAGGTCAGTGTGTGGGGTCACCAGATGGGGTCTTGACGGTCCCCAGGTCCCCCAACCTTCCTTTTACCTTAAGTCAACAATTTGTTATAATTTCCCAAACACGTAATAAACTCAGCAACCGACATAAACAGATGAAACATAAAGTCACCTCAGAAGTTTGGCTTCAATAACAATTAAAAGCGACTAAGAACAAAATATACAATTGGGTTTTAAGAAGAAACTGAACATATAAGTTATTACTCTGGGATAATATTACAACATGTTATGATTGTAGATGAGTAGTGTGAGTTATTATTAAACAGGCTATTGTCGTACGTTTTTTAATAAAGTTATAATTTCAGGTTGTTATACCAGGTTGCTTTTTTTTCCAGATATTGTGACTGATTATTGAGGCGGGTTATTATAACAGGTGACTGGGGGATAGTTTAACAACTGATTGTTACGTCTGATCATTTACACAAACTGATTGTTGTGGTTGGTTATTACAAAAATGTTATTAGGCTAGTTAAGACGGGTTATTGGGACGGGAAATTAGGAGGAACTAGTTATACAGGGTGTTACAGCATGTTTTTGTGTTTTATAATTTGGGCGGAATAATACCTGGAATTATTCGTGTAATCTCTGACCGCTATTTCGTCATGCTAATATGATGTTATTTCTATAGGTTATTAAGGCGAGTTATTATAACAAACGTTTGCAAAAGTTAATTACTTCCGGTTATTACTGCAGTTTTTTTCTGTTATCTTTACAGATGATAATTACCTGAGATCACTACGAGTGGTTATTACAGCAGGATAATACTGCAGTTTCTTACGGCTGATTATTAAGATTTTATTTTACTTTATTCACACTTTTAATATAAATCCCCAATTAATGTAATTAGTTTTAAAATAGACACAAGGAACTGCAACATTGTGTAACATGATGCAACATTATGTCAGGTTATAATTTGTCTCCATAATATATCTAATGAAAATATTATTTCTTTTTCAATATCAAATAAAAGTAAGTAAGTAATTATCAAAAGAAGGCACCAAACCGGGAAGGCTATGTAGCACCATCAAATACGCAAAATAATCAGAGGGCGCTAAATATCACCAAGGATGCCAATACGAGAACAAAAACGCATAAGGCGAACGATATCAAAAGTATCCGAGTCACCAAGAATTCTATCGAGGGACAGGTGACCGCGAGGGGCGGTCGGAAAGCAAGACATACGCTCGTCCTGGAAGTTAGGACATTCAAGAAGGACATGCACGACCGTAAGAGGGACAATGCAACTAGGCCACGAGGAAACACAACATTTAAGAGTACGTAGCTTGTTACCAGTAACAGACAACCAAGAAGCCTGCCAACGGGTAAGGACTGAGGAATGGATAACCGGGTAAAAGTCGGAATACGGAATGCCCTTACGAGAGATGGGACAAGAGCGGACAGCTTCCTTGGCGGCAGCATCCGCACGCTCATTTAAAGACACACCAATATGGCTGGGAACCCAACAAAACTCAACCGACTTAAATTTACTATGAACGAGAAACAGCCAATGCTGGATCTCGACAACCACTGGATGAACTGGATTAAAGGACCCGAGAGCCATGAGGGCACTACGAGAGTCAACTACAACTACAAAGGAAGACTGACAACGAGAAAGTAGGAGACGAAGAGCATAGAGAATAGCATAAAGTTCCGCTGTAAAGATGCTAGTCTCCGGAGGCAAGCGACACATATAAGTGCGATCAGGAAAAACAACAGAGTAGCCAACACCGTCCGCTGACTTAGACCCATCGGTGAAGACAGAAACGGAGCGGGAGTGAGAAGAAAAGTGCTCGAGGAAAAGGCGTTTTAGAACCGTAGGAGGGGTAAAAGCTTTAGTGATACGGGTCAAGGAAGTACAAAACCGCGGAAGAGGGACCCTCCACGGGGGCAAAGAAGGAACAACACGAGGAGAAACATCAGAAATACGAACGGAAAGAGAATCCTGCAGGCGAGATAACCGGACAGAAAGAGGGAGGTGGTGAAGAGGAACAGGAACCGCAGGAGGGGTAAAAGTTAAAGCACGACAGAGGCGAGAGGAAGGATGTTGCAAGGACCGCGCAAGATAGCGAAGACAGTAGCGATCACGGCGGTCCTGGAGAGACAGGAAGCCAGTGTCAACATACAAGCTAAGGACGGGAGTCGAACGAAAGGCACCAGAACTGAGGCGCAACCCAGTATGGTGCAAAGCATCAAGACGGCGAAGAGTAGAAGGAGAAGCAGACGAGTAAGCAGGGCAACCATAATCGTGCTTAGACAGGACGAGAGAAGAATGTAAAGCAAGGAGAGTGCGCCTATCTGCCCCCCAAGAAGTATGGGACAAGACCCGAAGGAGGGTAAGGGCCTTAGAGCACTCAACACGGAGGTAAGAGATATGGGGAGACCAAGACAAACGAGTGTCAAAGAATAACCCCAAAAGCTTCGCGGAATCTTTGTATTCAAGGGGATGACCATAAAGTGACAAAGAGGGACGAAGAACAACCCGTTTCCGCGTAAATGTCATGGCACAAGTCTTAGAAGTAGAGAACTTGAAGCCATGATCAGTGGCCCAAGACGACACGGCATCAATTGCAAGTTGAAGCCGGCGTTGAAGGAGAGGCGAATCATCACCCTGACAACAAAGAGTAAGATCATCGACATAGAGAGCGGAGAAGACACCAGAAGGAAGAGAGGAAAGAAGACCATTGAGGGCAACCAGAAAAAGAGTAGTGCTCAGAACACTACCCTGGGGCACACCTTCGTATTGCTGAAAAGAGGGAGAGAGAGCGGTACCAAGGCGCACCCGAAAGGAACGACGAGAGAGGAAGCTGCGGAGAAAGAGAGGGAGATGACCACGAAGGCCAAAAGAATGAAGTCGAGATAGGATATGATAACGCCAAGTGGTGTCGTAAGCCTTTTCCAGGTCAAAAGGACGGCAACAACGGAGGTCTTCGCAGCAAAAGCAGTACGAATATAGACCTCCAAGTTCACCAGGACATCTGTCGTGCTGCGGCACTTGCGGAAACCAAATTGAGAAGGGGAGAGGAGGTGATGGTGTTCCAGGAACCACATCAGACGAACGTTAACCATACGTTCAAAAAGTTTGCAGACACAACTTGTGAGAGCAATAGGGCGAAAGTCCTTAGGGGAAGTACCCAGAGACCCCGGTTTGCGAACAGGGAGGACAACGGCATCGAGCCAGTCCTCAGGGACTGACGACGACTCCCAGATCCGATTATACAGACTCAGTAAATACTGAGACGTGCTCGGAGGGAGATGGCGAAGCATCTCATAATGAATACCATCGGAGCCCGCCGCCGTAGAACCGCAGAGGGCCAGAGCAGAACGAAGTTCAGAGAGAGAGAAGGGATCATTATAGGGAAGTAAGTAAGTAATTATCAAAAGAAGGCACCAAACCGGGAAGGCTATGTAGCACCATCAAATACGCAAAATAATCAGAGGGCGCTAAATATCACCAAGGATGCCAATACGAGAACAAAAACGCATAAGGCGAACGATATCAAAAGTATCCGAGTCACCAAGAATTCTATCGAGGGACAGGTGACCGCGAGGGGCGGTCGGAAAGCAAGACACACGCTCGTCCTGGAAGTCAGGACATTCAAGAAGGACATGCACGACCGTAAGAGGGACAATGCAACTAGGACAATAAGGAGCAGGGCGGCGCTCCATCAAGTGACCATGGGTTAAGCGAGTATGGCCAATACGCAACCTCGCCAGAGCTGTTTCCCACCGCCGGTTACGGTGGAAGGAGGACGGCCACGAGGAAACACAACATTTAAGAGTACGTAGCTTGTTACCAGTAACAGACAACCAAGAAGCCTGCCAACGGGTAAGGACTGAGGAATGGATAACCGGGTAAAAGTCGGAATACGGAATGCCTTTACGAGAGATGGGACAAGAGCGGACAGCTTCCTTAGCGGCAGCATCCGCACGCTCATTTAAAGACACGCCAATATGGCTGGGAACCCAACAAAACTCAACCGACTTAAATTTACTGTGAACGAGAAACAGCCAATTCTGGATCTCGACAACTACCGGATGAACTGGATTAAAGCACCCGAGAGCCATGAGGGCACTACGAGAGTCAACAACAACCACAAAGGAAGACTGACAACGAGAAAGCAGGAGACGAAGAGCACAGAGAATAGCATAAAGTTCCGCTGTAAAGATGCTAGTCTCCGGAGGCAAGCGACACATATAAGTGCGATCAGGAAAAACAACAGAGTAGCCAACACCGTCCGCTGACTTAGACCCATCGGTGAAGACAGAAACGGAGCGGGAGTGAGAAGAAAAGTGCTCGAGGAAAAGGCGTTTTAGAACTGTAGGAGGGGTAAAAGCTTTAGTGATACGAGTCAAGGATGTACAAAACCGCGGAAGAGGGACCCTCCACGGGGGCAAAGAAGGAACAACACGAGGAGAAACATCAGAAATACGAACGGAAAGAGAATCCTGTAGGCGAGATAACCGGACAGAAAGAGGGAGGTGGTGAAGAGGAACAGGAACCGCAGGAGGGGTAAAAGTTAAAGCACGACAGAGGCGAGAGGAAGGATGTTGCAAGGACCGCGCAAGATAGCGAAGACAGTAGCGATCACGGCGGTCCTGGAGAGACAGGAAGCCAGTGTCAACATACAAGCTAAGGACGGGAGTCGAACGAAAGGCACCAGAACTGAGGCGCAACCCAGTATGGTGCAAAGCATCAAGACGGCGAAGAGTAGAAGGAGAAGCAGACGAGTAAGCAGGGCAACCATAATCGAGCTTAGACAGGACGAGAGAGGAATGTAAAGCAAGGAGAGTGCGCCTATCTGCCCCCCAAGAAGTATGGGACAAGACCCGAAGGAGGGTAAAGGACTTAGAGCACTCAACACGGAGGTAAGAGATATGGGGAGACCAAGACAAACGAGTGTCAAGGAATAACCCCAAAAGCTTCGCGGAATCTTTG
This sequence comes from Procambarus clarkii, assembly GCF_040958095.1. Taxonomy (NCBI): domain Eukaryota; kingdom Metazoa; phylum Arthropoda; class Malacostraca; order Decapoda; family Cambaridae; genus Procambarus; species Procambarus clarkii. The sequence goes on from NC_091177.1 coordinate 32,281,466, forward strand.
TATTCAAGGGGATGACCATAAAGAGACAAAGAGGGACGAAGAACAACCCGTTTCCGCGTAAAAGTCATGGCACATGTCTTAGAAGTAGAGAACTTGAAGCCATGACCTGTGGCCCAAGACGACACGGCATCAATCGCAAGTTGAAGCCGGCGTTGAAGGAGAGGCGAATCATCACCCTGACAACAAAGGGTAAGATCATCGACATAGAGAGCGGAGAAGACACCAGAAGGAAGAGAGGAAAGAAGACCATTGAGGGCAACCAGAAAAAGAGTAGTGCTCAGAACACTACCCTGGGGCACACCTTCGTATTGCTGAAAAGAGGGAGAGAGAGCGGTACCAAGGCGCACCCGAAAGGAACGACGAGAGAGGAAGCTGCGGAGAAAGAGAGGGAGATGACCACGAAGGCCAAAAGAATGAAGTTGAGATAGGATATGATAACGCCAAGTGGTGTCGTAAGCCTTTTCTAGGTCAAAAAGGACGGCAACAACGGAGGTCTTCGCAGCAAAAGCAGTACGAATATAGACCTCCAAGTTCACCAGGACATCTGTCGTGCTGCGGCACTTGCGGAAACCAAATTGAGAAGGGGAGAGGAGGTGATGGTGTTCCAGGAACCACATCAGACGAACGTTAACCATACGTTCAAAGAGTTTGCAGACACAACTTGTGAGAGCAATAGGGCGAAAGTCCTTAGGGGAAGTACCCAGAGACCCCGGTTTGCGAACAGGGAGGACAACGGCATCGAGCCAGTCCTCAGGGACTGACGACGACTCCCAGATCCGATTATACAGACTCAGTAAATACTGAGACGTGCTCGGAGGGAGATGGCGAAGCATCTCATAATGAATACCATCGGAGCCCGCCGCCGTAGAACCGCAGAGGGCCAGGGCAGAACGAAGTTCAGAGAGAGAGAAGGGATCATTATAGGGAAGCTGAAGATGAGTGCAGAAATCTAAAGGACGAGACTCAAGGACAGGTTTACGAAGAAAGAAAGATTGGGGAAGATGAAGACCAGAGCTAACAGAAGAAAAGTGGGAACCCAGTTCGGAAGCGACCTGCAACGGGTCCGCCACAAGAGTATCATGGAGGTGAAGGACCGGTGAAACATCGGGAACGAACTTACCTGCTATCTTGCGGATACGCTTCCAGATCTGGGCCAGAGGGGTTTCGGACGTAATTGTCGAGACATAAGATGCCCAACATTCACGTTTAGCCGTACGGATGGCCCTACGGGCCACCGCACTCGCTTTCCGAAAGAAAAGAAAAGAATCGGTCGTCTGCCTACGGCGGTGCTTCTTCCAGGCTGCACGCTTACAGCGGACAGCCCGAGCACAGTCCGCATTCCACCAGGGAACGCACTTCCGTGGACCCCGAGAGGAAGAGCGAGGAATAGAGCGGAGGGCAGCGTCGAAGACAGTGTCATGAAAAAGGAGGAGAGCGCGAGAGAGGGGCAGAAGGGAGAGGTCAGAGAGAGTAGCACTGAGGGAAAATAGGGTCCAGTCCGCCTTAGCAAACTGCCACCTAGGGAAAGAGAGGGAAGGGCGAAAAGAGAAAAAGGAAACAAGGATGGGGAAATGATCACTTCCATGGAGGTCATCAAGAACCTGCCACGTGAAATCTAAGTAAAGAGAAGAAGAGCAGAGAGAAAGATCAAGACAAGAAAGGGTGCGAGTCCGAGAGTCCAAATGAGTGGGCTCACCAGAATTCAGAAGAGACAGGGAAGAAGATAGGAGAAACGGCTCAAGGAGGCGACCCCGGGTATTCGTCAGAACGTCACCCCAAAGAGAATGACGACAATTGAAGTCACCCAGCAGGAGCACAGGCTCCGGCAAGGAGTCTAGGAGGTGTTTCAAATCAGGAAGAGAGAGCGGGACACTCGGGGGGAGATAAATGGAACAAACTGTGTACCATTTCCCCACAAAGATACGAGCAGCAGAACAATGGAGAGGCGAAGGAAAAAGTAAAGGAACAAAGGGAACATCTGCACGAATCAAGAGAGCAGAAGAATTAGAAGCCCCAGCAATGGCTGGGGGGGGGGGGAGAGAAAGGAATAGCCACGAAAACGACCAGGACGAGCACTAAGCATTGGCTCCTGGAGACAGACACAAAGGGGCGAAAACCGCGAAATCAGAAGTTGGAGTTCGAGGAAATTGGCGTAATAACCTCGAACGTTCCATTGAAGAATGGACAACGACGGGAAGAGAAAGGACAAAAACAGAGAACAAGGAAGAAACAAAGGCGAAAGAGCAACAGAGCACGTTAAAGAATATCAGGGTCGGGATCAGGGTCAGCAAAGTCAGGGTTAGGGGGCATGGGTAAACTGAGCAAAGACGGAGGGAAGGAAACGGGAGAACAGATCAGAGGTGGGCGGGCGGGGTCCGGAGGAGGAGGAGGAAGAGGAGGAGACAACGGAGAGGAGCAGTCAATGACAGCAGTAGGAAGAGCGGGAGTAGGAAGAGGGGGAGTAGAAAGAGGGGAGCGCACCCCAGCAAGAGCAGCAACCGAAAGGGAAGCAGGGGCCAAAGAAACCTCCATAGCAGGAACAGGGGGCGCAACCACTGAAACGGGAGGGGAAGGAGCAACAGAGCCAGAAGTAGGAGCTAAGGAAGAAAGCGAAGCCTTCTTACCCGCCGGGGAAGAGGAAGGAGAGGAGCCAGGCTTACGCTTCTGACTTAAAGAGACAGGTGTCCCAGCAACTACGTACCGGGCAACGGATTCCAGTGTCTCAACAGGAGAAGCCGAACGAGAGCACACACGACGGCCGTTAGGAGAGCGATGGACATCCGCCTGCACCGACAGGCGGCGGGGAGAGCCGATAGATGGAGGAAGAGGATGGGAAGGAGGATCGGAGGGGGACGAGGAAGAAGACACAGGAGACATGACAGACCGGGTTGAAAGAAGGGGAACCCCAGACAGAGGACCAGGAGGGGGACCCCTCGGGAAAGAACTCAAAGGAACAGAGGAGGGGGCAGTGGGCGTATCAGGGTCCAAGGCCCGGAAACGGTTGAGAGTCTGAGGAAGGGGGGAAGGACGAGGAGAGGAAGAGCGCAACACGCGAGCATAAGAGATGTTAGTATAAGGCGGGAGCCGGCGAACCTGGCGCCTCGCCTCAGGAAAAGACAAACGCTCCCGGTGCTTCAGGTTAAGGACGGCCGCCTCAAGCTTGTAATGGACACAGGCACGGGAGAACGTAGGATGGGCCTCACCGCAGTTGAGGCAGCGAGCTTGGGGAGAAGTGCACTCCGACTTAGAGTGACCTTCACTCCCACACAAAGGACAGAGAGAGACAGTCCCAGAGCAGCGGAGGGCACCATGCCCAAACCTCCAGCACTTATTACAAAGTCGAGGAGAAGGAATATACTCCTGGACAGAGCACCTAGCACCAGCAAGAATGACAGAGGATGGAAGGGTCCTACCATCAAAGGTGATCTTCACAACGCGAAGGGGTTGACGGCGACGACCACGAGGGGGACGAGTAAACGAGTCAACCTGGAGGACAGAATGGCCTTGGGCATCAAGGATATGCCGAATATCATCGTGGCAATCCTGCAGATTCCGAACACCGGTTGCAACATGGGGTGGGAGGAGAATAGTGCCAACACTGGAATTCATCTGAACGTTCTTGGAGACCCGAACAGGGATCTCGCCAAGGCAAGATAAGGCAGCCAAGCGGGAAGCCGCATCCTGAGAAGGAGCAGCAACGACACGTGTACCGAGACGAGTGGGGTTGAAAGTAACACACGCATCCACGGAATCTACAAGATGCCGATGGAGGGAGAAATCGTCAGGAGGCGCAGAATCAAGAGGGAGGAGATCAAAGTATTTGGCCCATGAAGCAGGACCAAACAAGGCCTGATACGCATCAGCACGGGAAGGAATCGAGCGAGTGCGGTTGGGGCGCGAACGGCGTTGAGAACCCCTAGAGAGAGAGGGGTCAAAAGGCGCAGTAGTCACAACGAAAGACTTAGCCACACCAGGGGACGAAGTGGTCACCACCGGGGGCTGGAGGCTCGACCCAACCTCAGAGGAGGGAGGGGAGCTGGGGGAAGAAGTCAGGACGGTCAAAGGAGGAGCAAGGTCGGGGCCCAACGCAGCGGGAGCTACAGAGCCTGGTCTTCCAATACAGGCCGACTCGGGGGCTTGGTCGCCCACCCCACGAGCCTGAGAGGGTACAACGGAAACATTCAACGACATAGAGACGAAAAGTGACAAATTCATCCACGAATGTGCCCCCATACCCACCATGGAGCCACAATTAGAGGCAGGACACCCAACAGGAAGCTATCGCTGATCATGCCGGGGCCCCCTAGGGGTGCGTCGTGAGTATACGCCCCACAAACGCCACTTTAAGAACCGTCAGTCCGTCGAGATCGGGTTCAGCGACGAAAGGGGGATTGACAATAAAAGGTTCCCCTCGCTCGAGACGTCGGGTACTACAGTTCTACGGGTGCAAGAGTATGCCTCCTCAAGCACCCGGGCGTCAAAATAGAAGAAGTCCAAAGAAATAATCCAAAACAAGCAAAAGGTCGGCAGGAAACGACAAGCAGATAGGAGAAGAGGGGGGAGAAAAACGAAACATATGGAAAAGGAAAAGCGATCCGGCACAATTGGAGAAGACAGCAGCAGGAGTGCAAGGCCAGAAAAGGACAGAGGACTGCCCAACGGAGCATCACACTCCGGCAGCCGTCCACCAAGCCCCCTCACGACGCCAACGGGCCGGAAGGGGAGGGGGTATCAAATAAAAATGAGTTACAATAACATATATTTCTTTTGAGGAAGAAGTTATTTTAGCAAATAATTACTGCTAGCTATAACTTCTAGTTATTAGTTATGTTATAAGAACCGGTTATAAGGTCTGGTTATGTTCGCAGGTTGTTAGACTGACAACTCGACAGTATGCCTGAGAATGTGACTGCCAGACGAGGGCTTCTACAGGTTACATGAACATGAGGTTGCCAGGTAAACCAACATCACAGTGTACCTGACCTCTTGGTTTACCAGACAAGCAGTTCCACAATATTGAGAAATTCGTGGTTGCCAGACATGCCAGCTTCGCTGTGTACAATACAATGTAGTTTTCAGACAAGCAGCTTTGCAGTATACATGATAACATCTCACTAGGTTAACATCTCCAGAGTATACATGACAACATCGTTACTAAATTAACATCTCCAGAGTATACATGACCACCTCGTTGCCTGACAAGCCAATTCCACAAAATATGACTTTTCGCTTGCAAGACCAGCAGCTACTCATGGCCACTGTGCTGTCAGTTCAGCTCTACAGTATACATGAATTCACTACGGTGATCACTACGAGTGGTTATTACAGTCGGATAACACTGCAGTTTCCTACGGCTGACAATTAAGATTGCTTATCTTTCTTTATTCAAACTATTAATATAAATTAATAACAAACATAATTTATACAACTCACCTGAGGTGCATAAATTACTGGGTTGAAGTTTTTATTAATAAGGAATCTATATTCTTATCTCTAATGAATCCTTTTTGGATTCATTAGAGATATAAATCCTTCATTATCTAATAAAAGATTGCACCAAGGCCTTATCGCGCAGACAAGCCACACAAACACAGTACACATCTCTCAGTGTATAATTATACATTATATCCACTGCCCAAAAGCACACACAACACTTTGCAGTAAATTACAATGCAAATTACAGCAATAACACAGCACTAAGGACACAATAATTACAGACCTACGGTATCAATCGGTCATCCTTTTTACCTCTGCCGGATCACTGGTCCTCCTGGAATGACATTACATGCACATGGACATAATATAATATGCATAAAGAAACAACACACATTACCCCACACAATACTAGAAATGGCTGCACCTGTAGAAGCCCTCGTCTGGCAGTCACGTCCTCAGGTATACTGTGGAGTTGTCAGTCTAACAAACTACGAAAATAACCAGACCTTATAACCTGTTACTATAACATAACTAATAATTAGCAGTTATTAATTTATACGCCGGTTATTAACCTGGTTATTAACCAGCAGTAATTATTTGCCAAAATAACATTACAAATACTTGCTGGTTTTGCCTTTGGCAATATTTTCCTGTAGCAGCCTTCAGAAGATGCATATGATTATTACTACAATTACAGCCTTTAACGACGATAACTTGCAGTAATAACCTCCAGAAAAATTCTCTCATGAGAAATACATGTTATTGTAAAGACACGTTGTGTCTTTTTTTAAATTATTACGTTATTTTGGGATTTATGTTAAATGTTAATAAATTAAAATAAAATCTAAATAATAAGTTATAAAAATTGCAGTATTTTTCTGCTGTAATAACCGCTCGTAGTGATCTCAGGTAATTATTTTATATAAAGAATAACAGCAATAACTTTCAGTAATAACCGGAAGTAATAGCCTTTTGCAAAAGTTTGCTATAATATCCCGCATTAATAACCTAGAGTAATAACACATAATAATCTGACGAAATAGCGAGCAGAAATAACACGAGTAATTAAAGGTAATATCCAGCACATATTATAAAACACAAAAACATGCTGTAACACCCTGTATAACTAGATCATTGTAATTCCCGCCTCAATAAACCATCTTAACTAGCCTAATAACCTTTTTGTAACAGCCTGATATAATAACCAACCACAACAATCACCTTGTGTAAATGATCAGACGTAACAATCAGTTGTTAAACTATCCCTAGTCACCTGTTATAATAACCCGCCTCAATAATCAGTCTGAATATCCTGAATGAACTAGCTGGTATAACAACCTGTAATTATATCTTGCACTAAAAAGCTACGAGAAGAACCTGTTGCAATAATAACTCACAGTAATAATCTAAAATAATAGCCCCTGTTGTAATAATATCCCAGAGTAATAACCTATATGTTCAGTTTCTTTTTGAACCCCAATTATATAATTTGTTCTTAGTCGCTTTTAATTGTTATTGAAGTCAAACTTCTTATGTGACTTTATGTTTCATCTGTTTATGTCGGTTGCTGAGTTTATTACGTGTTTGGGGAATTTATATTTGTGATGGAAAAAAGAAGTGTAGGTGTTCGGTAGTCCTCTTATTGGCTGGTGTCAATGCCAATCACATTTACAAAAAAAAAGTTGACTGCGTGGCTGTTGCCTCCTGTGGTAAAGTGAGGGAAAACACGCAAAACAAATCGTATGAACAATGAAACTTTAATTACTTGAAAACAAAGTTATCAAATGAACAAAGAACAAATGAACAAAGATAATCCCTTGCCTATGTACAGTGCCATTAAACAAGATTATAAAGTAAAAAAAAACATAAATTAAAAAAGTGGTTACGTTACTCTGAATAAAGACAAAAAATGAATTAACAGGTGCTGAGAATATTTGCTGGCTAAACACATCCACAATTACACAGAGCGTATATTAGATACATGTGTCAGCTTTGAGAGCACAGAATATTCTAAATCCAATGGTTTGTTTACGCTCAGTCATCGGCTATGTAGATGGCGCTGAAGTGGAGTGCAGACGACGATTCACCAATGGGACGCGTGCTGGCTGGAAGTGGTGGTTTGGTGATCGACGAAGGTGGAGGGGGAGGTGGAGAGCGAGTGTCGGATACGTATGCGCCTGGCAGAGACGTATTTTACACAATATGTACTACACTTGCTTGTAGTATCTAGATGTTGTAGATGTACTGAAGAAACATGACGATATGAAAGAGCAGGCCAAATCTCTCTTGAAGGAGATTATCGTAACAATATTAAACTGTTGACTTAAGGTAAAAGGAAGGTTCTTAATTGTATGGGGTCGACCTGAGGACCGTCTTGACCTCAACGGGTGACCCCACACACTGACCTGAGAACCGTCGTGCCCCAGCGGGTGACCCCACACACTGACCTGAGAACCGTCGTGACCCCAGCAGGTGACCCCACACACTGACCTGAGAACCGTCGGGACCCCAGGGGGTGACCCCAGACCATTACTCTTCCTGATTAATGAAGTCATCAACACAGCATTTTATTTAACTCCTCAGGTGATCCGCCTGAGCAAACAAATAATTCACTACAATAATAATTCACTCAATTTGTATCAAACCACCACAAAACCCATAATAATAATCAACCACAATAACAATCTATAATAAGCCACCAAAATAATCAACCACAATAACCCTCAATAATAATCCACAACAATAACCCACCATAATAATCCACCAAAATAACCCTCCACAGTAATCCACCGCAATAATCTTCCATAATAATCCACCACAATAACCTTTCAGTTTCATGATGCAACATGATGTTAAGTTACAATTTGTACTCATAATATCGCACATGGAATATATTATTCCTTATTCAAAAACAAATAAAAATGGGTTGAAATAAAGTATATTTCTTTTGCGATAGATTATTTCGGAAGGATATTACTGCGAGTTATCATTGAAGTGTGTTATTGTAGTAATTATGATAAGCAATTTCTGCAGACCGTTACAGCAAAATATTGCATAATGCACAAACAGCAAGAATTTTACTAGTTATTTGGGCAGATAATTACTGCTGGTTATAACTTCTAGTTATTAGTTATGTTATAGGAACAGGTTATAAGGTCTGGTTATGTTCGCAGGTTGTTAGACTGACAACTCAACAGTATACCTGAGAATATGGCTGCCAGACGAGGGCTTCTACAGGTTACATGAACATGTGGTTGCCAGGTAAACCATTATTCACAGTGTACCTGACCTCTTAGTTTACCAGACAAGCAGTACCACAACATTGAGAACTTCGTGGTTGTCAGACATGCCAGCTTCGCTGTGAACAAAACAATGTAGTTTTCAGACAAGCAGTTTTGCAGTATACATGACAACATCGTTACTAGCTTAACATCTCCAGAGTATACATGACAACATCGTTACTAGGCTAACATGTCCAGAGTATACATGACCACCTCGTTGCCAGACTAGTCAATTCCACAAAATATTTGACCTTTCGGTTGTAAGACCAGCAGCTTCTTATGATTTCATGGCTGTCAGGTCAGCTCCACAGTATACTTGAATACGTGGCTGTCAGGTTATTCAACAGTATTCATGAATTCGTGGCTCTCAGGTCAGCTGAGCTTCAGTATACATGACTACGTGGTAAGCGAGTTACAAAGTATACATAATCACGTGATATCTACAGTGCAACCGTTGATTAATGCCAACAGAAGTAAACACACTGGTGACCTCTGATGACCCAGAGGTCATAACAGTCTTGACACGAGTCAGCGTTTTCATTCTTAAAACTAGCAGTACCCGGCAACGCGTTGCTGTGGCTCAGCAACGCATGTGCATTGCTCAGCCACAGCAACCTTCCCTGTCCCCCAGTCGACCCCACCATTCCCCCCCCCCCTCACCCGTCTTTTCGGCCTCTCAACCATTACCCCATCCCTTGTCCCCTCGTCCTCCCCACCATCTCTCACTTCCGTCCCCTCGTCATCCCCACCATTCCCCACTCCCTCGTCCGATGCCTTCCCAAATGGTCTGATGTTCTCATCAGAAAATTGGGAACATCAAGTGATCTGATGTTCCCATCACTGATATATAAGAAAAACAGTTAAAAAATTAAATGAAAATACGAAAACATAAAGAAATAAACAATACTCACGAAATGAACAATATGGTAAACAACACAGCTCAAGTCCAACGCAATTCACGCAAAATAATTAAACCAAAGTGAAAATAAATAAAAATCAATGAAAATTCAATTCATCAATGCAATCAGAAACACTGAAATGGAATTGTAACATATTTAGTATAGCATGTATGTTGCTCAGACATGCAACAGATGGCGCTGATTTTCAAGAAAAGCATAGTTTTACCTGTCACAGGTGTGGCATCTATACTTATACTTATGAAATGAACGGTATGATAAACAGCACAGCTCAATTCCAACACAATGTCACACAAAATAATTCAATAAAAAAATAAAATATATCGAAATCTATGAAAATAAAATTTATCAATGCGATCAGAAACATTGAAATGGAATTTGTGACATATTTAGTATAGCGTGCATGTTGCTATTATGTGCAACAGATGGCACTGTTTTTCAAAAACGCAAGTTTTTACCTGGCACAGGAGTGGCATCTATATAGTAGGTATATAAAAAGACGCGCCTATTCGAATGCAACGCTGTGTCAAAATTTCAAAGCAATCGGTGAAGAACTTTTGGAGATTACAGGGTGTGTTGCTCTTTCGTCCAACAGATGGCGCTGTTTTTAAAAAAACATGTTTTTTCCTGTCACAGGTGAGGCATATATGTAGTAGATATAGAAAAAGACGCGCCTATTCGAATGCAACGTTGTGTCAAAATTTCAAAGCAATCGGTAAAGAGGTTTCAAAGATTTTCCTCACATGGAAAAAACACATGAAAACCACAGTTTTTCAGAAAAAGCATGTTTTTTTACCATCACAGAAATGACACCTATATAGGATTTATATAAAAACCTGCTCGGATGCGAATGGAACGTTGTGTGAAAAATTCAAAGCAATCGGTCAAGAACTTTCGGAGATTAGCGATTTTGAACAAACGAACATTTCCATTTTTATTTATATAGTCTAACAGTACCCGGCCACGCGTTGCTGTGGCTCATGCGTTGCTGAGCAACAGCAACGTTCCCTGTCCCTCAGTCCTTCCATCTATTCCCCCCTCACCCGTCTCCTCGGCCTCCCAACCATTCCCCTCTTCCTTCCCACCATGACACACTCCCCTGTCCCTTTGTCCTCCCCACCATTCTCCATTCCCCCATCCCCTCGTCTCCACCATCCCAAACTCCCCCGTCCCCTCGTCCTTCCACACCGTTACTCCCTCCCTTGTCCCCTCGTCCTCCCCACCATCTCTCACTTCCGTCCCCTAGTCATCCCCACCATTCCCCACTCCCTCGTTCGATGCCTTCCTAAATGGTCTCATGTTCCCATCAGAAAAATGGGAACATCAAGTGATATGATGTTCCCATCACTGAAATATAAGAAAAACAGTTACAAAATGAAATGAAAATAAGAAAAAATATAAAAATAAACAATAATTGCAAAATGAACGGTGTGGTAAACAACACAGCTCAATTCCAACGCAATTCACATAAAATAATTAAATCAAAATGAAAATAAATCAAAATCTATGAAAATTCAGTTTATCAATGCAATCAGAAACATTGAAATGGAATTGTAACATATCTAGCATAGCATGTGTGTTGCTCTTACATGCAACAGATGGCTCTCTTTTTCAAGGAGAGCATAGTTTTAACTGTCACAGGTCTCCGTGGTCTCCGTGGTGTAGTGGTAAGACACTCGCCTGGCGTTCCGCGAGCGCTATGTCATGGGTTCGTATCCTGGCCGGGGAGGATTTACTGGGCGCAATTCCTTAACTGTAGCCTCTGTTTAACGCAACAGTAAAATGTATACTTGGATGAAAAAACGATTCTTCGCGGCGGGGATCGTATTCCAGGGACCTGCCCGAAACGCTACGCGTACTAGTGGCTCTACAAGAATGTAACAACTCTTGTATATATCTCAAAAAAAAAAAAAAAAAAAAAGGTGTGGCATCTATACTTATACTTACGAAATGAACGGTATGGTAAACATCACAGCTTAATTCCAACACAATGTCACACAAAATATTTCACTAAAAAATTAAATAAATCAAAATCGATGAAAATAAAATTTATCAAAGCAGTCGGAAACATTGACATGGAATTCATGATATATTTATTATAGCGTGCATGTTGCCATTATATGCAAAAGATGGCGCTGTTTTTAAAAAAAAAACGCATGTTTTTACCTGTCAGAGAGGTGGCATCTATATAGTAGGTATATAAAAAGATGTAACTATTCGAATGCAACGTTGTGTCAAAATTTCAAAGCAATCGGTGAAGAACTTTCGAGATTATAGTGTGTGTTGCTCTTACGTCCAACAGATGGCGCTGTTTTAAAAAAAAACATGCTTTTTCCTGTCACAGGTCAGGCATGTATATAGTAGATATATAAAAAAGCGCCTATTCGAATGCAACGTTGTGTCAAAATTTCAAAGCAATCGGTAAAGAGGTTTCGAAGATTTCCCTCACATGAAAAACACATGAAAAACACAGTTTTCAGAAAAAGCATGTTTTTATTACCGTCACCGACGTGACATCTATATAGTATGTATATAAAAAACCTGGACGGATGTGAATGGAACTTTGTGTGAACATTTCAAAGCAATAGGTCAAGAACTTTCGGAGATTAGCGATTTTGAGCAAACGAACATTTCCATTTTTATTTATATAGATAACAGGAATCTTGTATTAAGACTTTTCTCATAAGTACTTGAGGGCAGTTTTCATTCATTAATGGTTATCACTTCCTTCAGATAAAGGTTCTTAGTGCTACTTAGTGTTGAGGTGAAGGTCTATATACAACCCGTCCTCCAAATAGAACGTCGCATTTTGACGTATGCTCTACCTAAGGCCATAAATTGTCTTACTAGAAAATGGTAGTGGCTCGCGAAAATTTCATATTCTCCAGTTTTCTGTTTTGGGTCCTCTGGTAGGTTAGGATAATGGGACTTTAATGCGAGAGTTTCTTGACGTTGGGAAACCCTAGAAGGACAGGCGGCTATATAATACTTTGTGAGTCTTGACTAATCAGGAAGAGTCATGGTCAGTGTGTGGGGTCACCCGCTGGGGTCACGACGGTCCTCAGGTCGACCCAAAGCTAATAGAATCTTCCTTTTACTTTAAGTCAACATTTTAATATAATTTCCCATAACACGTAATAAACTCAGCAACCGAACATGTTGAATGACGTCCTGAGCAACAGATGAAACATAAAGTCACCTCAGAAGTTCGACTTCAATAACAATTAAAGGCGACTCAGAATAAATTATATAACTGGGGGTTTAAATGATACTAAATATATAAAGTCCACTACGTGCTCACCATAGCCCGTGCTACTTGGAACTTTTTGTTCCGAGTAGATGGATCTCAAACATCGCCTCAACCCTCCATAATAATCCACTACAATAACCCTCCATAATAATCCACCACAATAACCCTACATAATAATCCACCACAATAACCCACCATAATAATCCACCACAATAACCCTCCATAACAATCCACCGCAATAACGCACCATAATAATCCACCACAATAACCCACCATAATAATCCACCACAATAACCCTCCATAATAATCCACCACAATAACCCACCATAATAATCCACCACAATAACCCTCCATAACAATCCACCGCAATAACGCACCATAATAGTCCACCACAATAACCCTCCATAATAATCCACCACAATAACCCTCCATAATAATCCACCACAATAACCCACCATAATAACCTACAGTTTACACGGCACACAACCCACTCTACTGACACTGTCACTGGGCCGGAAGTAATAAACGGAAGTAATAACCTTCTGCAAAATTTTGGCATAATAACTCGACCCTAATAATTTCTAGTAATAACACATCATAATAACCTGGCGCAATAACGTTCATAAATCTTGAGTTGTGGTGTATTTTGTTGTTTATTGATTACTAATGTATATATAAGAGTAATGCTGTTCGTATAGTGGATCAGGCTACCGAGGTACATCAGTTATGTCAGGTGGAGGTTATTTTGTGTTGAAATGGGTATGTGAGGATCATTGGTGCTTGTTATTGTGTTGTAGTACGTTACTGATTCCTTACCCACTACTTATTAATGTATGAGTCTACCAACCTGTTACTTGGGTTAGTGTACCACTGCGCCGGGTTGGAGCCTGGTGTCAACTAGTCCCAAATGTGTGCAGTTAATGTCTGTTGCTGATTTCGGTAGCTGTGTTTAAGTTCCTTGAGGTGATTACGAGAGCTGTGTTAAGCTCCTTGTTGTGATTAGAGTATCAGTTGCATACTAGTTGTATCTCTGTTGTATATAGTGAACTTTAGTTTCTGATTGTTTTACGGTGACCTGTTTATATGTCCCAGTAAACTGATGTTGTTTTAACCAGCCTTTTTCACTTTACCCTAGACACTTATTGAAACTTGGCCAGGCTATGGTTGGCCAGCGAAGCTGTGGATCATGAGGTCATGACAGCCACCTATGAGGTCTGCATGAGTGAGTGGATTAGAGAGGTAGCTATACCTGTAAGTACAAGATTTTGTTTCTTTATTATTGTGTCTGTCTGTGTGTTGATCTGAGTGGGTCCCGCTGGGGTCACGACGGTCCTCAGGTCGACCCCAAACACTTTAGATCTTCCTTTTACCTTAAGTCAACAGTGTAATATAAATTCCCAGAACACGTAATAAACTCAGCAACCGACATAAACAGATGAAACATAAAGTCACCTCAGAAGTTTGGCTTCAATAACAATTAGAAGCGAGCTAATAATAAAAGATATAACTGGGGGTTTAAATGATACTTAATATATATAAAATCCACTACGGGTTCACCATAGCCCGTGCTACTAGGAACTTTTTGTTCGGAGTAGACGAATCTCAAATAACAACAACAGATGCCTAATATGATATTTTATTGAGGAATTTCTACGGGTTATTATAACAGGCTATTATTGAAGGTTATTACAATGGATTATTATAAAAACAAGCTATTATTTTAGATAATTACTGCAGGTAATTATTACATTGGGCTATAATTTTAGGTTATTACTACAGATTATTATTACAACAAGCAATTGTTGTATGTTATTACCGCAGATTATTATTACAACAGGTAATTATTGTTTATTTTAACTGCGGGTTATTATTACAATAGGCAATTATTGTACGTGATTACTGAAGGTTTTTATTACAACCGGTTATTACTGTATGTTGTTATTATTAGTAACACAACAGGATTTTGCTGTAGGTTGTTACTACTGGTTATTCAACCTGTCCTCTTAAAAAGAACGTCAACATTTGCCGTTTGACTCTACGGCTGTTTTTGGACGTTATTTTGTGTAAAACTACGTCAATTATCGCTTCCATGGACTATCTCTTGTTATACAATGAAATACCACACTCTTATTATTCTATAACTCACTGACTATGCTCTGATATTTGTTCTTCAAGTAAAAATATATATATTTTTGCCTTAATTAGGCCATAATCCAGAAAATTCCAGCCTATCGATCTTTATATTTAGGAAAACATCTAATAAATTTGGAAATGAATTTTTCGTTCGCCGACAGTTGCCTGTTACTATTTAACCCTCTATGCTTTAATGTCGCTGGTCATTGTGACTTTCCCAGGATTTATATAGGTTTCATAGTAGCATTTAGTCAGACTACAGTAATTTAACTAATGGGAAACCTCTATAGTTGTCGTAAATTAATAATAATCATTTATCAAATAATAAATTAGCAAACATATGCAACATTTTATGTTACGACTTTTCGGGTAGGCCGTTCTGTTTGTTTACAATCCCAATGGTTCAAAATACACAATACTTTTAATATATAAGTGACTAAGTATGCTCTAATATATGATCCTCAATGAAAATTATCGTTTTTTTTGTTAATTTGTCCATAATGAATAAGATTCCTTACTGTTGATCTTTATATTAAGAAAAACATCTAAACAAATTGGTATTGTGTTTTCGTTCAGATAAAGTTTCCAGATACAATTTCCTAGTTATCAATTAATGTAGGTGGTTATTTTAATTCGCGGCTACCAGGGGCTTTCTCCCATTATACAATATAAATGTACTCACTAACTATTCTCTGGTATCTGTTCTTCAAGTAAAATTACCTATTTTTTTGTTTAATTAGTCCATAATTCATAAAATTCCTTCAGGTCGATCTTTATATTTAGGAAACCATCTAATCAATTTGGAATTTAATTTTTCGTTCACCTACAGTTACCAGCTACTATTTCATTGTTATATTTTATGTCGCTGGTCATTACGATTTTCCAAGAATTTAAACAGCTAAACAGCAAGTAGCATCTTGTTAGAGTACAGGAATTTACCTATGGAGAACCTCGATAGCTGCCGAAAATTATTAATGATTATGTATGTAATTTAAAATAATGAATTATATACCATTTCTTATGTTACGTCTTTGGCGGGTAGGCGGTTCTGCGGGTTTACAACCGAATTGTTTAAAAATCACACTATTTTAAATGTATGAGTCACTAGTATGCTCTGATATATGTTCTGCAATGAAAATAAAGATTGTTTTGTTGTTAATTACTCCATAAATGTGTAATGTGTTAATTCAGTCTAAAATCTTTTTGCAACGTTTATATGCGATATACGTAGCTGGAAACTACCTAATATTTAAAAATAATAGTTACAACATTCTATTAATATATAATGTTGAAATAAATATCACACAAAGTCTGTATATCTGTTTTCAGATGTCTTACAAATTTTCTTTTAAAATAGTATTAATGATTTTTATGAATCTTCAGTAAAAATTATGTTAATTATTATTAATCTAATTGTTATTATTTTAAGTAAAAGAATTGCAAGTATTCGAATAACCAAGGGGTCTCTGTTTGTGTATGAATGCACGGATTTGTTTTTGTTATGAGATGGACGCCTTAGAAAGCATGGTGTAGGCCACCTGTGGCTCGCATCCGATCCCACGATCGTCGTCGCCCCTAAATCAACACAACAGGTATTTAGTATTTACGATTATAATAAGTAATATTTCTTTTATAATAATATTGCAGCAGGTGGTGTAGTGGTAGGACACTCGCCTGGCGTTCCGCGAGCGCTATGTCATGGGTTCGTATCCTGGCCGGGGAGGATTTACTGGGCGCAATTCCTTAACTGTAGCCTCTGTTTAACGCAACAGTAAAATGTGTACTTGGATGAAAAAACTATTCTTCGCGGCGGGGATCGTATTCCAGGGTCCTGCCCGAAACGCTACTCGTACTAGTGGCTGTACAAGAATGTAACAACTCTTGTATATATCTCAGGTTAGGGGCTAGGCATTTACACTCTTAGGTCAGCAAACTAGCTAGAAGGTTAGACCATTAGACTCCACTGGTCAATCGGGGCCCTGCATGACTCAGCTTATCCTAACCTAGCCCAGCTTAAACCTTCTTAGCATAGTTCATTATAGCTGTGCAAAGTGCTTGCACAGTCTTGCTTATCCTAGTTTACCTCTTCCTAGCCTACCGTAGCCAAGCCTATCCCAGTATACCCTTACCTAGTCTTGCCTTGCTTTTAAACATGACCAGTCCTTCCTACCCTAGCCAAGCCCTGACCAGCTTAGCCAAGCCAATCCCTGCCTAGATTTAGCATAGCCTTGCCTTTTTATTAATATATAGAGGGTACCACCTCTGGTTGAGTTTGTAGGAACCCTCCACTTGTCAGACCATAGAGAAATGATTTTTTTTAATTTAATTTATATAAAAAATATATCTATATATATTTATATATATATATATATATATATATATATATATATATATATATATATATATATATATATATATGTCGTACCTAGTAGCCAGAACGCACTTCTCGGCCTACTATGCATGGCCCGATTTGCCTAATAAGCCAAGTTTTCCTGAATTAATATATTTTCTCTAATTTTTGTCTTATGAAATGATAAAGCTACCCATTTCATTATGTATGAGGTAAATTTTTTTTTATTCGAGTTAAAATTAACGTAGATATATGACCGAACCTAACCAACCCTACCTAACCTAACCTAACCTATCCTTATAGGTTAGGTTAGGTTAGGTTAGGTAGCCGAAAATGTTAGGTTAGGTTAGGTTAGGTAGGTTAGGTAGTCGAAAAACAATTAATTCATGAAAACTTGGCTTATTAGGCAAATTAGGCCTTGCATAGTAGGCTGAGAAGTGCGTTCTGGCTATTAGGTACGACATATATATATATATATATATATATATATATATATATATATATATATATATATATATATATATATATATATATATATATACATATGGAACCCTCAACCCTAAAAGTGGAGAGTTCCTACAAACTCAACCAGAGGTGGTACCCTCTATATATTAATAAAAAGGCAAGGCTATGCTAAATCTAGGCAGGGAGGGCTTGGCTAGGGTAAGAAGGACTGGTCATGTTTAAAAGCAAGGCAGGGTTAGGCTAGGCAAGACTAGGTAAGGGTATACTGGGATAGGCTTGGCTACGGTAGGCTAGGAAGAGGTAAACTAGGATAAGCAAGGCTGTGCAAGCACTATGCACAGCTGTAATGAACTATGCTAAGATGGTTTAAGCTGGGCTAGGTTAGGATAAGCTGAGTCATGCAGGGCCCCGATTGACCAGTGGAGTCTAATGGTCTAACCTTCTAGCTAGTTTGCTGACCTAAGAGTGTAAATGCCTAGCCCCTAACCTGAGATATATACAAGAGTTGTTACATTCTTGTACAGCCACTAGTACGAGTAGCGTTTCGGGCAGGACCCTGGAATACGATCCCCGCCGCGAAGAATAGTTTTTTCATCCAAGTACACATTTTACTGTTGCGTTAAACAGAGGCTACAGTTAAGGACTTGCGCCCAGTAAATCCTCCCCGGCCAGGATACGAACCCATGACATAGCGCTCGCGGAACGCCAGGCGAGTGTCCTACCACTACACCACCTGCTGCAATATTATTATAAAAGAAATATTACTTATTATAATCGTAAATACTAAATACCTGTTGTGTTGATTTAGGGGCGACGACGATCGTGGGATCGGATGCGAGCCACAGGTGGCCTACACCATGCTTTCTAAGGCGTCCATCTCATAACAAAAACAAATCCGTGCATTCATACACAAACAGAGACCCCGTGGTTATTCGAATACTTGCAATTCTTTTACTTAAAATAATAACAATTAGATTAATAATAATTAACATAATTTTTACTGAAGATTCATAAAAATTCATTAATACTATTTTAAAAGAAAATTTGTAAGACATCTGAAAACAGATATACAGACTTTGTGTGATATTTATTTCAACATTATATATTAATAGAATGTTGTAACTATTATTTTTAAATATTAGGTAGTTTCCAGCTACGTATATCGCATATAAACGTTGCAAAAAGATTTTAGACTGAATTAACACATTACACATTTATGGAGTAATTAACAACAAAACAATCTTTATTTTCATTGCAGAACATATATCAGAGCATACTAGTGACTCATACATTTAAAATAGTGTGATTTTTAAACAATTCGGTTGTAAACCCGCAGAACCGCCTACCCGCCAAAGACGTAACATAAGAAATGGTATATAATTCATTATTTTAAATTACATATATAATCATTAATAATTTTCGGCAGCTATCGAGGTTCTCCATAGGTAAATTCCTGTACTCTAACAAGATGCTACTTGCTGTTTAGCTGTTTAAATTCTTGGAAAATTGTAATGACCAGCGACATAAAATATAACAATGAAATAGTAGCTGGTAACTGTAGGTGAACGAAAAATTAAATTCCAAATTGATTAGATGGTTTCCTAAATATAAAGATCGACCTGAAGGAATTTTATGAATTATGGACTAATTAAACAAAAAAATAGGTAATTTTACTTGAAGAACAGATACCAGAGAATAGTTAGTGAGTACATTTATATTGTATAATGGGAGAAAGCCCCTGGTAGCCGCGAATTAAAATAACCACCTACATTAATTGATAACTAGGAAATTGTATCTGGAAACTTTATCTGAACGAAAACACAATACCAATTTGTTTAGATGTTTTTCTTAATATAAAGATCAACAGTAAGGAATCTTATTCATTATGGACAAATTAACAAAAAAAACGATAATTTTCATTGAGGACCATATATTAGAGCATACTTAGTCACTTATATATTAAAAGTATTGTGTATTTTGAACCATTGGGGTTGTAAACAAACAGAACGGCCTACTCGAAAAGTCGTAACATAAAATGTTGCATATGTTTGCTATTTTATTATTTGATAAATGATTATTATTAATTTACGACAACTATAGAGGTTTCCCATTAGTTAAATTACTGTAGTCTGACTAAATGCTACTACGAAACCTATATAAATCCTGGGAAAGTCACAATGACCAGCGACATTAAAGCATAGAGGGTTAAATAGTAACAGGCAACTGTCGGCGAACGAAAAATTCATTTCCATATTTATTAGATGTTTTCCTAAATATAAAGCTCGATAGGCTGGAATTTTCTGGATTATGGCCTAATTAAGGCAAAAATATATATATTTTTACTTGAAGAACAAATATCAGTGAGTTATAGAATAATAAGAGTGTGGTATTTCATTGTATAACAAGAGATAGTCCATGGAAGCGATAATAGACGTAGTTTTACACAAAATAACGTCCAAAAACAGCCGTAGAGTCAAACGGCAAATGTTGACGTTCTTTTTAAGAGGACAGGTTGGGTTATTATTACAACAGACTATTTTTGTTGGGTTTTAGTGCAGGTTATAAGAACAGGTTGTTATTTCGGCTTGCTGTGTATTGATATTGATGCTGATTAGTGAGGCGGGTTATTATAACAGGTCACTTGGGAAATTTTTGTAACTGATTGTTAAGTCTGATCATTTACACAGGCTGGTTGTTGTGGCTGGTTACCCCAGGCTATTAGGGAGAGGTTATTTGGGGAATTTTTTTTTTCTTGAGATATATACAAGAGTTGTTACATTCTTGTACAGCCACTAGTACGCGTAGCGTTTCGGGCAGGTCCCTGGAATACGATCCCCGCCGCGAAGAATATTACGTGAGGATATTAAGGCAGGTTATTGGGGCGAGGAGTTATGAGGAACTTGTTATACAGGGTGTTACAACATGTTTTGTGTTATATAATTTCTGCAAGATATTTCGTGCAAAAATAAATTTGATGTTATTTCTGTGCGTTATTGTGTCAGGTTATTATGATGTGTTATTACTGGAGATTATTAGGGCGAGTTATTATGTCAAACTTTTACAGAAGGTTATTACTTCAGTTTAATACTTCCGGTTATTACTGCTGGTATATGCTGCAATTATTTACATTTGGTAATTAACGATTATTTTTCTTTATTGAAAATACTATTAAAAATTCCTAACACGTAATTTATACACCTCAACTGAGGTGTATAAATTACTGAGTTGAGGACTTTATAAATAATGGAGAGTCATGGTCAGTGTGTGAGGTCACCCGCTGGGGTCACGACGGTCCTCAGGTCAGTGTGTGGGGTCACCCGCTGGGGTCACGACGGTCCTCAGGTCAGTGTGTAGTGTCACCCGCTGGGGTCACGACGGTCCTCAGGTCAGTGTGTAGTGTCACCCGCTGGGGTCACGACGGTCCTCAGGTCAGTGTGTAGTGTCACCCGCTGGGGTCACGATGGTCCTCAGGTCAGTGGGTGGGGTCACCCACTGGGGTCACGACGGTCCTCAGGTCAGAGTGTGGGGTCACCCGCTATAATAAAGATAAAGGTTCTTAGTGTCACTTAGTGTTGAGGTGAAGGTTATATACAACCCGTCCTCCAAATAGAACGTCGCATTTTGACGTATACTCTACCTAAGGCCAAAAACTGTCGTACTAGAAAATGGTAGCGGCTCGCGAAAGTTTCCTACTCTCCCGTTTCCTGTTTTGGGTACTCTGGTAGGTTAGCTCTTCGTGAAGGCTCACAGCCAAAGTCCAGCCTGTTGCTGGCAGGTACCACTCAGCCTCGCACTATTGGGCCACTTCACTTGCAGATACTAGGGTAGTGGGCCCTAGGCAGGAGCTTCGTGCAACTCGCTAGTTACTCTCCTCTTCGGCACACAGTCAGTCTTCTCTTCTATCAGCCAGCCCTGGGTACGGCGAATCCTGTCACTGCTACTCCACATGCAGACAGTAGAACACTTCACAGTCCTCTTCCGGTGGCGGCTCACTGCTTCCTTAAAGCAGACTTGTGTAGAGACCTTGGCTGCCCTGGGTAGACTGACTGTCCTCGTATCACAGCAGCCCTACGTTGACTCTGTGAATACAGAAACGTCATCAGTACACTGGGACACTACATGGGATCACTAGGAAACATCACTTACTTGCTTAGACACATACATCCAACTCCGCTTATGACAGATGGCGCTGCTTTTCTAAACACCCCCTCACTAGAGGTCAGCACCAGCTACTTCACATGCCGACTAGGACAGGAATGTAGCGCCTCTTGCCAGTATATTCCCGTCATCACTAGATGGCGTTGTCCATGTTGTGGGGGGTTTTGGGAGCGGACTCACAGATGGCGTTGACGTCACTGCTCCGTGCTCTGACGATGAACTTGGGTTCGTAACAGATATCACGTGATCATGTATACTTTTTTAGCTCGCCTACCACGTAGTCATGTATACTATAGACCTGACCTGATAGCCACGCGGTCATCGAACTGTAGAGGAGACGTGACAGCCAGTTATTCATGTACCCGGTAAGGCTGACGTAACAGCTCTACCAGGTACTCTGGTAAAGTACTCCATGACAGCTCTTCCGGGTAAATTACGTGTGTTAGGAATTTATATTAATAGTTTAGATAAAAAAAATCACCAATCTTAATTATTAGCCGTAGGAAATGAAGTATTATCTTGATGTAATAACCGGTCGTAGTGATCTCAGGAAATAACCAACTGTAAATAATAGCAGTAACAACCGGAAGTAATAACCTTCTGCAAACGTTTGACATACTAACTCGCCCTATTATTCTCATGTAATAACACAAAATTATAACCCGACGTAATGTAACACGGGTTCGGGTTCCTCTCTCTCTCTTCTCTTCCTTCTTTACCCTCTACCAGTATTCTTACTTTTTATTCTCTACCAAGGGAATCCAAAACTTTTACCAAAGCCAACTCCACGCCACGTGGTCCTAAGACGATTGACCGACTTAGGATTCTACACCCAGTATGACGTGACCTAAGCTCTGAGCAAAACCCTAGAGTCGCCTCTATGCTGCCACCACCAGACCAGTAACACAGAGCAATGATCGAGGTCTGGATCGATCACGCTAATTAATCAACCTTGGGGCTTGATCCCCACTAGTAGTTTATAACCTCAGAAACTTGAGTGTGGAATAAATTACACGGTAATGATAATTCCGATTCGATGTTAGAATCGGCGCCCAATCCAACTCTGCCTCGTGTGGACCACGTGACCAGGACAAGTGTACACATAAAACACATGGAAACAATAAAAATGCAAATTCTTAACTTAATTAATTTATTAAAAGAAAACTAAAACAAAAAGCTAAATATGTTCACTCCCTGTCACTTTAACACTCCCTACTTGACCTGAATGGCAAATGAGACTATTTCTATACATAACCATAGCAACTATACCTCTATGTTTTCCAGCTAAGATGTTGGGCTGGTCTCGGGGAGAGGTAAGATGTTTGACCTCTCCCAGCTGCTTCCGTGACCACACTGATCTCTTCCTTGTCTGGTCTACCCCAGACAGAGTATTGTATCCTTCCGCCTAGTCAAAGTTCTACCCAGTTACTAGCAAGGTTTAAGTTATAACAATTAACCTCTGTATATGCCCGCGCTTCCAGCAGGAGTAACACCTCCGCGGATCTCTGTTGGTACCCCGCGCAGGGTGGCTCGAACTTGCAGCTGAGGGCTGCTTCCCGCCTGATGAACCCGCGCCACAGTTCCTCGGCTTGGCTCCCTCGCCTTTACTTAACGCCTCTACGTATGGCGACAACTGAGTGCCCGGCGTCTCCGTGCGCATCTGCCTGTCTAAGGCTGTGGCGGCCTGGGGTTGGGGTTGAGGTATGGTGTGGGTGGCCTCGGGTTGGGGTGTGGCTTGAGGTTGGGGTTGAGGTATGGTGTGGGTGGCCTCGGGTTGGGGTGTGGATTGAGGTTGAGGTGGGTATGGGGTGGCCTGGGGTTGGAATGGGTATGGGTTGGCCTGGGGTTGGAATGGGTATGGGTATGGGGTGGCCTGGGGTTGGAATGGGTATGGAGTGGCCTGGGGTTGGGGGAAGGGTTGGTATGGGAACTGAGGATGGGGTTGGTATGGGAATTGAGGATGGGGTGGGTATGGGAATTGAGGATGGGGTTGGTATGGGTGGTGGGGTTGGGGTGGTTGTAGTGACGGATGAGGTGTACCTAGGTGTTGTGGTATTGGTGTTATGTTGGGTAGTTCCTGCTGTTGGTGTGGTTGTTCATTTTCCCGTTGAACGGGTTGCTGTTCTCTACCGAGCGAAGTGGGACGTCCTGCCATACTAACTGAGGCCCCCTGTCTACCCTGCTGGCATGGCGTCGATGTTATCTGTGGGGCAACCCAAGACGGCTCTCCCCACTCATGAGACGACTCCTCGCAAGACTCCCCACTCATGTCAATAATAGTATCTCTCCAGGGATGGAAAGATACCCTCGACTGCCGAGTCCCATGCAGAACCCGTGAACTCGTCGCTTCAGTCCCACTGACCCCACCTGTGGTGCCAGTTGAGCCACCTGAGCGATCCCCAGTGGTGTCGGAAGAGGCGCTGTCCTCTACACTTCCACTTCCACTCCCACTGGTCCCCACTGACTGGTCATTATCTGGGTTAAACATTTTCTGTGATTCCTGGTGTGCCACGTCTCTTCTAAACTACCCTTCAGTACACCCTCGACCCGGACTCACTACAACCGTGATCTTACACAAATAATAAAATAAAAAAAAAAATCAACTCTTTTCTAAGAGAAACTACTAAATTCCCAAAATAGGAAATACAACGATTTATCGAGAGAATCGCTGAAGTGAATCCAATGAATGAGTGTCTGCCCCGCACTTGTGTCTGACCGTGAAATATCCCGCAGTTCTATTGCTGAAACCTAAGTCCTTTACGTTAAAAAAAAATTAAAGAATCTAATTTATATAAAACAAATTAATTGATAACGCAACTAACGCGCAGCACTCGTGATGGATTAATAAAGAATATTTACTGTACTCGAATGCTAAGCGCGCTTGAAGTGAGCAGCGTGGCCCCTGATGACTGATGGAGCGGGACCAGCTGCGCTGAAAAAACTAAGTCCCGCGCTTTTTCGCTTAAACGCTGAAAAATCAAAATTTTTGTTCTGAAGGAAAATAACTAGTTTTACGTTAATAAACCGCTCTAGCGATTAATATAGACACCCAGGACCTATAAATGCTTACTAAAAATTGAATTTTAATCAAAAACTGCGTTTTTACTGAATTGCTGGACTCTGCCAATTTTTCTGACTCCGAGGGAAAAAAATTTCTATCACCCCAAATATCACAAAACTCCTTAATCGAAGAGAAGAGAGAGAGAGGAACCCGAATCCGTGTTACAATGGTGGCAGCGGTGGGATGACTCTAGGGTTTTGCTCAGAGCTTAGGTCACGTCATACTGGGTGTAGAATCCTAAGTCGGTCAATCGTCTTAGGACCACGTGGCGTGGAGTTGGCTTTGGTAAAAGTTTTGGATTCCCTTGGTAGAGAATAAAAAGTAAGAATACGGGTAGAGGGTAAAGAAGGAAGAGAAGAGAGAGAGAGGAACCCGAACCCGTGTTACAGTAAAAACGTACAAATATAAAATCAATATTATTTCTGCCCGTAACATCTTACAGGAATAATAAGGCACAGAAACATAGTGTAACATCCTGAATAACAACTTCTTCATAACTCCGCTCCCCAATAACCTGCCTTAATATCTTCCTTTAATAACTTTCCAAATAACCTTTTCCTGAAAGCCTGGTGTAATTACCAGCCACAACAATCAACCCGTGTAAATGATCAGACTTAACAACCAGTTGTTAAAACTTACCTAGTAACCTGTTATAATAATCTGCCTCTCTATTCAGCATCAATATTGATAAACAGAGAGACGGAATAACAACTTGCTTTTATAACCGGCACTAAATCCCTCCAATTATCATAACTGTTGTGATCATAAATTGCAGGTATAACTTACAGTAAAATCCTGTTGTATTAATAGCTATCAGTAATAACCAACAATAATTACCTAGTGTACTAATACAAATCAATAATAGCCTGTTGCAATAATAACCTGCTGTAATAACATATAATAATAGCCTGTTGTAATAATAACCAGCAGTAATAACATACAATGATAGCCTATTGTTATAATAACCCATAGTAATAATCTTCAATAATAGACCATAGTAATTACAACTTGTAGATATTTCGGTATTAAATATTATATTATCTGTTGTTGTTGTAAGAGATTCATCTACTCGGAACAAAATGTTCCAAGTAGCACGGGCTACTTGGAACATGTTTAGGGAAATTATATTAAAATGTTAACTTAAAGTAAACGGAAGATCTCCATCATTTAGGGTCGACCTGGTGACCGTCGGGACCCCAGCGGGTGACCCCTCACACTGACCATGACTCTTCCTGATTAATAAAGTCATCAACCCAGTATTTTATTCACCTACTCATGTGACCTACCTGAACAACCAAATAATTCACCACAACAGACATCCGTATTAAACTTACACAATAACCCACAATAATAATTCATTACAATATCGCTGCAAATTAATTTACCACAATTTCCCTCCAAAATATCTCAAGAGAATAATCCACTAGAATAATCCATCAAGGTAACCCTCTATAATACTCAAACACAAAAACCCTCTGTTTCATCCTGCGGGAAAAATTAATAATCCACCACAATAATCCAACACTAAAATCCTCGATAATAGTACACCTCAGTATCTCTCAATAATTATCAATTATAATACCTCTCCAAAATAATCTACTAAAAATAACGATCCAAAATTATCCGCCGCAATAACCCTACATATTCATCAATGAAATTATTCCACCAAAAGGCTCACCACGATAATCCACTATAAACATCCTATAAAATATTCTCCAAAATAATCCACCACAATAATCTACCACAATGACCCCCCAAAATAAGCTACACCAATTATCCACTAAAATAATCCACCACAAAAACCCACCAAAATAATCCACCACAATAACCCAGCAAAATAATCAACCACAAAAACACTCCAAAATAATCCATCACAATAACCCTTTATAATAATCCAAAAAAATAACCCTCAATAATAATCCTCCACAATTACCTTCCTTAATTATCCATCACAATTAGTCTCTAAAATATTCTATAGCAATAACCCTCTCAAAATAATCCACCACAACAATGCTCCATAATAACCCACAACAATAACCGTTCATTACCACCAAAATTACCCTTCATAATAATTCACCACAATACCCTTTGCTACAATCCACCAAAATAATTAACAATAATAATCCTCAACAATAACCCTCGGTTATATGATCTACCACAATAACCCTCCTAAATATTCTACCACAATTTCCCTCCATAATAGTCCACCACAATAACCCTGCAAAATAATCCACTACGATCACCTTTTCTAAATAATACACCACAATAACCCCTACAAAATAATCCACCACAATAACTTTTCAATAATAATCCATGCAAAAAATCTACTAGAATAATCCACAACAATAACCTTCAATAATAACCTAAACAAAAATTATTTAAAGTAATCCACCACAATAACCCACATTAATAATGCACCACAATAACTCCCATTAATAATCCACCACAATAACCCTCCATAATAATCCACCACAATAACCCTCCATTATAATCCACCACAATAACCTTCCTTAATAATCCACCACAATAACACTCCATAATTATCTACCACAATATTAATCCATCACAATAACCCTCCATAATAATCCACCACAATAACCATCCATAATAATCCACCACAATAACCCACAATAATAATCCATCAAAATTACATTCCATAATAATAATCCAACACAATAACCCTCTATAATAATCCACCACAATAACCCACAATAATAAACCACTACAATAACCCTTCAAAATTATCCACCACAATAACCCTCCGTAATAATGCACCACAGTAATCCTCCAAAATAATCCACCACAATACCCCTTCATAATAATACACGAGAATAATCCACCTTACATATACCTTGAGTGTACCTTGTGATGGTTTCGGGACTTAGCGTCCCCGCGGCCCGATCATCGCCGAGGCCTCCTCGCTGCTGGATTGGTCAACCAGGCTGTTGGACACAGTTGCTCGCAGCCTGACGTATGAATCACAGCCTGGTGGATCAGGTATCCTTTGGATGAGCTTATCGAGTTCTCTCTTGAACACAGCGAGGGGTCGGCCAGTTATGCCCCTTATGTGTAGTGGAAGCGTGTTGAACAGTCTCGAGCCTCTGATTTTGACAGTTCTCTCGCAAAGTACCTATTGCACCTCTGCTCTTCAATGGGGGAATTCTGCACGTCCTGCCATGCTTTCTGGTCTCATGCGTTACATGAGACCAGAAGGTCTCATTGTAACACATGTTACCATGTGACGAGATCCATGAGTTACTTCTGTGTGCACGTTTGGGACCAGCCCCTCTATTATTTTCCACGTGTAAATTATTATGTATCTCTCCAGCCTGTGCTCAAGAGCCTACAGATTTAGGCATTTTAGTCTCTCCCAATAGTTTAAATGTTTTACTGAGTGGATTCTGGCAGTAAAGGATCTCTGCATGCTCTCCAGGTCAGCAATTTTTCCAGCTTTAAGGGGCTGTCATTTTGCAACAGTATTCCACTCTAAAGAGCACAAGCGTCTTGAAGAGTAACATCATTGGAATTGTATCTCTAGTTATAAAAGTTCTTGTTATCCAACCTGTCAATTTTCTTACAGTTTTGCGTAATCATAATGTGTTTCTGTTGTCCATAAGCAAAATCCATCACAATAACCCTCCAAAATAGTCCACCACAAAAATCCATAATAATAATCCACCACAATAATCTATCACAATAAGCCACCACAGTAATCCACCACAATAATCCACCACAATAATCCTCCGTTTTAATCCATTACATTAATTCTTCAAAATAATCAACAATAATAATATTCCATAATAATCATCCACAATAACTCCAAAATAATCCACCACAATATCCTACTATAATAATCCACCACAATAACCAAAAATAATAATCCACCACAATAACCTTCCAAAATAATCCACCACAATAACCCTCCAAAATAATCCACGGAAAAATCCCTCGAAAATAATCAACCACAATCACCCTCTGTTATAATCCCCCTCCATAACTTTTTACGAAAAAAGTCCATTAGAATAATCCAACATGATAACTTTTTATAATAATCTATTAACAAATCCTCAAAAATAAACCACTACAATAATCCAGATTAATAATCCACACAACAGTTCACCCTAATAATCCACGACAATACCCAACCTTCAAAATCCTCCAAACTATTCCTCCACAATAAACCTCCAAAATAATCCCCCAGAATACCCAATCTTTGTAAGTCTCCAAAATAATCCACCATAATGTCCCTCGAAAATACTCCACCACAATAACCCTCGTTAATAATCCACCACATAACCCACCTCAATAACCCACAATATAAATCATCACACTAACCCTCAATAACAATTCACCATAATAACCCTCCATAATAATCTACCACAATAACCCTCCTTAATAATCCATCACAATAGCCCAAACTAATAACCCTCCACAATAATCCCTCTCAATATCCCTCAAAAATTTGACACTACAATAACCTAACTTAAAAATCCACCACAATAACCCTCAGTAATAATCCCCCAAAATAACCCTCCATAATAATCCACCACAATAACCCTCCATAATAATCCACCAATATAACCTTCTATAATAATCAACCACAATAACCCACAATAATAATAGATCACTATAAGCCTCCATAATTATCCACCACAATAGCCCACCAAAATGATCCACAATAACCCTCCATAATAATCCACAACAAATATATCACAATAACCCTGCATAATAACCCATCATAATAACCCTCCATAAAATCCACCTCACTAACCCTCCATAATAATTCACCACAACAACCCTCCATAATAATCCACCACAATAACCCTCCATAATAATCCACCACAATAACCCTCCATAATAATCCACCACAATAACCCTCCATAATAATCCACCACAATAACCCTCCATAATTATCCACCACAATAACCCTCCATAATAATCCACCACAAGATTATGAGGACCGTCGTGACCCCAGCGGGTGACCCCACACACTGACCTTGACTCTTCCTTATTAATAAAGTAATCAACCCAGTAATTTATGCATCTCAGGTGAGGTGTATAAATTTCGTGTTAGGAATTTATATTAATAGTTTGAATAAAGAAAAATAACCAATCATAATTATCAGCCGTAGAAAACTACAGTATTATCCTTCTGTAATAACTGCTCATAATTATCTCATGTTATAACCAACTGAAAAGAATAGCAGCAATAACCGGAAGTAATAACCTTCTGCAAAAAATGGATATTATAACTCGCCCTAATAATCTCCAGTAATAACACATCATAATAACCTGTCGGAATAACGTGGATATATATCATCAGAGTTATTTATACACGTAATATCTTGCAGAAATAATAAAACACAAAAACATGTTGTAACACCCTGTATAACAACTTCCTCATAACACCTCGCTCCAATAACCTGCTTTAATATCTTCCCGTAATAACTTTCCAAATTAACCTTTTCCTAATAACCTGGTGTAATTACCAGCCACAACAACCAGTCTTTCTATGTGATTACACTAAACAACCAGTTGTTAAAACTTCTCTAGTAACCTGTTATAATAACCCGCTTCACTATTCATCATCAATTTCAATAAACAGCAAGCCGGAATAGCAACCTGCCATTATAACAAGCACCAAAACCCTCCTTTAATTGCCTTTTGTGATAAACACTTGCAGTAATAACCTACAGCAAAAGCCTGTTGTAATAATAGCTTTCGGTAATAACCTACAATATTTACCTGATGTAATAATAACCCTTAGTAATAACGTTCAGTAATCGCCTGTTTCAATAATAACCTGCAGTAATAAAATACAATAATAACGAATAACAGCAGCAGAGAGAACCTCGCATCCTAGGGGTCCAAAACCCGGATTTCCTCGCACTTCGCCCTGATGGCATCACCATATACTCCTGGAAGGAGGGTAGACAGTTGGTGTGGGACTACACATGTGTATCCACCCTGGCTGACACCTATGTACACTTCGGAGCTGATCAAGCAGGTGGGGCGGCCAACCACAGGGAAACAGCAAAATCACTCGAGTACAGGCGACTGGAAGGTCAATACCTCTTTGTTCCCATAGCGTCTGAGACGCATGGCCCCTGGGGCAAGAGTGCCTTGGGATTTCTCAAGGAATTGGGTTCCAAGCTCATTGACGTCACCAGAGACCCAAGGGCTTCCAGTTTTTTGTTTCAGCGTCTTAGTGTGGCGATCCAGAGGGGAAATGCTTGCTGCGTCCTCGGTTCCTGTCCAGAAGCGGAGGAGCTTCAAGAGATCAATGACCTTTAGGCATTTGTCTTGTATGTTTTGTAACCTTTAAATACACAATAAAGGAAAAAAACAAAAAAAAAAAGGAAGGGGGTGGTAGGAGAAAAGCACACAGAAACTGTATTGGAGGGGACCCACATTCCCTCCAATGCGTTATGTGTGGTTTCCTCCGAGGCTATTATTAAAAAATAACGAATTGTAATAATAACCTGCAGTAATAACCTACAATAATAGCCTGTTGTATTAATAACATGCATTAATCACATTAAATAATAGCCTGTTGTAATAACTTGCAGTAATAATCTAAAATAATGGCCTGTTGTTATTATAACCTGCATTAATAACATACAATAATAGCCTGTTGTTATAATAACCCATAGTAATAGCCTTCAATAATAGCCTGTTTTAATAATAACCCATACAAATTTTGCTATAAAATATTATATCAAGTATCATTTAAATACCAGTTATATATTTTGTTCTTAGTCGCTTGTAAAATAATCCACCACAATAACCCTCCATAATAATCCACCACAATAACCCTCCATAATAATCCACCACATTAACCCTCCATAATAATGCACCACAATAACTCTCCATAATAATCCACCACAATAATCATCCATAATAATCCATACAAAAGTCCTCCAAAATAATCCATCACGATAACCCACCATAATAATCCACCACAATAACCTTCGATAATAATCCACCACAATAATCCTCCATAATAATCCACCACCATAATATTCCACCACAATAACCTTCGATAATAATCCACCACAATAATCCTCCATAATAATCCACCACCATAATATTCCAACACAATAACCCTCAATAATAATCCACCACAATAACCCTCCATAATAATGCACCACAATAACCGTTCATAATAATCCACCACAATAACCCTCCATAATAATACACCACAATAACTGTCCATAATAATCCACCACAATAACCCACCATAATAATCCACCACAATAACCCTCCATAATATTCCACCACAATAACCCTCAATAATAATCCACCACAATAACCCCACCATAATAATCCACCACAATAACCCTCCATAATAATACACCACAATAACCGTCCATAATAATCCACCACAATAACCCTCCATAATAATACACCACAATAACCCACCACAATAATCCACCACAATAACCCTCCATAATAATCCACCACAATAACCCTCCATAATAACCTACAGTTTACACGACACACAACCCACTCTACTGACACTGTCACAGGAACTCTTAGTTTGGTAAGAAATATAAAATATTTGGAAGATGGCCACCCAGCTATAGTGACAAAGCCTGTCACTAACCCTCCATAATTACCTTGTTGTAGGGTTATAGTGATAAAGGCTGGCACCCACGTACAGCTGGTCCAACCAGTTTGTTATAGTGACAGTCCTGGCACCATACCAAAGACAAACTTCTGAGGTGATTTTATATTTCATCTGTTTATGTTTGTTGCTGTGTTTATTTCATGTATGGGGAATTTATATAATACTGTTGACTTAAGGTAAAGGAAAATTGCTAAGTTGCGTGGGGTCGACCTGAGGACCCTCGTGACCTAGGCGGGTGACCCGACACACTGACCTAAGGACCGTCGTGACCCTGGCGGGTGACCCCCACACACAGACCTGAGGACCATCGTGACCCCAGCGGGTGACCCCACACACTAACCTGAGGACCGTCGTGACCCCAGCAGGTGACCCCACACACTGACCTGAGGACCGTCGTGACCCCAGCGGGTGACCCCACACACTGACCTTGACTCTTCCTTAATAATAAAGTCCTTAACCCAGTAATTTATTCACCTCAGGTGAGGTGCATAAATTACGTGTGTTAGGAATTTATATGATAATAGTTTAAATAAAGAAAAATAACCAATCTTAATTATCAGCTATTGGAAACTGCAGTATTATCCTACTGTAAATAATAGCAGTAAATACCTTATAACTGGATATAATAACATTCTTCTAAATTTTGACATAATAACTCGCCCTAATAATCTCCAGTAATAACACATCATAATAACCTGATGCAATAATGTGCATATATAATATGAAAGTTATTTCTGCACGAAATATCTTGCAGAAATTATAAAACACCGAAACATGTTGTAACACCCTGTATAACAACTCCCTCATAACTCCGTGCCCAAATAACCTGCCTTAATATCCTCACGTAATATCTTTCCGAAATAACCTCTCCCTAATAACCTGGAGTAATATCTAGCCTCAACAACCAGCCTGTGTAAACGTCTTTAATTAGGTGTATATGAATAGGGCTTCAACTGGTCCAAGTCTTAGCATCATAACATAAATAGGAAGGGAGAAGAAAATATTGAATTATTTGTCAGAACTTTTCCAAAATGGTAAAAAATTAACATCAAACACAAGTGTCAACTGAAATCATGTCTATGACTCTCAGCTATCACAATAGCATATAATAAAAGATTTCAATAATTAGTTTTATAAAAAAATGAAGTAAATTTTTTTTTTTTTTTAGAAAGGTTTTCTCATTTTTGGTTCGGACGATTTGCGTGACACTTATACACCTTACAGAACGTAAGCCAATCTGTTAGGTTGCCAGTTCTGAAGGAAATTGATCAATGTCAACCTCAGTCACTGGTGGCAGGATCTTTGACTTAATTATTTTCCAAGTAACATAATATTGAATTTTCTCTTTCATTTCATTTACTAATCAGTTTACATGAAATTTTCACCTAATATGTAGCGTTTATGCCTCTATAACATTATTAAGACTTTTTATATTTATGTCCATTAATTAATTTTATAAATATATATAAACATCGTTTTGTTGCATAATTTTTATTTTAACCTTGAACAATTATATTATTGCACTATATATATTTTTGATAAAAATAGAAAGACGAATCCCTTACTATATGCTAATGTGATAGCTGAGTGTCTTAGAAATAATTTCAGTTGATACTTGTGTTTGAAAATTCATTTTGTAAATGTTTAAAAATCGTTGAATAAAAGGTTTTATATTTTGTTTCTCCCATTCTATTTATGCTGCGATGCTGAAACTTGGACCAGTTGGAGCCCTTTTTATATATTACAAGTAAATAAAGTTGATTAAAATTGAACAACTTTTTCCCAATAACCTGTTATAATAACCTGCCACATTAATCAGCATCAATATCAATAAACAGCAATCCAAAATAACAACCTGCTCATAAAATGCACTAAAATAAAACAGTAACAGCCTGTTGTAATAATAACCTACAGCAAAAGCCTGTTGTAATAATAATAATAATAATAATAATAATAATAAGAAGAAGAAGAAGAAAAACCTGCAGTAATAGTCTGTTGTAATAATATCCCCAATTATAACAAACAATAATAGCATGTTGTAATAATAACCTGTGTGACGGTGTTCCCCCCCCTTATATTTCTCCCACGCCTGCAGTAAGAGTCATGTCCACTTTACCCGAGCGTTCTCTAGGTCGCAGGCATCAGTTTGGTATATGTGGGAGAGTGTAGTGTTCTCGAAGTGCCGAGAAATTTATAAAAGAAGAGTATTTTGGGCTGTGGTTTAGGCCCTTTAGGAAGCCAATATGGCGCTGGCTCTTCTGTTTTGCCGCCAAAACTGTGTGACGTCAGTGACACTAGATTGGTCACCGACAGCGACGTGGCACAGGGAGCCAATGAAAACCTCCCGTGGCGAATATGACGTCACGAAGGAAGGGGTTCCGGTCATCGCGCCGCGCTGGCGCCATCAGTCTAAGACAGCACGTCAAGGAGGTCGGACGTGTGCTGGGGGGTCCTGTCAGTTGGATTGTTTACCCCGTCTCCGGAGGATTTACGCATCACCCGTGGTCTGCCATCACCTGTGGGGTCTTCCTTCGTTCATGTGTTGGACCAGAGAAGGAATTGACAGAATATTGAGCAACAAGTGCTCCGGGGACAGGTGTTGTGCAAGAGTGGAGTCTAGGCAGCGACGTATGCGACGGCTGATAGCTTCACAGTGATGACGTAGTTGCTGGGCCAATCCTCCGGAGGAAATCAGTCTGACACGACACGTCAAGGTGGTTGGACGTGCGAAGATTGGTCCTGTCAGTTTGACAGTTGTTTCCCGTTCCCGTGGATTTTACGCGTCACCCGAAGTCTGCCAGTACTCTGTGAGGTCTTCCTTCGTTCATGTGTTGGACCAGAGAGGGAATCGACGGGATATTGAGCAACAAGTGCTCCGGGACAGGTACTGTGTAAGAAGAAGTGAAGTCTGTGCAGTGACGTATATGACGTCTGAGGCAGTTCACTCGTTTGTGATGGCATAGTGGCTGGACTGAGCCACCGGGAAGCAGTGGAAGAGGAAAATTGTTCGGGAATCCGAACGACTGCAGCCGAGACGTAGGCGGGCAGCCGTAGCTGGGAGGAGAAGTCGACGGCCGGGAGACCGACTCCAACCCCACAAGAAGTCGAGGAGGAGCACGGAACTGCAGTGAAAAGGCACGGAGACGACGCGCATACGGTGGGACGTTGATTGAGTTCCTGGAGGACACGACAGTGTGTGTGTGGGGGCGTTCCCTACACGAGGCAGGAGCCAGGACCAGGAGCTACAACTCAACTCTCACCAGAGGATAGGTGGAAGTAGGTGATACTAGTTTCCCTCCCAATTCCCCTTTAGTCAGCTATATTATTTAGCCTGAGTATTTTGTATGTCGTGAGCAAGGCTCACCTATGTCACAGTAAGGCACCAGTGTGCAGAGTGGGACTATAAAGAGTACTCACGATATTTATGATTATTATTGGTGTATGCAGGCACCCGGAGTAATTGATGAATTTACTGTGTTGATAATGTCTTTAATGAGACTTTAATATGATCATATAGTGAGAGAATATATATATAAATATGCCAGTATTTGGAGTTAGGCTATGTGTCCAGTAACTATGTTATTACCATTATTGATGTCTATGACTCATCCA
Source organism: Procambarus clarkii (assembly GCF_040958095.1). NCBI lineage: Eukaryota > Metazoa > Arthropoda > Malacostraca > Decapoda > Cambaridae > Procambarus > Procambarus clarkii. Next base: position 32,317,759 of record NC_091177.1, read on the forward strand.
TATATATATATATGTCTATGCTCGTGTATTGAATAATCATTCATGTGTGCAGTGATTAATTGTGTTATCGCCCACGGAAGGAATTACTGAGAACTCCAGTGATATATACTTGCATACGTGATCATTAAATGAAGGGCAGTGTGATATACCATGATAGTGAGGCATTGTGTCCAGTTATATAGAAATGTTTAATTGAGCTCAAGATCAGTGCAGCGAAGTATTTACGTGCTATTGTCGCAAATATTGTGTGTTCGAACACCTAGTGATCTTTGAGAACTTAAAGAAACAGAGCGCGTGAAGCCAGGAAAACAAGCAATAAACATTCGCGCGGTGCGAGTCGCCCAGCTGATTTTGACATTGACGTGAGGGGGAGCATTGCCGACTTGGCGAGTTCATGATTATATGCGTGGGAACGAGCGACTTCTGCCTGGAACAGCTGTTTGCTTATTGATATAATCTTGTGATGTCTTTGAATGAGTTTTAAGTAAAATACAAAGTACATTGGCGTTTATATCATCCCCTCCATATTTCTTGTGGCTATATAATACCTGACAGCAGATCGTGATAGAAGTAAATACCTGCCTGATATCAGACATATTTAGTGTGCTCTTGCCACTGTTACCACAATTCAACAAAACCACTGACGTGTTACTGGACACCGGAAACACCAGTTGGCGACCTTGTGGTTAGTAGTAGAGCCCATGACGGGGCGGGCACACAATAGTTAAGTGAACAAGTTGTGTTCCCACTCCTTCTCGATCAGAGGCCGGTTGGGATTGACTGGGATACTCTCCTGGCGTACAGTGGCGCCACGAGGATAGAGTGAAGACCCGCTGGGCTATGGTGAGTGACCTTGAGTGTACTGTTACTCGCCCCTTTCCCCTCTCATTGGAGGTGAACCCCGACACCTGCAGTCATAACTCACAGAAATAATCTGTTGCAATAATAATGTGCAGAAATAACATACAATTATAGTGTGTTTTATAATAGTCCATATTAATAACGTACAATAATAGCCTGTTGTAATAATAACCCTTGGAAATTTCGTAATAAAATATTATAATAAGTATCATTTAAACCTCTAGTTATATAATTTGTTCTTAGTCGCTTGTAAGTGTTATTGAAGCCAAACTTCTGTGGTGACTTTATATTTCATCTGTTGTTCAGGACTATATTCAACATGTTCAGTTGCTGAGTTTATTACGTGTTTTGGGAAATTATATTAAAATGTTGACTTAAGGTAAAAGGAAGAATTGTTGGGTATTGGGGTCGACCTGAGTACCATCGTGACCCCAGCAGGTGACCCCACACACTGACCATGACTCTTCCTGATTAGTCAAGACTCACTAAGTATTATATAGCAGCCCGTCCTCCTAAGGTTTCCCAACGTCAAGAAACTGTCGTAAATGAAATGATAAAACACAGAATATGTTGTAACACCCTGTATAACAACTTCCTCATAACTCCACACCCCAATACCCTGCCTTAATATCCTCACGTAATAACTTCCTGAATAACCTCTCCTTAATAGCCTGGTGTAAACAGCCACAACAACCAGCCTGTGTATGGGGGTTTTCTACTTTGCTTTTCCGACTACAATGCATACGTTATCAACGTACATGTGGCAGACGCTTCACGAAGCTGTCGGAATCCAGCAGAGAAAATATGAGAGCAAGCGTACAGGGCCTGGGAGCATAGTTGAGTAAGAGTCCTTGATGGTCTCTTCTCAGACTGGCCTCGCCTGGTTCTGATCCCCCGTGGTCATATACATGACCACGTGGCTATAAGGACAGCTTTACAGTATACATGACTACGTGGCTGTCAGGTCAGCTCTACAGTATACATGACTACGTGGCTGTCAGGTCAGCTCTACAGTATACATGACTACGTGGCTGTCAAGTCAGCTCTTCAGAATGCATGACTACTTGGTAAGCGAGCTACAAAGTATACATGATCACGTAATATCTACAGTGCAACCGTTGATTAATGCCAACATAAGTAAACACACTGGTGACCTCTGATGACCCAGAGGTCATAACAGTCTTGACACGAGTCAACGTTTTCATTCTTAAAATAACAGGAGTCTTGTATTAAGACTTTTCTCATAAGTACTTGAGGGCAGTTTTCACTCCTTAATGGTTATCACTTCCTTCAGATAAAGGTTCTTAGTGTCACTTAGTGTTGAGGTGAAGGTCTATATACAACCCGTCCTCCAAATAGAACGTCGCATTTTGACGTATTCTCTACCTAAGGCCAAACATTGTCATAGTAGAAAATGTAGTCTCGTTTTCTGTTGTGGGTCCTCTGCTAGGTTAGGATAATTGCACTTTAATACAACAGTTTCTTGATGTTGGGATACTTTAGGAGGACGAACTGTTATATAATACTTTGTGAGTGTTGACTAATCAGGAAGAGTCATGGTCAGTGTGTGGGGTCACCCGCTGGGGTCCCGACGGTCCTCAGGTCGATCTCACCTCAATGTCTTTCTTCCTTTTACCTTAAGTGAGCAGTTTAATATAAATTCCCCAAACACGTAATAAACTCAGCAACCGTCTAAAACAGATGAAACATAAAGTTACCTAAGAATTTTGGCTTCAACAACAATTAAGATACAAAGAACAAAAGATATAACTGGGGTTTCAAAAGAACCTGAACATTTGTGTTAATACTCCGGAATATTATTATTGTCGGTTATTACTGAGTTATTATTACAACAGGCTCTTCTCGTAGGATTTTAGTGAAAGTTACAATTACAGGTTGTTAAACCAGCTTGCAGTTCATTCAGGGTATTGAGACTGATTATTGAGGCGGGTTATTATAACAGGTCACTATGGATAGTTTAGTTAACAACTGATTGTTACGTCTGGTCATTTACATAAACTAATTGTTTTGATTGGTTTTCACATCAGGCTATTACGTAATAGCCTGATGTTAGGGGCGGAGAATAACGAAAGCTAGTTATACAGTGTGCTGCAGCATGTTTTTGTGCTGGATATTACCTGGAAATATAACAAGCAGGGTGGCTCAGCTTTATATAGGTGCCGGGGTATGGTTCCAGTCGTGTCACAATAGCACGCTGGGTGGCCCAGCTTTATATAGGTGCCGGGTATGGTTCCAGTCGTGTCACTATAGCACGCTGGGTGGCCCAGCTTTATATAGGTGTCGGGTATGGTTCCAGTCGTGTCACTATAGCATGCTGGGTGGACTGTCTGTATATGGGCACCTGAGTATTGTGCCAGTCGTGTCACTATTGGAAGGCGGGTGGCCAAGCTGTATATGGGTGTTGAGGATGCTGCCAGGATTTCTCACTGTAGCAGGCAGACCAGATGTATATGGGTGCCTGAGAATAGTGCCATTCTTGTCACTATAGTTAGCCGAGTGATTATTATTATTATGGTGGATTTTTACATTTTACTGGTGTATAATTATAGAGGAATATTGTGGTGGATTATTTTGGAGAGTTATTGTGGTGGTTGAATACGGATGGCTACTGTGATGAATTATTTGGTTGTTCAGGCAGGTCACCTAAAGAGGTGAATAAAATACTGGTTTGATGACTTTATTAATTAGTAAAGAGTCTGGGTCAGGGTCTGGAGTCACCCACTGGGGTCCCGATGGTCCTCAGGTCAGTGTTCGGGGTCACCCGCTGGGGTCCCAACAGTCCTCAGGTCCGTGTTTGGAGTGAATCTTTCTTCAAGGATTGCTTATCGAACATAGGGCAAATAAAAATGAATATCCACTATCACCCATTTGTATGAAACAGACCCGTCCCCCAGACATGGTGACTTCAACAGGGAATTCAGTAGTATTCCAAATATATGTCGCTGCTAGTCCTAAGCACGTCTCACATTCGCTCAAAAACATGCCCCCACACCCTACTGTAGCATATATCCAATCTAAATACTCATTCAGTGTACCTATATATGATCTGCATTGCGTAGAAGCGGCTTCGCATGTTTTGAAAAATAGGCCTTCCGCAGTTACCCTTATTCTGACATCATCATCCCTAATGTGGTTTGATGCACCAATGGGTGCATTGCTTTTTAGCCGACGTCGCATATAAGGTTCCTAGGAGCATTACACATTAGCGCAATCTCTTAATCTCTCTCTCAATACATCACTATACTCTGTGTCATCACAGGCGATGCTCTGATGCCTGGCTCGTATTTTCGCTCATTGCTCATATTTTTCTGTTATTTAATTTATAAGCCCTATCAAACCAACCTAACCCAACTTATTATAAAACAAACAAATGCATTCTACATTCCACAGACCCGTTGTTGTTTAGCGACGTCACAAAAGCTGCCTCAGTATAGGGATAGAGTATGGTCAGCCATTAACAGATAAGTGTTAAGGCTCCACTGAAACCCAACTGTTCAACTATGAGTGACGTCACAAAGATGTGCAATGAGACCCTAACATGCTACTTATCTGTGTAGTCTATTTAATGTTATTATTCAAAAATGGCTAGACTATCCATCCCCAACCTAACCTAACTTAATCAGAGGTTTAATAATATACATTTTAGTCATCTACAACTGTAATCATTATGCACTGATGGGTTCAAAAACTAAAATAGCTCCCCAAACGCCGTACCGCAATTTTAGCAGAATCGTACGTCTGGCAGCATAGCAGATGAGCTGAACACAAGAAAGAAGGTAACAGCAGAAGGCCAATTAGCCCATATGAGGCAGCTCCTGTATATATCAACCCAATCTCATTCATATATATGTCCACCCTGCGCTTAATACAATCAAGGGAACCCCCCCCCCCACATCTGATAGTAGTTTATAATAATTGTTTATAATAAATAGCTCTCATTCTAGTTTTATAAAAACAGCAATTATGAAACACTATAGCTAGATATTGTACTATAGTCCGCAAGTAGTTACCGTACATCTGGGAGCCCAGCAGATTAGTAGCTATGTTCATAGGTTAGTCAGCTGTCCTCACATACATCATACTGCAGCCCAAATTATTAAATGCCCTATTATATTCAAACACATCGACTACTATAATTACATGAATAAATACCCACCTTCATACTATTCATATGGATAAACCAGGCTGTATGTGTCCCATTTAAATCAATATATTACTAATTATTCATAAAAAGCTAAGGTTGTGATAAGGCATACTGAAATATAATAATATTACATCAGTCACACAAAATGCAACACTTGCACTAAAAATACACAAAATCAAGAACACACAGTATAAACACATACACATTTACACACAATATAGCATTCGCGCACATAAAATTTTCCACACTAAATTCCATTTACACAGAAGATACAGCATTTACACATAAATATATCATTTATGCACAAAATATATTATTTACACACCAAAATATGCCATTCGCACACAAAATTTATCATTTATAGACAAAATATGTCATTTACATACAAAATATGTCAGTTGAACACAAAAATATGCCATTTACACAAATATTGCATGTGCAAAGTATAACATTTACACAAAGTATGACATTTGCAAAAATATAGCAAATTGCTTATACATTTAGACAAAAAAATGCGCTCTCACTAAAATTACACAATTACAAAAACAAAATTTTCACAAAATACCCACATATTGTCTCATAAACCAAAATACACCTTCACACTTCCACGGGAAGATCTATTTTTAGATAACATATACAGAACTTACACAAATACACAATTTGTACAAAAAAGTACAGTTGTGCCAGTTTCACTTCAGCATATTAAATACACAACTTGCATAAATACACTCTTCGCCTTAAAGATTATAAAACATGCACTATTATTACACAAATTGTGTAATTAATACACGTCTCTGCACAACTAATACAAGCAAACTTGCTATGTAATTACACAACTTGCCCTATGTCAATCAATACACAACGGTGTAAATACACAATTCGTTCACATACAATTACACAACATGCACAATTAACACCCAACTTGCACAATTATTACACATCTTTCATAATTATTACACAATAGCATAAATACAATCAAATACATATCCAGCACAAATACGTACAATACATAACGAGCCCAAATATGTAAATACACTGTTAGCACAAATACACAATTCAAACAAATTCAATTACAACATGTACACAATTAATATTCAACTTGCACAAAAATAAAATATTATCAATACATAACTAGCTCAAATATAATCAATATATAACTAGTGTATATATACATTAAATACACAACTAGGCATTTCCACAAATATACCTACAAAACATGTACAATTAATACTGTAACTTGCACAAACAATACACAATTTTCATAAAATTTGTCTAGGTATGATTAGGACGTCATTTTATAATATGCCGAGTTTAACCAACTCCCCAAAAGTCAGAATTTCATATATATGAATGGTTCAGCTGACTTCCTATGAGCTCAATATAAAAACACATACTTTTCCATTAATGTTTCAACATTATTAGTGCTAGCCTATTTATCTAACATATGTCCATTGTTTTTAATGCCTTGTTACATCCTCTTCAATCTTGTCACCCATATTTATTCAGGTAAACCATCCATTAGACGTATTGGTTCTAGCCTTAGTTATGTTAGGGTAGGTTAGCAAATTGACTAAATCCTATCAAAAATGCAACCAATTAGAACCTAAATTCATCTAAATCTATCAAAAATTATACTTATACGACACAAATTTCACCAAATTCAACCTAGCAAAAGCTAAACTAACTAAATATGAGCAACCCATATTCTCACATATGTTATGACAACGCATACACCAGTATGATCATACTGAGACTGGTGAATCATTGTGCTCAAACTAAACAGTGATATCTTGGCTGATAGCCTCGTATCACGAATATTGTGTTTATGATATAATCTTATGTTACCATTTATTATTCTTATTTTATGTATTGTCAATGTGTGACTTACATTTCCAAGTCTATATTAATTCTGTATCAAATTTGTATGCCATGTAATTGTGGATATATATATATTAGATGTCTAGTTATAGCAGTAGCCTAATATCATGGAGTTTGAAAAACATCCTTGTATGTTTATTGCATGTAATGCTACATAAATGCTGTGTAGGTAACATTATGTGGACCCTGATGGAGAATGTATGCATTTAGTTTTCAGATTTATTATTCATATGTATACTGGGTAGTTTCCATTTCAGTGTTGTTCCTTGCATTGTCTTATTATCATGACATTTACTGAGATTATGGCACTGTGAAATGTTTTCCACTTAAACCAGCTTTTGATACACATGTTGTATATATCTACTTTATTTAATATTCGTGTATACATATGTATAAACGGTTGGCCGATGTCTCTGAATCCTCCCTCTCCCCCTGTGATGTACCGACTTGCGCCAGCGTTACCGTGTCTTATCAATACAAATTCTTTGTGTACTTATTTTTTATATCATGATAAATTCTTTAATGTATTGAATTCTTATTATGTATCATTATGTAAGGTTGTGCCTTATACTCTTTACTTTGCTGTATATTATTTTAGAAGGTCATGAGTGAGTTATGTCTGTAAATGAGCTAGAGAGATTTGAAAGTTGAGGGTCAGTTGACTTAGGGAGTTGGATACCGTGTCGCCTCTCGACAAGCTTGCCTCAAGCAGGGATGCCAGATTGGGCTACAAGTAGCGAATTGGGCTACTTTTCAGAGCCCCGCGCTCCCAAATTTTTAATTTCGCTAATTGCGACTTTTTGGGCTACTTTAAAAACAAGTTGGGCTATTAATTAATGTTAAGAAATTCAATGATGATTTTTATGCTTTTTATAATGTCATGTGTACAAATCACAGCCGCGTCCAACAGCTTGATTGACAGAGGTCCATTCACAGTTCACCCAATGAGCCAACTCCACGCTGACTTTGTCTCCAGTAGCACAGAGCATCACCTTCACTCTCCAAACCACTCCACAAGTGATCATTTGAATTTCATCATGGAATTCCAATTGAATTATAATCGATCCAGCAATGCTGCTCAGTGTAGGAAAAGACCATCGATAATGGATACTAGTTCTGAAAGTGACGGCGAGTGGCATCACGTGAATAAGGCTAACAGGACAAGCCACTCCATGACGACCCATCGCCCATTAATCTCTCCAGCTTCTCCAGCTCTCCCAGCGCCTCAGACTAGATCTACGCTTCCAATCTTCAAAGTGCAGCACACTGAAGGTAAGTCTTCCTACGCTACTGTAGTGGACCTGGAAAAAGAGTACCCCCAGCTCCAGATCAGAGCAAAACCTAATCTCAGAGGAGAATACATTCTGAGGCCTAAAGACGAGTCGGCCGCTACGATTCTAAAAAATTACGCAAAATGTGAGGAACTGAAACCAGAGGATAAAATAAGTAAAATCATTGTCCTCCACTATCCCTTGCATATGGCCCTTGGCCATCTCGAAAAGCTGAACTATGTGGTGTCAGCAGAGAGATGCCAAGTACGAACCACAAAACAGGAAACTCGACAAGTCCTTCTCACAGTAAGAGGACGGATCCCGGAGAAACTTGACCTTGGAATCTGGGGCGTGTTCCAACACAGGCCTTAAACCCCAGAACCACAAAGATGCTTCAGATGTCAGGGATTTGGGCATCACAAAGATGGCTGCCAACGCCCAGTGAGGTGCGGAGTCTGCAGCCAGCCCCATGATACAAAAACATGTATTGATAAACTCAAGGCAAACCACCCTGTTCAAGCAAAATGCCCAAATTGTTCCAAGGCACATCATGCCTGGAACTTGAAATGCCCTGAAAGGCTCAAAAGGCTTCAAACTAACCCCACCACTCCTACAGCGGAGCCGAAACCTCCACCAAAACGAATACCAGCTCCCATGCCCACTAAAACCGCGTGGGGTCTACCCACTCAGGAAGAGGGGGCACACGGCCCTTCACTATCGGCCATGGTGAAGGGTGAGAAGTCCTCTGTACAGGACAAAAAGAAAGATGGAGGACACAAGAATCATGTTCAAAGCAGTTGGCCTCCCATATCATCCAGCAAGCACACTGGGGGCCAATAGGAGTAGCAATTCCAGTGTCAAAGTTACCACCGAGAAGGGTCTAAAAGCTACTAGGCCCCAAACCTGCACAGCATTAAATGGTGCTCCCACTGAACTGGACTTTTTCTGGCCAATGCTCAAAACTTTGGTCACTGAGTTGATCGAAAGTCTGCTGTCATCACATGGAATCAAGCAAACCACAGAGACTCGGAAGACAATTGAGCACAGGCTCAAGAAATTCGAAGATGTAATATTCACACCGTCAAGACAGCAGGGCAGGAGACACCCCCATAAAAAACAGATAGAGTCCAGCTCGTCGGAAAGCGACATTGATGAGTCAATTTCAGGTCCACTAAGAACCTATACACCAATTGCAACTTCCATGTTCATCAGACTCCATGGATACCATGGAATTATCAGCAAATTTCAAGAACCTAGAGGTCTAAAGATCCTGCAATGGAATGCGCAAGGACTGCGCACTAAATTGCAACACTTGCAATGCATAGCAGCAACCAAGGACATAGACATCCTGATACTACAGGAGAGCTTGCTTCGAGCCGGATTAGAACCTAAAATCTCAGGCTATCGAGGCTTCTTCCTTCCATGGATCAATGGGCAATCCAGGGGATGTGCAATCTATGTAAAATGTGACCTGATCTCCAAGTCCATAACCAGCCCACCCAATTGTGGAGCAGGGACAGAGGTAATGGGAGTTACCATTGAGCTAAGACACGACAAACTTGAAGTGTTCAATGTGTACAGGTCTCCACATGCCGAAATGGATCTCTCTGTGTTATTTGGACACGCGACAACAACAAACACAATCATTTGTGGAGATTTTAATGCCCATCATCGATTGGCACTGGGCTCAAACAAAACAAATGAAGCCGGCATTCACATTTCACATCTACTAGACCAGCTTCCAGAAATACAAATCCTAAACAAGAATGAACCTACCCACATCCAAGGAGGCAGATTAGACCTAACCTTCGTTTCAGCCTCCCTAAGAGATGCAGCAACATGATCAGTTGAGCCCACACTCACAAGCGACCACTATGGGGTCCAAATTGATCTTCAGTTAGACCTACCCACCCCACTTCCGCCTCCATCTGAAGCCTGGAACTTTGCTTTAGCAAACTGGGACCGATTTCAAAACCTTATTTTAGAGTGGCAAAAAAACTATGATCTTCCCAAAGACATTAATCAGGCAGAACAAGAATTTGTCAAAGCGATTCAAAGTGCAGCCAACCACTCAATCCCACTGAAAAAACAGTTCACCGGACACCATAAAGATCATTGGTACTATTGCGAACGTGTCAAAGAACTCAACCATAGACTGAACAGAACAAGAATGCTATACAAAAAGCAGCCAAGTGACCGCAACAGGATCTTACTTTGTGAGGTCAAGGAACATGTGCATCGAGAGACCAGACAAATAAATGAACAAAAGTGGCTGGAATGGTGTTCACACCTGAATGAACACACCTCTCTCGAAGAGATGTGGCAGCAAATTCACAGAGCCAAAGGGAATAAAACACCTAAAGCTCCACACCCCAAGGATCCTCAACAGGAAACCGAAATACTGGCAACCAGGTTTGCAGAGAGAGCAGCCAGCAATCAACTTCCACCAGATGTATTAGCAGTACAGACCGGACTAGAGGAAGAAAGGTGGCACAGAATCCTTACAGCATGTGAAGAAGTCTCTGACACTAATGCCCCCTTCACACTGGATGAGCTCAATCGGGCTAAGAAAAACTCCAAGGATACATCCCCTGGAGCCGACAAAATAACCTATAAAATGATTAGAAACCTCGGCCCAGAGGGAGACGCTGCATACCTAAGGTTAATTAATTTAGCCTGGACTTCTCAAACTAGACCTTCTGCTTGGAATAGAGCAGACATAGTGCCGATCCCAAAACCCAAAGATCCAGCTAATCCCAGGCCCATCTCTCTCCAAAGCTGTGCAGCCAAGACGGCTGACACAATGGCACTCAACAGACTGGAGTGGAAAATGCCTAAACTGCACCATGATATGTATGCCTATAGAAGAGGGGTTGGCACAGTGGAATGTATTACAACTCTGTTAGCCCACTTGAATGACAGACCAGGAATGCTGATATTCCTGGACCTCGAAAAAGCCTTTGAACTGGCTAGCGCCCCAGCTATTCTCTGCTGCCTCATTGACAAAGAGGTCAGAGGCAACCTGCTCTCCTGGACCAAAACCTGTCTCATAAACAGAGAAGTAAGAGTAAAACTTCATGGCACAGTCTCTGAGTACAAAAGACATGAAAATGGTACACCGCAAGGGGGTATTCTCAGCCCTCTTCTCTTCAACGGTTTAATGGAAAGAATAATGAGGTTGAAACTTCCACATCACTGCAGGCTGCTAAACTACGCGGACGACTTTGTCATCATCATAAAAGGAAGGGATGCGGCGCGCCTTGCACCCAAATGCTTAGACTGCATCAGTAAAGAGGCAAAACAGATTGGGATCAAACTCAACCCCTCAAAGTCAAAGGCCATGCCCATAAAAATAGCGAAGCCCAACATCCAACTCACAGTACAGGGTCAACCAATTGAATGGGTCGACACCTATCAGTATCTAGGAATCATCCTGGACACACACATGAATTTTAATGCTGAGGTCACTTACTTGAGAGAGCGAACTGCGGCCCGGACGGATATTCTCAGGTCGCTAACCTCCCTTTCTGGAGGAGCCAATCTGCAAGTCCTTCGCACATACTATGTACAGGCAGTCAGATCAGTGATCGATTATGCCGCACCTGCACTCACAAATCTATCACACCAACAGTGAAAAAAGCTTGAAGTTGCCCAAAACAATGCTATGAGAGCCGCACTGGGAACCCCCATGTGGACCAGGCTTGAAACTATTAGACTGGAGACGGGTTTGCCCTCTCTACAAGAAAGAATATCACAAAGGACAGCTACAATTGTCAGTAAGATAATTATTTCTTCTGATCCAATCCCAGTACGGCAGGCCTTGGTGGTTGGACTAGGCCAAAACAATGGAAACTCTTGGGTTGCAAAGAGCAGGAAAAGTCCTAAACAGACTACATTTAAAAAAACATGATTCTTGATAGAGAGGGTGATCATCCACACCCAAATTACACTCCTTCCGCGCTGTGGGAAGAGCCTACTTTCAAAATAGTAATAGAAAGTCTCCCAATGAAAAAGGCTGCCTATGATCCGACAATCCTAAGGCGCGTAATAGAAGAGGAAATGTATAGCATAGCAGTAGCAGGAGCCACCCACATCTTCACAGACGGATCGGTGGACACAGAATATGAGAGTGCTGGCGCTGCTCTTTGCACGGCCAGCGTACAGGCATATTGGAGACTGGGAGGACTAGTATCATCAACCCAAACTGAGCTGTTTGCCATACAACAGGCATTCGCATATGTGATTGCACAAAACACTCAAAATGCAATCATACACACAGACTCAAAAGCTGCACTTCAAATACTAGGACAAAAACAGTGGAAAGATAATGTGGAAATAATTACCACCATTTTGTATCTTGGAGCAGTCGCTAAAGGCAGAGGACTCAACATAACTTTAAACTGGATCCCATCCCATATTGGAATCGCATTAAATGAAAAAGCTGATGAAATTGCTAAATTGGCAACTCGTCATCCAGTGATACATAAAACAACTCAACCCAGCCTAGAGAACATAAAAAACATCATCACCAAAAAACTCTCACATCTCAACAAAGCCTACCTGCACCAGAGAATAGCTGAAGGTTCGCCATCTGCAACATGGTATCTTCAGGCAACCAAATTAGAAAGGTTAAATATCCCAAAAGGAATCCACAGGGAAATAGCAGTTAGGTTATATAGACTACGTCTAGGTTACAGATGCAACTGGGAGATTGGTGAACCCCGACAGAGAGAGTGCATCTTCTGCCAAATTGTCACAGAAAAGCCATTACTTCACTATCTTCTGGAATGTGAAGCAACCAGTGACCTTAGAAGAGCTTTAAGAGTTCCTGAATCATGCAGTGGCCACCCTGAAGCCATCAACACAGCCACTCTCCTGGTCAACAAAGGTGTTCAGCAGCTGGACACCCTCATAAAGACTGTGAAGAAGTATCCTCCCCCGCGATAACAGCTTGATGGTTAAAAGCAAACTCAGAATACTGAGAAAAAAAAATTGTACCACTTACGGGCTATTCATGCCCGTGCCACCTCTTGGGTGGCTTAATCTTCATCAATCAATCAATCAATCAGCTTGATTGAATAGACCACTTACCGCAGGTGGCCAGGTCAGAGACCGACCCCCTGGGGACGTTGATCCTAGGAACTTCCCAAAGAAAAAGTAACCGCAAGGCAAGATAATCCTCCCCAGGGGCTATAGACTTCCCAACCTTAATTGCCATTAATACTTCATCCCGGGTACTGTCTATGTTAAGTGACCTCCCACTGTTGCCTACTGTAAATATTAGGTTTCTCTTTAGGTGTTTCCAAGAATCAAATGACTGTCGTTAGAGCGGATTAGCATACAGTGAACTTGGCAGCTTCATCTGTGCTTTCATTGTTAGTGTGGTTCTGACCTCCAGAAGGATAGTTCGACACAAGTTAGCGCATATAGAAAAGAAGTTACCGCCGTTACTTTTAGAATTTACTTAAGTGTTAAGATAAAGAAGTGTAAAATGGGGAAGTGGTCTAAATACCAGAAGCTTTTCAGATATCCTGGCTTAAGGATCCCATGTTTGAAAAGTGGTTGGCTGAGGTGAAAGAAGATGGAAATACAGCATATTGTAAAGTTTGTAGAACTGAGATAAGAGCTCTCATAGAAGTGGTTTAAAGAAACACAGTGAAACATTAAAACACAGACAAAATATATCGGAGGTAAGTCATCAGCAGATGAACATCAAGTCTGTTCTATCAGAGAAGGAAGATAAACTTACTAAATTTGAATGTCGTCTGTCTGTATGTACTGTCGCTATTTAGAAATCTAACATTATGTTTGTAACTCATCTTGTATGTATGTACTTTTACGTGAATAAACATTTGATTTGATTCGATTTGACTAAACAAAAAATTGGGCTACTGTACTTGCAAATTCGCTACTTTTTGACCGTCAACTCGCTACTTTTAGCAATTTGGATCTGGCAACCCTGGCCTAAGGCGTCACTACACCTTGACCTCTCCAGGCGAGCGGACCTGTTAGCGTTTTGGTCCCTGATTTGAGACCTTATTTGGGTATTGTGCCTGCTAGATTTATTATCATGTAACAATAAGTATTAACATAGATTATTTCTACTGTTGTTCATTATGTATACCAGGTGGTAGAGATTTTTATATGTCTTTGTGAGGTGATATTCTGAGGAACTTAAGTAATGCCATGGTGCTCTATGTGGTCGTCAGGCACGCTGACCATTTGGTCACCACTTGGTCCGGGAGACATCTCCCGTCACGCAGGGTGCAGTTGCGCCTCCACAGATCTCCAGTATCATCTTTTGATACTGGTAATGGCTCGAAAGGGCCACCACTTACGGGCTATTCATGCCCGTGCCACCTCTTGGGTGGATTAATCTTCATCAATCAATCAGTCGACTCTTCAGGGCCTCCACAGATCTCCAGTATCATCTTTTGATACTGGTAATGGCTCGAAAGGGCCACCACTTACGGGCTATTCATGCCCGTGCCACCTCTTGGGTGGCTTAATCTTCATCAATCATCAATCGTTAGCAGTGTTCACGCAGGGTGCAGTCGCACCTCCACAGATCTACAGTATCATCTATTGATACTGGAAATGGCTCAAAAGGGCCACCACTTATGGGCTATTCATGCCCAAGCCAACTTTTGGGTGGCTTAATCTTCTCTCTCTCTCGTGTTTGTCCACCATCTGGTCACCATTTGGTCAGGGAGACATCTCCTGTCACGCTGGGTGCAGTCGCACCTCCACAGATCTCCAGTATCATCTATTGATACTGGTGATGGCTCAAAAGGGCCACCACTTACGAGCTATTCATGCCCGTGCCACCTTTTGGGTGGCTTCATCTTCATCTTAACACATTCATAAGGGAGACATCTCCCGTCATGCAGGGTGCATTCGCACCTCCACAGATCTCCAGTGTCAGCTCTTGATACTGGTAATGGCTTAAAAGGGCCACCACTTACGGGCTATTCATGCCCGTGCCACCTTTTGGGTGGCTTAATCTTCATCAATCAATCAATCGACTCTTCAGTCACGGGAGACATCTCCCGTCACGCAGGTGCAGTCGCACCTCCACAGATCTCCAGTATCAGCTCTTGATACTGGTAATGGCTCAAAAGGGCCACCACTTACGGGCTATTCATGCCCGTGCCACCTTTTGGGTGGCTTAATCTTTATCAATCAATCTATGTGGTATTGCTCCTCTTTCCTCATGTGTTACTGGTAGTGACACCACCACCCTGTTTTGGTATTAGCAGCATATAGGCGCTACTGTTCCACAGTGCCAGGCAAAGTTCCTGGTGACAGCTAGTGCTGATTGATGCAGTTTACAGACCTGTATTTGATGTATTCATGCCCAGTTGTTGAGAAGCTGGTTATAAAGTAATAGTGTGTGATATCAGTAGAATGTTTTATTTTAATGTTGTTGATATAGATTAATGCCAGTAAACTGGAATATTTGTTGCTAGCCTTTCATTCACCGAGAACTTTGACATATATTTGGCCAGGCTATGTCTTCCTGTGATGCTGAAGGTGCTGATCCCCTCTTAACAGTGAAATGGGGAGACCGTGACTCATAATTGCATCGACCATAACACTCCCAGGTACCTATTTACTGATAGATGAACAGAGGCCTCAGGGTGAAAGAAACTCTGCCCATTTCTTTTCGCCTCCGTCGGGGATCGAACCCAGAACCTTAGGACCAAGAATACCGAGCGATGTCCACTCAGCCGTCAGAACCCTATTTTTCTCGATACCACAATTTTTTGTGTCGATAGAAGACTCGGTGGAGAATGTTCAGGATGAGTTAGACAACTTTGAGAGAGCAACATGTGGTGTTATTAACAATAACAAAACGTGTATGATGGGGCTTGGCAGTTGGTGTAATAAAGTTACCTGGACAGGTTCATGGTTCAAGGTAGTGGAGTCTATTAAGGCTCTATAGATATGCTGGTTTAAAACATATGGAACAACATTGGTTACGAAATGGCAAGTACTATGTAGAAATATAATAGTAGCTACAAATATGTTGTCAAATAGGAAATTAGCGTTGTTTCAGATGGCTGTAATAATCAATTGCCAAAATTGTGTCTAAAGTTGTGGTATTTGTCTCACAGTTTTCCAATTGATTAGAAAATTGCTATGGAGATGGACCAAATTACTTTTAGATATGTATGGTATGGTAGATACCAACCAATTAAACGGACTACACTATTTAAAAGTAAGAAGGACGGTGGAATAGGTATACTGAATGTATACCATAAGTCATTTTCAGTCTTATGCGTTACCTCTAGAAAGAAAGTAATGCAATGAAATAGTGTAAATGCGTTAGGCATTATTTTTGTAATAAACGTGTTAGCTACTTGATACATATGCCAGAGTTTACTAACCTTGCCTCTATTTCACCTCACTTCTATTCATGTGCAATTGATGTTGTCAGGCGGATATGTAATGTTGAATGTTTATTAATGATGAACAGTTAACACGTGTATGATGTTCTGCCCCCACATATAGTTCCTAGACTAGAAGAGGCATATCCACTCATTAACTTGCGAGTAATATGGGAAAACATTCATGTTAAATTTATTGCCACAAAACAACGTGAGCTATTGTATCGCTATATTCATGAGACCTTCCCTACTAATGATAGGTTGTTGATGTTCGGCATTAAGGACAACAATAAATGTGATCAATATAATGAAATTGAGAGAAATATGTATATATTGTATTTCTGTAAGCAGGAAGTTTTTCTTATTAACTGGATTACAGACACTCTTAAAATTTTATGTTGGCCAACCATTAAAGCGGATTTAATAAGGTTTTCAATGGTTCATATTGACATAAAATGCAAGAAAATTAAGAATACAATAATTATGCCTCATTTTGAATACATTTTTTTCTTTGTGGATAGACAGGCAGGAGGGTTACTGTGTGTGGATAGACAGGCAGGAGGGTTACTGTGTGTGGATAGGCAGGCAGGAGGGTTACTGTGTGTGGATAGGCAGGCAGGAGGGTTACTATGTGTGGATAGGCAGGCAGGAGGGTTACTGTGTGTGGATAGGCAGGCAGGAAGGTTACTGTGTGTGGATAGGCAGGCAGGAAGGTTACTGTGTGTGGATAGGCAGGCAGGAGGGTTACTGTGTGTGGATAGACAGGCAGGAGGGTTACTGTGTGTGGATAGGCAGGCAGGAGGGTTACTGTGTGTGGATAGGCAGGCAGGAGGGTTACTGTGTGTGGATAGGCAGGCAGGAAGGTTACTGTGTGTGGATAGGCAGGCAGGAAGGTTACTGTGTGTGGATAGGCAGGCAGGAGGGTTACTGTGTGTGGATAGACAGGCAGGAGGGTTACTGTGTGTGGATAGGCAGGCAGGAGGGTTACTGTGTGTGGATAGACAGGCAGGAGGGTTACTGTGTGTGGATAGGCAGGCAGGAGGGTTACTGTGTGTGGATAGGCAGGCAGGAGGGTTACTGTGTGTGGATAGGCAGGCAGGAGGGTTACTGTGTGTGGATAGGCAGGCAGGAGGGTTATTGTGTGTGGATAGGCAGGCAGGAGGGTTACTGTGTGTGGATAGGCAGGCAGGAGGGTTACTGTGTGTGGATAGATAGGCAGGAGGGTTACTGTGTGGGGATAGGCAGGCAGGAGGGTTACTGTGTGTGGATAGGCAGGCAGGAGGGTTACTGTGTGTGGATAGGCAGGCAGGAGGGTTACTGTGTGTGGATAGGCAGGCAGGAGGGTTACTCAGTAGACAAAATTTTTGAAGTTCTATGTGAGGCCGGATCACGTTTAATATTTTGGGTTTACATTATGCAACACGGGTTTACTGAGAATTATATAAAATATATATAAATGTAGTATTTTCCTATGTAAATTGATGTAAATATAATTTTTATATTGCATATCATTTAATAAAGAATAAAAAGTTGTAATTGCAGGTTGTTATAACAGCTTGCTGAGCATTGAGGATATTGAGACTGATTCTATTCACCTTGGCTGTATGGGTCTCGAACCAAGGACCCCCATGTGTGTGAGGCCGACGCTCTATCAACTGGGCTATGAGACTATTATTAAGACTGAATATTGAGGTGGGTTATTATAACAAGTCACTAGGGAGAGTTTAACAACTGATTCTTACGTCTGATCATTTACACAAACTGATTGTTGTGGTTGGTTATTACATTAGGCTAATACAAAAACACGGCTATGCTAGTTAAGACGGGTTATTAGGGCTGGGAATTACGAAAACTGATAATACAGGGTGTTGCAGCATTTTTTGCATTGGATATTACCTGGAATTATCATTGTTAATTCCAGGTAACCGTCGTGACCCCAGCGGGTGACCCCACACACTGACCTGAGGACCGTCGTGACCCCAGCGGGTAACCCCACACACTGACCTGAGGACTGTCGTGACCCCAGCGGGTGACCCCACACACTGACCTGATGACCGTCGTGACCCCAGCGTGTGACCCCACACACTGACCAGAACTCTTCCTTATTAAAAAAATCCTCAACCCAGTAATTTATACACCTCAGGTGAGGTGTATAAATTACGTGTTAAGAATTTACATTAATAGTTCGAATTAAAAAAATACAAAATCTTAATTACAGCCGTAAGAAGCAATAGTATTTTCCTGCTGTAATAACCATTGGTAGTGATCTCACGTAATAACCAGTTGTGAAGAATAGCAGCAATAACCGGAAGTAATAACATTCTGCAAAAGTTTGACATAATAACTCGCGCTGATAATCTCCAGTAATAACACATCATAATAACCTGACACAATAACATGCATATATATAACATCAAAGTTATTTCTGCACGTAATATCTTGCAGAAATAATAAAACACAAAAAACATGTTGTAACGCCCTGTATAACAACTTCCTCATAACTCCTCGCCCCAATAACCTGCCTTAATATCCTCACGTAATGCCTTTCCGAATTAACCTTTTCCTAATAGCCTGGTGTAATTAACAGGCACAGCAACCAACCTGTGTAATTGATGAGACTACACAACCAGTTGGTAAAACTTCCCAAATAACCTGTTATAATAACCCGCCTCACTATTCAGCATCAATATCAACAAACATCAAGCTGGAATAACAACCTGCCCTTATAACCGGCTATAAAACCCTCCAATAATAGCCTGTTTTAATAATAGCTTTCAGTAATGACCTACAATAATTACCTGCTGTAATAATAACCCTCAGAAATAACATTCAATAATAGCCTGTTGAATAAATAACATGAAGTAATAACCTACAACATTAGCCTGTTGAAATAATTACCTGCAGTAATAATGAAAATTAATAGTCTGTTGTTATAATAACCCATAGTAATAACCTTCAATAATAGCCTATTGTAATAATATGTTGAAATTTCGCAATAAAATATTACATTAATTATCTGTTGTTGTTGTTGTTGTTGTCTGAGATTCAGCCACTCGGAACAAAAAGTTCCAAGTAGCACGGGCTATGGTGAGCCAGTTGTGGACTTTATATATCAAGTATCATTGGAACCCCCAATTATATCTTATGTTCATAGTCGCTTTTAATTGTTATTGAAGCCAAACTTCAGAGGTGACTTTATGTTTCATCTGTTGTTCAGGACTTTATTCAACATGTTCGGTTGTTGAGTTTATTATGTGTTTTGTGATAGAGTATACGTCAAAATGCGACGTTCTATTTGGAGGACGGGTTGTATATAGACCTTCACCTCAACACTAAGTGACACTAAGAACCTTTATCTGAAGGAAGTGATAACCATTAAGGAGTGAAAACTGCCCTCAAGTACTTATGAGAAAAGTCTTAATACAAGACTCCTGTTATTTTAAGAATGAAAACGTTGACTCGTGTCAAGACTGTTATGGCCTCTGGGTCATCAGAGGTCGCCAGTGTGTTTACTTATGTTGGCATTAATCAACGGTTGCACTGTAGATATCACGTGATCATGTATACTTTGTAGCTCGTTTACCACGTAGTCATGTATACTGAAGAGCTGACCAGACAGCCACATGGTCATGTATACTGTAGAGTTGACCTGACAACCACGTGGTCATGTATACTGTAGAGCTGACCTGACAACCACGTAGTCAGGTATACTGTAGAGCTGACCTGACAGCCACGTGGTCATGTATACTGCAGAGTTGACCTGACAACCACGTGGTCATGTATACTGTAGAGCTGACCTGACAGCCACGTAGTCATGTATACTGTAGAGCTGACCTGACAACCACGTAGTCAGGTATACTGTAGAGCTGACCTGACAACCACGTAGTCAGGTATACTGTAGAGCTGACCTGACAACCACGTGGTCATGTATACTGTAGAGCTGACCTGACAACCACGTAGTCATGTATACTTTAGAGCTGACCTGACAACCACGTAGTCAGGTATACTGTAGAGCTGACCTGACAACCACGTAGTCAGGTATACTGTAGAGCTGACCTGACAACCACGTAGTCAGGTATACTGTAGAGCTGACCTGACAACCACGTAGTCAGGTATACTGTAGAGCTGACCTGACAACCACGTAGTCATGTATACTGTAGAGCTGACCTGACAACCACGTAGTCAGGTATACTGTAGAGCTGACCTGACAACCACGTGGTCATGTATACTGTAGAGCTGACCTGATAGTACCATGGTCATTAGAAGCTGCTGGTCATGCAACCAATGGGTAATATATTGTATGAAATTGGTTGTCAGGCAACGAGGTAGTCATGTATACTCTGGAGATGTTAACCTAGCAACGATGTTGCCATGTATACTGCAAAGCTGCTTGTCTGAAAACAACATTTTTTGTACACAGTGAAGCTGGCATGTCTGTCAACCGCGAAGTTCTCAATATTGTGGAACTGCTTGTCTGGTAAACCAAGAGGTCAGGTACACTGTGATGTTGGTTTACCTGGCAACCACATGTCCATGTAACCTGTAGAAGCCCTCGTCTGGGACTCACAATCTCAGGTATACTGTGGAGTTGTCAGTCTAACAACCTGCGAACATAACCAGACCTTATAACCTGTTCCTATAACATAACTAATAACTAGAAGTTATAACCAACAGTAACTATCTGCCTAAATGTAAAATTCTTGCTGTTTTTGCCTTTGACAATATTTTGCTGTAACAGCCTGCAGAAATTGCTTATCATAATTACTTCAATATCAGCCTTCAATGATAACTCGCAGTAATAACCTTCCGAAATAATCTGTCTCAAAAGAAATATATGTTCTCGTAACCAGTTGTGAGAGTATGGTCTCTCAAGATTCTCCCACAGCTGACATGAATAGCTCAATGCAGTGCACAGTGCACAAATCTCGTGCACAAGCTCTATCTCTGTTAACCCTTGATGGAAACTGTTATGTTGGGTGTCCCCAGGATGCCCACATACCCAGAAGTACTTATACTGAGGTATCATACGAAGGCCGCCGTATGCCCAGGCAGAAAGTAGATACTGGGGAGTTAAACAATTGCGCCATAGCAAATGAGAGTCAGGAAGTACACAGTGGAAGGTGCCAGGTGTGTGAGAGAGAGAGATAAGCTCTGACCTCTGGGGTCAATCTCAACCGATACGATAACCAACAGTGACGTAGTCGTGACGTGGTCATGACGTCACTCTTCTACCGATCATGCGGCGAGAAATATCATTGGTTCCGGCACCTTCGCTGCAACGCCATTGGTCATTTGGGAGATCTGGTGTTTGTGACCCGAGGAAGTGTGCAACTGTTTGTAAGAGTATTCTTGTGAGGAACTCCGTACGTGGTTGACGTGTCCTTCTGTCTATCGGCCAATAGACAGTTCCTCACCGTCAAGTTAAACTCTGCGTTCTGCTCAATATACCAACGCTCGCCCAGAATCGCGATCTTGACTATTTTGTTTAGTAATCATCTAGAGTGACAGAAGTCTGTGAATAACCAGAGCGAAACAGACTGGTATCAGGTAACATCTGATACACAGACGATCGAGATCGTCTGTGAGTAAATCTGTGGTCTAGAGTGAACTAAGAGCCGCTGACTAAGTAATCAGTGTGACTACCACAGTGTACCTGCATGGTACAATATAACCGTAGCCGCCGCCGCCAGCCACCCTGCCTCACTGTACTACGTGACGTCACCGCTGTCACAACCTTACTCACCGGCAGTGCCATCAGGGGCATGTGTGTCTGTTAGACATACAGCACGCCCTCCTGCGAGTACCCCGCCGTGCCAGGTACAGTAGTGTTGGGAAGACCTGTCATCAGTGTTCTCACGTCGTAACGAGCGGAACCAGCTGTCAAGCCACCTACCAGTTTTTGCATGAAAGTGCATGAGTGTAATGGGAGAGAGGTAGCCTACCTGTAAGTAAAAGATCTTCATTCTTTATTATTGTGTCTGTCTGTGTGTTGATCTGAGGGATCAACCGCAGTTCTCACCTTCTCATACCTGACACAGGTATAGGTGGAGACCTAGACACCTGACGGTGTATGTGTGTTTATCTGTGTGGTACCACGACATTACACTCGTCTGTGAATGTGAGCTTCACATACATCACATATTTAGTTACTGTGTGACATGCACCACACATTTAGTTACTGAATGGCATAATTATTGTGCATGATTATTGCCTGTCTCTTTGACAGTGTCATTTTTTATTTACTGTGCATCATCATTGCCCGAGTATCCTGATGGAACTCCTGTAGCCCCTTGCCCACCGGCACTATAGGTTTGTTGTGTTAGTGATTGGCTGTCAACTGTGTTATGTTAAGTGTTTCTCCACGAGTGGATCATAATCGATTAATCATAAAGAATCTCGCTAATGCGACCATAGCCTTTCTGACGCCAATCTAAAGTAAATCAAGCACCCATTGTATTAGTGGTTAAGTTTGTAAATAAACTACTGTTAAGCATTATGCGGTGTTTCTGTTGAACCACTTCTGAATACTGCCATTACATTACTTAAGCCTTCAGCACCAGGTGTCTACAACACCGAGTTGCCTATTATTCACTAAACTATAAATGTGATGAGGACCCTAGGAGTCCCTTAAAATGTTTCAAGCATTGAGGAGATTCCAACGACCAACGTGGATCAGAACCAGGCGAGGCCAGTCTGAGAGGAGACTCTCAAGGACTCTTACTCGACCTTGCTCCCAGGCCCTGTACGCTTGCTCTCGTATTTTCTCTGCTGGATTCCGACAGCTTGGTGAAGAATCTGCCACATGTACATTGGTGATGTTGCACGCATTGCAGTCGGAAAGCAAAGAAGAAAACCTCACGCCCGATTTTATTTGTTATTGACAAAGGAATAATATTTTCCATGTGCGATATTATGAGTACAAATTGTAACCTGACATCATGTTGCATCATGCCTCTAAAGCGTTATTGTGGTGGATTATTATGGAGGATTATTCTGGTGGATTACTATGGAGGGTTATTGTGGTCGATTATTAAGGTTGGTTATTGTGGTTGATTATTATGGTTGGTTATTGTTGTGGAATATTATTGAGGGTTATTGTGGTGGATCACTATGGAGAGCTATTATGGTGGATCATTTTGGAGAGTTATTGTGGTGGATTAAATTAATATGTTGGGATATTGCGGTGGATTATTATGGAGAGTTATTGTGGAGGATCATTTTGGAGGGTGTTACGGTATCATAACCTTCATTGGAGTATGGAGTGGCGATTTCGGCGCCATCTATGGGGCGGCACTTCAGTTCCCCCTGGTTTTGGACGCTACGTAGACAACGCCATCTATTGGTGGTGGCGTGACAACGGCAAATGGTTCTGGTTTCCTGCCTTGGTCAGCAAGAGAAGTCGATGTGAATGAACTCTGGTGAGGTGGCGGATGAAGATCAGTGCCACCTAGATTGTGCTACGAACATAATGTCAACTCCCAGGTGAATGAGTGTTACCTCATGGTTTCCCCAGTGTACCGTCCATCTAATTGATGACGTTTTGTGTCCACAGAAGTGACGTGTGGAGGTGATTGAACTAAGGATAGCAGTTTACCTTGAGCAGTCCAAGTACTCTCAGCTTGGTCCTGGAAGACGACCAAGAAAGTCCCGCCGATCTGAGCAGTGTGTTATCTCCTGATTTACTTTGTGTTGAGAGAGATCGGCGTACCCCGGGATTGGCTTACGAGAGTAACGGACGACAGTGAGATGCCTGTAGGGAAGTGCTGCTAGCTGGTTGCTAGAGGCTTCTGCCAGGGGCTAGCTACCCCTGTATATGGTTGTGACCCCGATCACTATGTGGCTGAAGTCCTCTGCCAGCAAGTGGCTGGAAAGCGATAGTGAGGTGTAGGCACCTCGTTTTCCAATAGGAGTGGACAAGGTACTGGGCGGTGGAAACACTGGGGGGGTTGGTGAACACTGCATGTGTGCGCTTTTTGAGTCCTGAGTGAAGTGACCCTACTGTGAATAAGTGTAGAAATAATATATTTAATTTAATGTCTGTTTTAACAGTGAAGGTGTAAATATTTTAGAATATACTCTTAAAAGGAACTGTGTATTGTTTATCTGCTCCTTTTTCTTTATTGCACTATACAGCCAGTTCTTGAAAGCCACTACCGACTTGGGGTCAGATACTATAAAAGAGGTTACAACATTAAGAACCCAGTTACTGGCTCACAGTGGCTGTAACAGAGGGTTACTGTGGTGGATTAATATGGAGGGTTATTGTGGTGGATTATTATGGAGGGTTATTGTGGTAGATTATTGTGGTGAACTATTTTGAAGGATCTTGTATTGGATTAATATTTAATGTTATCATGGTGGATTATTCTCATAGATTATTGTGGAGGGTAATTGTGGAAGATTATTATGCAAGATGATTTTGTTGGACTATTTAGGATTATAGTAATGGATAAATACTGAGGGATATTTAGGTGGATTATTATGGAGGATTATAGTGATTATTGTAGTGGATTATTTTAGAGGGATTTTATTTTGGATTAATAGTTATCGTGGTGGATTATTTTAGTGGATTATTCTAGTGAATATTCTCGTGGATAATTTTGGAAATATATTGTCGTGTATTATTATTGTGAGTTTTTGTGGTGGTTTAACACGGATGGCTATTGTAGTGAATTATTTCGTTGTTCAGGTGGGTCACCTGAGGAGGTGAATAAAACACTGGGATGATGCCCTTATTAATTAGGAAGTCATGGTCAGTGTGTGGGGTCACCCATCGGGGTCACGACGGTCCTCAGGTCGACCCCATGGAACGCAGAACCTTCCTTTTCCCATAAGTCAACACTTTAATATAATTTCCCCAAACACATGATAATCTTAGCAACCGACATAAAGAGATGAAACATAAAGTCACCTCAGAAGTTTGATTTCAGAAACCATTAAAAGAGACTAAGAGCAAAATATATAATTGGGTTTTAAAAAGAAACTGTACATATAGGTTTTTATTCTGAGATATTATTACAGCAGGCTATTATTGTAGGTTATTTCTGTAAGTTATTATTACAACAGGCTTTTCTCGTAGCTTTTTCATGCAAGTTATAATTGCAGGTTGTTATACCAGCTAACTGTTCATTTAGGATATTGAGACTGATTATTGAGATGGTTAATATAACAGGTCACTATGGATAGTTTAACAACCGATTGTTACGTCTAGTCATTTACACAAACTAGTTGTAGTGTTTGGTTATTACATCAGGCTGTTACGAACAAGTTATTAGGCTATTTAAGACAGATTATTGGGGCAGGAGCTAGTTATACAGGGTGTTACAGCATGTTTTTGTGATTTATAATTTGTGCTGGATATTACCTGGAATTACTCGTGTTATTTCTGTTCGCTATTTCGTCATGCTAATTTGATGTGTTATTTCAGTAGGTTATTAAGGCGAGTTATTATAGCAAACTTTTGTAAAAGGTTATTACATCCTGTTACTACTGCAAGTTATTTTTGTTAATCTTTACCCCCTCCCCATCCGGCCCGTTGGCGTCGTGAGGGGGCTTGGTGGACGGCTGCCGGAGTGTGATGCTCCGTTGGGCAGTCCTCTGTCCTTTTCTGGCCTTGCACTCCTGCTGCTGTCTTCTCCAATTGTGCCGGATCGCTTTTTCTTTTCCTTATGTTTCGTTTTTCTCCCCCCTCTTCTCCTATCTGCTTGTCGTTTCCTGCCGACCTTTTGCTTGTTTTGGATTCTTTCTTTGGACTTCTTCTATTTTGACGGCCGGGTGCTTGAGGAGGCATACTCTTGCACCCGTAGAACTGTAGTACCCAACGTCTCGAGCGAGGGGAACCTTTTATTGTCAATCCCCCTTTCGTCGCTGAACCCGATCTCGACGGACTGACGGTTCTTAAGGTGGCGTTTGTGGGGCGTATACTCACGACGCACCCCTAGGGGGCCCCGGCATGATCGGCAATAGCTTCCTGTTGGGTGTCCTGCCTCTAATTGTGGCTCCATGGTGGGTATGGGGGCACATTCGTGGATGAATTTGTCACTTTTCGTCTCTGTCGTTGAATGTTTCCGTTGTACCCTCTCAGGCTCGTGGGGTGGGCGACCAAGCCCCTGAGTCGGCCTGTATTGGAAGACCAGGCTCTGTAGCTCCCGCTGCGTTGGGCCCCGACCTTGCTCCTCCTTTGACCGTCCTGACTTCTTCCCCCAGCTCCCCTCCCTCCTCTGTGGTTGGGTCGAGCCTCCAGCCCCCGGTGGTGACCACTTCGTCCCCTGGTGTGGCTAAGTCTTTCGTTGTGACTACTGCGCCTTTTGACCCCTCTCTCTCTAGGGGTTCTCAACGCCGTTCGCGCCCCAACCGCACTCGCTCGTTCTCAACTTGAAGCACCGGGAGCGTTTATCTTTTCCTGAGGCGAGGCGCCAGGTTCGCTGGCTCCCGCCTTTTGCTAATATCTCTTATGCTCGCGTGTTGCGCTCTTCCTCTCCTCGTCCTTCCCGCCTTCCTCAGACTCACAACCGTTTCCGGGCCTTGGACCCTGATGCGCCCACTGCCCCCTCCTTTGTTCCTTTGGGTTCTCTCCCGAAGGATCCTTCTCCTGGTCCTCTGTCTGGGGTTCCCCTTCCTTCTACCCGGTCTGTCGTGTCTCCTGTGTCTTCTTCCTCGTCCCCCTCCGATCCTCCTTCCCATCCTCTTCCTCCATCTATCGGCTCTCCCCACCGCCTGTCGGTGCGGGCGGATGTCCATCGCTCTCCTAACGGCCGTCGTGTGTGCTCTCGTTCGGCTTCTCCTGTTGAGACACTGGAATCCGTTGCCCGGTACGTAGTTGCTGGGACACCGGTCTCTTTAAGTCAGAAGCGAAAGCCTGGCTCCTCTCCTTCCTCTTTCCCGGCGGGTAAGAAGGCTTCGCTTTCTTCCTCAGCTCCTACTTCTGGCTCTGTTGCTCCTTCCCCTCGCGTTTCAGTGATTGCGCCCCCTGTTCCTGCTATGGAGGTTTCTTTGGCCCCTGCTTCCCTTTCGGTTGCTGCTCTTGCTGAGGTGCGCTCCCCTCTTTCTACTCCCCCTCTTCCTGCTGCTGTCCTTGACCGCTCCTCTCCGTTATCTCCTCCTCTTCCTCCTCCTCCTCCGGACCCCGCCCGCCCACCTCTTATCTGTTCTCCCGTTTCCTTCCCTCCGTCTTTGCTCAGTTTACCCATGCCCCCTAACCCTGACTTTGCTGACCCTGATCCTGACCCTGATATTCTTTAACGTGCTCTGTTGCTCTTTCGCCTTTGTTTCTTCCTTGTTCTCTGTTTTTGTCCTTTCTCTTCTCGTCGTTGTCCATTCTTCAATGGAACGTTCGAGGTTATTACGCCAATTTCCTCGAACTCCAACTTCTGATTTCGCGGTTTTCGCCCCTTTGTGTCTGTCTCCAGGAGCCAATGCTTGGTGCTCGTCCTGGTCGTTTTCGTGGCTATTCCTTTCTCTCCCCCCCCCCCCCCAGTAATTGCTGGGGCTTCTAATTCTTCTGCTCTCTTGATTCGTGCTGATATTCCCTTTGTTCCTTTGCTTTTTCCTTCGCCTCTCCATTGTTCTGCTGCTCGTATCTTTGTGGGGAAATGGTACACAGTTTGTTCCATTTATCTCCCCCCGAGTGTCCCGCTCTCTCTTCCTGATTTGAAACACCTCCTAGACTCCTTGCCGGAGCCTGTGCTCCTGCTGGGTGACTTTAATTGTCGTCATTCTCTTTGGGGTGACGTTCTGACGAATACCCGGGGTCGCCTCCTTGAGCCGTTTCTCCTCTCTTCTTCCCTGTCTCTTCTGAATTCTGGTGAGCCCACTCATTTGGACTCTCGGACTCGCACCCTTTCTTGTCTTGATCTTTCTCTCTGCTCTTCTTCTCTTTACTTAGATTTCACGTGGCAGGTTCTTGATGACTTCCATGGAAGTGATCATTTCCCCATCCTTGTTTCCTTTTTCTCTTTTCGCCCTTCCCTCTCTTTCCCTAGGTGGCAGTTTGCTAAGGCAGACTGGACCCTATTTACCCTCAGTGCTGCTCTCTCTGACCTCTCCCTTCTGCCTCTCTCTCGCGCTCTCCTCCTTTTTCATGACACTGTCTTGAACGCTGCCCTCCGCTCTATTCCTCGCTCTTCCTCTCGGGGTCCACGGAAGTGCGTTCCCTGGTGGAATGCGGACTGTGCTCGGGCTGTCCGCTGTAAGCGTGCAGCCTGGAAGAGGCACCGCCGTAGGCAGACGACCGATTCTTTTCTTTTCTTTCGGAGAGCGAGTGCGGTGGCCCGTAGGGCCATCCGTACGGCTAAACGTGAATGTTGGGCATCTTATGTCTCAACAATTACATCCGAAACCCCTTTGGCCCAGATCTGGAAGCGTATCCGCAAGATAGCGGGTAAGTTCGTTCCCGATGTTTCACCGGTCCTTCACCTCCATGATACTCTTGTGGCGGACCCGTTGCAGGTCGCTTCCGAACTGGGTTCCCACTTTTCTTCTGTTAGCTCTGGTCTTCATCTTCCCCAATCTTTCCTTCTTCGTAAACCTGTCCTTGAGTCTCGTCCTTTAGATTTCTGCACTCATCTTCAGCTTCCCTATAATGATCCCTTCTCTCTCTCTGAACTTCGTTCTGCCCTGGCCCTCTGCGGTTCTACGGCGGCGGGCTCCGATGGTATTCATTATGAGATGCTTCGCCATCTCCCTCCGAGCACGTCTCAGTATTTACTGAGTCTGTATAATCAGATCTGGGAGTCGTCGTCAGTCCCTGAGGACTGGCTCGATGCCGTTGTCCTCCCTGTTCGCAAACCGGGGTCTCTGGGTACTTTCCCTAAGGACTTTCGCCCTATTGCTCTCACAAGTTGTGTCTGCAAACTCTTTGAACGTATGGTTAACGTTCGTCTGATGTGGTTCCTGGAACACCATCACCTCCTCTCCCCTTCTCAATTTGGTTTCCGCAAGTGCCGCAGCACGACAGATGTCCTGGTGAACTTGGAGGTCTATATTCGTACTGCTTTTGCTGCGAAGACCTCCGTTGTTGCCGTCCTTTTTGACCTGGAAAAGGCTTACGACACCACTTGGCGTTATCATATCCTATCTCAACTTCATTCTTTTGGCCTTCGTGGTCATCTCCCTCTCTTTCTCCGCGGCTTCCTCTCTCGTCGTTCCTTTCGGGTGCGCCTTGGTACCGCTCTCTCTCCCTCTTTTCAGCAATACGAAGGTGTGCCCCAGGGTAGTGTTCTGAGCACTACTCTTTTTCTGGTTGCCCTCAATGGTCTTCTTTCCTCTCTTCCTTCTGGTGTCTTCTCCGGTCTCTATGTCGATGATCTTACCCTTTGTTGTCAGGGTGATGATTCGCCTCTCCTTCAACGCCGGCTTCAACTTGCAATTGATGCCGTGTCGTCTTGGGCCACTGATCATGGCTTCAAGTTCTCTACTTCTAAGACTTGTGCCATGACTTTTACGCGGAAACGGGTTGTTCTTCGTCCCTCTTTGTCACTTTATGGTCATCCCCTTGAATACAAAGATTCCGCGAAGCTTTTGGGGTTATTCCTTGACACTCGTTGTCTTGGTCTCCCCATATCTCTTACCTCCGTGTTGAGTGCTCTAAGTCCCTTACCCTCCTTCGGGTCTTGTCCCATACTTCTTGGGGGGCAGATAGGCGCACTCTCCTTGCTTTACATTCCTCTCTCGTCCTGTCTAAGCTCGATTATGGTTGCCCTGCTTACTCGTCTGCTTCTCCTTCTACTCTTCGCCGTCTTGATGCTTTGCACCATACTGGGTTGCGCCTCAGTTCTGGTGCCTTTCGTTCGACTCCCGTCCTTAGCTTGTATGTTGACACTGGCTTCCTGTCTCTCCAGGACCGCCGTGATCGCTACTGTCTTCGCTATCTTGCGCGGTCCTTGCAACATCCTTCCTCTCGCCTCTGTCGTGCTTTAACTTTTACCCCTCCTGCGGTTCCTGTTCCTCTTCACAACCTCCCTCTTTCTGTCCGGTTATCTCGCCTGCAGGATTCTCTTTCCGTTCGTATTTCTGATGTTTCTCCTCGTGTTGTTCCTTCTTTGCCCCCGTGGAGGGTCCCTCTTCCGCGGTTTTGTACATCCTTGACCCGTATCACTAAAGCTTTTACCCCTCCTACGGTTCTAAAACGCCTTTTCCTCGAGCACTTTTCTTCTCACTCCCGCTCCGTTTCTGTCTTCACCGATGGGTCTAAGTCAGCAGACGATGTTGGCTACTCTGTTGTTTTTCCTGATCGCACTTATATGTGTCGCTTGCCTCCGGAGACTAGCATCTTTACAGCGGAACTTTATGCTATTCTCTATGCTCTTCGTCTCCTGCTTTCTCGTTGTCAGTCTTCCTTTGTAGTTGTTGTTGACTCTCGTAGTGCCCTCATGGCTCTCGGGTCCTTTAATCCGGTTCATCCAGTGGTTGTCGAGCTCCAGCATTGGCTGTTTCTCGTTCACAGTAAATTTAAGTCGGTTGAGTTTTGTTGGGTTCCCAGCCATATTGGTGTGTCTTTCAATGAGCGTGCGGATGCTGCCGCCAAGGAAGCTGTCCGCTCTTGTCCCATCTCTCGTAAGGGCATTCCGTATTCCGACTTTTACCCGGTTATCCATTCCTCAGTCCTTACCCGTTGGCAGGCTTCTTGGTTGTCTGTTACTGGTAACAAGCTACGTACTCTTAAATGTTGTTTCCTCGTGGCAGTCCTCCTTCCACCGTAACCGGCGGTGGGAAACAGCTCTGGCGAGGTTGCGTATTGGCCATACTCGCTTAACCCATGGTCACTTGATGGAGCGCCGCCCTGCTCCTTATTCTCCTAGTTGCATTGTCCCTCTTACGGTCGTGCATGTCCTTCTTGAATGTCCTGACTTCCAGGACGAGCGTGTGTCTTGCTTTCCGACCGCCCCTCGCGGTCACCTGTCCCTCGATAGAATTCTTGGTGACTGGGATACTTTTGATATCGTTCCCCTTATGCGTTTTTGTTCTCGTATTGGCATCCTTGGTGATATTTAGCGCCCTCTGATTATTTTGCGTATTTGATGGTGCTACATAGCCTTCCCGGTTTGGTGCCTTCTTTTGATAATTACTTACTTACTTGTTAATCTTTACAGATGGTAATTACCTGAAATTACTACGAGCGGTTAATACAGCAGGATAATACTGCAGTTTCTAGTGGCTGATTATTAAGATTTTAATTTACTTTATTCACTCTTAATATAAATCCAAAATTCACATAACAAGTTTTTAAATAGATTCAAGGAGCTGCATCATGGTGGAACATGATGTCAGGTTATAATTTGAACTCATAATATCTGTAATGAAAATAATATTCCTTATTCAATAACAAATAAAAACGGGTTACAATAACTATTTATCTCGAGAAAGAATATTTCAGAAGGTTATTACTGCATGTTATCGTTAAAGGCTGTTATTATAGTAATTATGATAAGCAATTTCTGCAGGCTGTTACAGCAAAATATTGCCAAAGGCAAAACCAGCAAGAAGTTTACATGCTATTTTGGCATATAATTCCAGCTGATTAATAACCAGTGAATAAATAAATAATTGCTAGTTTATTTAGTTATGTTTTAACAACAGGTTATAAGGTCTGGTTATGTTCGCAGGTTGTTAGACTGACAACTCCACAGTATACCTGAGGACGTGACTGCCAGACGAGGCCTTCTACAGGTTACATTTTCTACAGGTGCAGCGATTTCTAGTATTGTGTGGGGTAATGTGTGTTGTTTATGCATATTATATTATGTCCATGTGCATGTAATGTCATTCCAGGAGGTCCAGTGATCCGGCAGAGGTAAAAAGGGTGGGCGATTGATACCTTAGGTCTGTAATTATTATTGATTAATTAATTAGGTCTAATAATTATTGTGTCCTTACTGCTGTGTTATTACTGTAACTTGCATTGTAATTTACTGCAAAGTGTTGTGTGTGCTTTTGGGCAGTGGATATAAATGTATAATTATACACTGAGAGGTGTGTACTATGTTTGTGTGGCTTGTCTGCGCGATAAGGCCTTGGTGCAATCTTTTATTAGCTAATGAAGGATTTATATCTCTAATGAATCCTTCTTAGGATTCATAAGAAGGCTTCCTTACTAGTGAATTCCTCAACCCAATAATTTATATTAATAATTTAGACAAAGAGAGATAACCAATCTTAATTATCAGCCGTAGGAAACTGCAGTACTATCTTGCTGTAATAACCGCCCGTAATGATCTCGGGTAACTACCAATTGTAAATAATAGCAGGAAATACCGGCAGTTATAACTGAAGGTAATAAACGGAGGTAATAGCCTCCTGTTAAAGTTTGCCATAATAACTCACCCTAATAATCTCCATTAATAATACCTCATAATAACCTGACACAATAACGTGCATATTTAACATCAGTTATTTTTGCACGTAATATATGCCAGAAATTATAAAACACAAACGCATGTAGTGACACCCTGTATAGCAACTTCCTCATAACTCCACGCCCTAATAACCTGCCTTAATATCCTCACGTAATAACTCTGAAATAACCTCTCCCTAATAGCCTGGTGTAACTATCCACAACACTCTGCCTGTGTGTAAATGATCAGACTTAACAATTAGTTGTAGAAACTTCCCAAGTGACCTGTTATAGTAACCCGCCTCACTATACAGCATCAATATCAATGAACATCAAGCCGAAATAACAACCTGCTCTTATAACTTGAAATAAAACCCAACTATAATAACCTGTTGTAATAATAATAATAATAACAACAATCGTCTTGAGAATGGTCCAGGACGGACCGAAACGTCGTAGTCCCTTCACCTTCTAGTGTGTGGTCTCGTCAACATACTTTAGCCACGTTATTGTGACTCATCGCCTGCAATAATAACAATGTACAGTAATAGCCTGTTGTAATAACAACCTTCAGTAATCACCTACAATAGTTACCTGTTGTAATAATAACCCATAGAAAGTTCTTTCTATGGGTTATTATTATATATATATTATATCTTTTATGTATTCAGTTATATCTATATCTTCAGTTAAATCTTTTTCTCTTAGTATTTTTTTATCTTTATTTAAAAAAATACAATATAAATTACATATACATAAGTGTTACAAGGCAATTATACATTACAATTCTTAGTGAACAACTGTTTCAGTAGTACAGAACAAGATAATTAAAAAAAAACTGAATGTTATACTTATGTACCTATAAACGATTTACAAAAATTGGAGAATAAATTTACATCAAAATACAGGGGAAATTATTACATTTATATATATTTTATATAATTCTCAGTGAACAAATTTTCCATATCACCGAGCATGAGCCGTAAACCCCAGATGTTATACCTGATCCTGCCTCGCAAAAACTTCAATATTTTGTCTACTTACTTCCAGCCTGCCTATCCACACACAAAAAATGTAATCAGAAAGTAACATAATTATTGTATTCCTAATTTTCTTGCATTTTATATCAATATGAAACATTAAAAACCTCATTAACTCCACTCTAATACTTGGTCCACATAAAGCTTTAAGAGTGTCTCTAATCCAGTTTACAAGAACAACTTTCTGCTTACAGAAATAAAATATATGCATATTATTTTCAATTTCAGTACATTGGTCACACCTATTGTCCTTAATGCCCAACATCAACAACCTATCATTAGTAGGGAAGGTCTCATGAATATAGCGATACAACAGCTCACGTTGTTTTGAGGCAATAAATTTAACATGAAGGTTTGCCCATATTACTTGCCAGCTAAAGAGTGGATATGCCTCCTCTACTCTAGGAACTATATTTGGTAGTATAACATCATACACTTGTTTACTGTTCATCATTAAAAAACCTTCAATATTACAAATCTGCCAGAGAACATCAATTGCACATGAATAAAAGTGCGGTGAAATAAAGGCAAGGTCAGTATATTCTGGCATATGTATCAAATAGCTAACACGTAATTTACAATAGTAATGTCCTAGTGCATTTACACTATCCCTCTGCATTATCTCCTTTCTAAAAGTAACACATAAGATTGCCAATGACTTATGGTACACCTTCAGTATTCCTATTCCACTGTTTTTCTTACCTTTACATAGGGTAGTTCGTTTAATTGGTTGGTATTACATACCATACATATCTAAAAATAGTTTTGTCAATCTCTATAGCACTTTTCTTGTCTATGGGAAAGCTGTGAGACAAATACCACACTTTAGACAAAATTTTGCAATTAATTATTACAGCCTTCTGAAACAGGGTCAATTTCCTATTTGACAACATATTCGTTGCAACTATTATATTCCCACATAGTACTTGCTAATTCGTCACCAATGTTGTTTCATATGTTTTACACCAGCAAATCCCAAGAGCTTTAATAGACTCCACTACCTTGAACCATGAACCTTTCCAGTTAACTTTATTACACCAACTGCCAAGCCCCATCATACACGTTTTGTTCTTGTTAATAACAGCTCCTGTCGCTCGTTCAAAGTTGTGTAACTCATTCTGAACATTCACCACCGAGTCTTCTGTCGACACAAAAATAGTTGTATCGTCTGCATAACCAACAACAGGAAGTGTCATAGCATTAGGAAGTCGAGGTGGAACAATAAAGTCATTGCTTTTTATTGACAAGTACAGTGGCTCTTGAAATATAACATACAAATTCATTGAAAGGGGACATCCCTGACGTATAGATCGTTCAACTGAAAAAGGTTTACTTAAGACTCCATTGATACAGACGCTGCTCCAACACTGTTTATAAAGCATACGGATCCAATCAATAAATTCTTGTGCCACTCCTACCCTATCCAATATTTCAAATACAAACTGAACATCAACACGGTCAAAGGCTTTCTACCAGTCGAGGTTTATCATGGAGGAAGGAACATTATTCTCAGACACATAATACACAACATCCCTAATTACATTATTACAATTGATTATAGATCTTCCAGGCACACCACAAAACTGTTCCTTTGATATAAGTTTATCCATTGCAATTCTAAGTCTATTTGCCAACAGTATCGATATTATTTTATAATCCTGGTTTAGTAAGGAAAGTGGCCTCCAGTTCGTTAGAATATGCAAATCACCCGTTTTAGGTATCATCTTAATAATCCCATGAGATTGTGACATGCTAAGCTTCCTATGCTGTTTGCTATACTGCTGCACCACTTGTACAAAGTCTTTACCAATGATATCCCATAGATAGAAATAAAATTCCGCCGGGAACCCATCACAGCCAGGTGATTTACCTTTCTTTAAACTCTTGACCACACTCCACACCTCCTGCTTATCTACATCTGCCAATAATGACGTGTTGTCATCCTGGGTTAAAACCCGTGGACATTTTCCAAGGAAATACTCCCGCATACCTTGGTCTACGTTCACTTTTTTTGTACAATTTCTCTAATTCACCTCGAACATAACATACAATCCCATCCGTATTTGTCATATCCGTCCCATCACCTGCTTTAATACTGGTCACAAGTGCTGTACCCTTGTTATTCTTGACTTTACTTAACAAATAAGGAGAGAGTTTTTCACCATACATCCTATCATTAATCTGGAGGCGAACATTAACTCCTTCAGATATTTCATCCCTCGATTTGTTAATTCTGTCTTTTAAAATGGTAATTTCTTCATACTTGTCTAATCCCATATTGACCTTTACATAAAGTTGTTTTAGTCTGTGTTGGAATAAGTTTAACAGACCATATTTTTCAGCAGCCTTTCGTTTGGATACTTTCACGAAGAAACTTTTGCATGCAACTTTACACATGTCCCACCACTCCAATAGACATCTGAACTTATATTTTTTCCCAACCAGATGTTCCCACAGTACTTGAAAATTATCAATTACATCTCTACTCTGCAACAGACTGCAATTGAGCTCCATGACCCTGTCCCCACTTTAACCTGATCGTCAATAACAAGCTTCACCACAACCATACAGTGATCTGAAAAGCTGACCGGAACAGTACTGCAAGAACTAATTTTATCATGGAACGAGTGCATATATAATCTATCAAGCCTAGAACCATAATTCTGGCGAACATATGTGTATTCATATACACCTCCGTTAATGCTATTTGCATCTTTGAGACCAATACATTTCAAAAGTGTAATTAAAGCAGGAGATACACATGCGTTCGACTGAATGCTACAATCTCTCATAGAAGTGACACAATTAAAGTCGCCACCAAAAATAACGTTACGCGTATCTTTTCTGAAAAAATATAATAACTCGTTAGAGAACAAGTCCTCCCTCTCTTTCTTCCTGCGGGTGCCAGAGGGAGCATACACATTAAGTACAAGAATTATTGTGTCAAAAAAGGAAATCTTCGCATATAAAACATTACCATTATCATCCGTTTCAGTATTAAGAACCTTGATGTGGGCTCGCTTAGCAATCAATATCATCGTACCACCTTTCAACAAAGTCATTGGATTTATCAATATTTCAAAGAAATCAAGCAGCACATCAAGTTTCTTAACATCTTGTACATTGTGTTCTAGCACTAAAAGTACATCCAAATTATGATATTTAAACAATGATAACAGCTGCAACTGTTTATTTCTACAATTGAGCCCATTAATGTTCAAAGTAGCACAATTAAAATTAATAGGCTTCCCGAATGTAATTTTGAGAGAAACCAAATTACTCGTTATCCATCATTATCTCACTTGACACTATCTTAGTGTCATCTTTCCCTTTTCGAAATCTAAGTTTAATATTTGCACTCGCGTCTCGATTCTGTTCATGTTCCACAAGATCCCACCATGTCTTATCACTGTTCTCTCTACCATGATCCCCACTCACCTGTTGTACTGTGCCCTCGCTACGTTTCAGTGACTCTTCGTGGCCTTGGTCACGGTGAACTTCAACGGCAACAACCTGCTCAATTTTTTCAGAGACTTTTAATTTAGCGGCGTTGTCCTTCATACGTTCCAGATCAATACTCCGAGAAATTTTTTTCGTTTCTTCACAAGACTGGTTACAGAACCAGCCTTCACACCCATAGCCTTCACACCCCCAGCCTTCACACTACCCCTATCCTTTCTATCATACCTTACTGAAGAGGGTGGAGTTGCCCTCTGCACAGACATTTCTACATCACTATCCTCCATGGTGTCATCCTCTACACCCAGTTGACAACCAATTACTTGTTCCATCGTCACCTCACCAAGGTCAGCACCACCGCCAGCCTCGCAGCTCTTCGCAGCGTCAGCGCCTGTTATGGGCGTCCACATGTACAGTGTCCAGACTTACCTCACTCTCACCAGGGTGACCAACAGCCGGTAAAGCGTCCTGAGCAGTGTCTTCTGCACCCTCCTTGTCTGCATGACCATTATCGTTCTGAGCAGTGTCATATGCACCCTCCTTGTCTGCATGACCATTATCGTCCTGAGCAGTGTCATATGCACCCTCCTTGTCTGCATGACCATTATCGTCCTGAGCAGTGTCATCTGCACCCTCCTTGTCTGCATTACCTTTATCATCCTGAACTAAGTTACCTTCACCGGCCTCATTCGCACTGGGAGTCACTTCCACAGACGTTTCACTTACAGAGTTGTGGGTTACTTCATCTACCTCACCTGGAACTACAGTATTTACAACATTGGGTTCATTTCCTGATACACTATCCTCTATTAATGGCGGAAAGTCATGTTCATGAAAAATGTTGATCCATTCTGATGTCTCCACCTGGCAGGCAGCAGCCATGTGACCAGTACGCCCACACTTAAAACAAGTTTGCATTTGGCCATTGTATATAAATTTAATATAATGACCTGCTACTGACATTGATGAAGGAATATTACGGTGAAGTTGCATCTTTACTGTTCTTGTTCCATTAAAACACCCTTTCCCTCGTCCATAGGTATATTTATTAAAACGAACATTGTCCACTTTCCCATATTGTTCCAGTATGTATATAATAGTTCTATTCAACATTTCAAATGGCGCATCCCTCACAGAAACGTATGTAAACGTTTTGCTCAAATTAATCACTTGTACTGATCCTTTCCCATTAGGTAAACTTATAATGTCATCATCATACTTCTTAAGAAACTCTGAAAACGCCATATTGTTTTCAAATTTCAACTGTTCTCTGGCAGTGGTTGGTAACCAAATATTTCTTCCTGCTTGATCTGTAACACATCGAAGATCGCCGTGGATACAAGGTCGGGAGCAGCATGACAACTAAACTTGAG
Organism: Procambarus clarkii; assembly: GCF_040958095.1. NCBI lineage: Eukaryota > Metazoa > Arthropoda > Malacostraca > Decapoda > Cambaridae > Procambarus > Procambarus clarkii. The sequence goes on from NC_091177.1 coordinate 32,356,526, forward strand.
TCCTATGGACTCCTTCTGCTTTAGTGGAGGTGTGTAGGAGCCCATGATGGCACATATACCACCCCCAGCGTGACGTTATCCGCCCATCCGTCAACACGCAGGCCAACAGCGACGACAAACACGTCCACCCACCAGACGCCAGTAGCAGAGCGAATCAAAACACGTCTGCTCACCACCACGTCCACGACGAGACTCCTTTTTCTCTTAGTTGCTTCTAATTGTTATTGAAGCCAAACTTCTGAGCTGACTTTGTTTCATCTGTTTATGTCGGTTGCTGCGTTTATTATGTGTTTGGGGAGTTTATATTAAACTGTTGACTTAAGGTAAAAGGAAGAAATTATATTCTCAGGGTCGACCTGAGGACCGTCGTGACCCCAGCGGGTGACCCCACACACTGACCACGACTCTTCGTAAATAGTCAAGAATCACAAAGTATTATATAGTAGTCCGTCCTTCTAAGGTTTCCCAACGTCAAGAAACTGTTGTACTAAAGTTCCATAATCCTAACCTAGCAGAGAACCCAAAACAGAAAACGGAGGAGTAAAAAAAAATCGTGAGCCGCTACCATCATCAAGTACGGGAATTTTAGGCCTTAGGTAGAGTATACGTCAAAATGCGACGTTCTATTTGGAGGACGGGTTGTATATAGACCTTCACCTCAACACTAAGTAACACTAAGAACCTTTATCTGAAGGAAGTGATAACCATTAAGGAGTGAAAACTGCCCTCAAGTACTTATGAGAAAAGTCTTAATACAAGGCTCCTGTTATTTTAAGAATGAAAACGTTGACTCTTGTCAAGACTGTTATGACCTCTGGGTCATCAGAGGTCACCAGTGTGTTTACTTATTTTAGCATTAATCAACGGTTGCACTGTAGATATCACGTGATCATGTATACTTTGTAGCTCGCTTACCTCGTAGTCATGTAAACTGTAGAGCTGACCTGACAGTCACTTGGTCATGAAACGCTGCTGGTATTGCAACCTAACGGTCCTATATTTTGTATAATTGGATTGTCAGACAACGAGGTGGTTATGTATACGCTGGAGATATTAACCCAGTAACGATGACATATATACTCCAAAGCTGCTTGTCTGAAAACTACATTGTTTTGTACACAGCGAAGCTGACACGTCTGTTAACCACGAAGTTCTCAATATTGTGGAACTGCTTGTCTGGTAAACCAAGAGGTCAGGTACACTGTGATGTTGGTTTACCTGGCAATTAACCACATGTTCATGTAACCTGAAGAAGCCCTCGTCTGGCAGTCACATTCTCAGGTATACTGTGGAGTTGTCAGTCTAACAACCTACGAACATAACCAGACCTTATAACCTGTTCCTATAACATAACTAATAACAAAAAGATATATACTGTAGTAACCATCGACGAAAATAACTTGTAAAATTCTTGCTGATTTTGCCTTTGGCAATATTTTGCTGTAACAGCCTTCAGAAATTGCTTATCATAATTACAACAATAACAGTTTTAAGGGATAACTCGCAGTAATAACCCTCTGAAGTAATCTTTCTCAGGATAAATATATGTTATTGTAACCGGTTTTAATTGTTATTGAATAAGGAATTATATTTTCATTAGAAATATTATGAGTACAAATTTTAACCTGGCATCATGTTGCAGCTCATTCTGTCTTTTTTAAAACTTATTACGTGAATTTGAGATTTATATTAAAAGCTTGAATAGAGTAAAACTAAATCATAATTATCAGCCTCAAGAAACGGTAGTATTGCCCTGCTGTAATAACCGCTCGAAGTGATCTCAGGTAATTACCATCTGTAAAGAATAACAGCAATGCCTTGCAGTAATAACCGGAAATAATAAACTTTTAAAAGGTTATCTATAATAACTCGCCTTAATAACCTACATTAATAACACATCACATTAGGATGACGAAATAGCGAGCTGAAATAACACGAATAATTCTAGGTAATATCCAGCACCAATTATAAATTACAAAAACATGCTGTAACACCCTGTATAACTAGCTACTCGTAATTCCCCGTTTCAATAACCTATCTTAACTAGCCTAATAACCTTTTCGTGATAGCCTGATGTAATAACCAACCACAACAATCAGTTTATGTAAATAATCAGACGTAACAATCATTTGTTAAACTATTCCTAGTGACCTGTTATAATAACGAGCCTCAATAACCTCAATATCCTGAATGAAAACCTGCAGTTATAACTTGCATTATAAAGCTGCGAGAATAGCCTGTTGTAATAATATCCCGGAGTAATAATATTTATGTTCAGTTTATATTTAACGCCAAATATGTCTTTTGTTCTTAGTCGCTTTTAATTGTTATTGAAGCCAAACTTCTGAGGTGATTTTATGTTTCATCTGTTTATGTCGGTTGTTAAGTTTATGGCGTGTTTGAGGAATTTATTTTAATCTGTTAAGGTAAAAGGAAGGTGATGTTTTCCATGGGGTCGACCTGGGGACCGTCGTGACCCCAGCGGGTGACCCCACACACTGACCATGAATCTTCCTGATTAATAAAGTCCTCAACCCAGTTAGTTATACACCTCTGGTGAGGTGTATAACATATAACATGAGTTAGGAATTTATATTAAAAATTTGAATAAAGAAATGTAACCAATGTTTATTATCATCCGAAGGAAACTACAGTAATATCCTGCTGTAATAAACGCTCGTAGTGATCTCAGGTAATTACCAACTGTAAAGAATAGTAGCAATAACCGGAAGTAATAACCTGCAAACGTTTGACATAATAACTCGCCTTAATAATCTCCATTAACAACACATCATAATAACCTGACATAAAAACGTGTATATATAAAATCAAAGTCATTTCTGCACGTAATATTTTGCAGAAAAAAATAAAACACAAAAACATGTTGTAACACCCTGAATAACAACTTCCTCATAACTCCGTGCCCCAATAACCTGCCTTAATATTCTCCTGTAATATGAAAATGATATACCTTGAAATATCTTTTTCCTAATAGCCTGGTGTAATTACCAGCCCAACAACCTATCTGTGTAAATGTTCAGACTTAAGAACCAGGTGTTAAAATTTCCCTTGTAACCTGTTAAAATAAAACGCCTCACTAGTCAGCATTAATATCAATAAACAGCAAACTGGAATAACAACTTGTCCCTATAATTGGCACTAAAATCCTCCAATAATAGTCAGTTGTGATAATACCTTACAGTAATAACCCACAGCAAATACCTGTTGTAATAATAACATTCATTAATAGCCTGTTGGTCTAATAACCTGCGGTAATAACATGCAATAATAGCCTGTTTTAATAACTACCTGCAGTAATAATCTAAAATAATAATCTGTTGTTATGATAACCTATTGTAATAACCTTCAATAATAGCCTATTGTAATAATAACCCATAGATATTTATAATAATACTAAATTATATAATACTTAATATAAGTATATAATACTAAATATAAGTATAAGATATAATACTAAATTAAGTATTTGATGTTGTTGATGTTTGAGATTCATCTACTCAGAACAAAAAGTTCCTAGTAGCAAGGGCTATAGTGAGCCCGTAGTTGACTTTATATATTAAGTATCATTTAAATTCCCAGTTATATCTTGTATTCTTAGTCGCTTCTACTTGTTATTGAAGCCAAACTTCTGAGGTGACTTTATGTTTCATCTGTTGTTCAGGACTATTCAACATGTTCGGTTGCTGAGTTTATTATGTGTTTTGGGAAATTATATTAAAATGTAGACTTAAGTTAAAGGAAGAAAGCCTTAGCAAGGGGGTCGACCAGAGGACCGTCGTGACCCCAGCGGGTGACCCCAGACACTGACCATGACTTCCTGATCAGTCAAGACTCACAAGCATTATATAGCAGCCCGTCCTCCTAAGGTTTTCCAACGTCAAGAAACTGTCATATTAAAGTCCCTTTATCATAATTTACCAGAAGACCCCAAACAGAAAATAAAACAGCAATTTAATTGCTATTCATCGTCTTCCAAAGAATTTGAATAAACCACAATGTCGACGATGTTCACTGCAAAACGTACCATTCCCCAGCAATATTTTGATCATACTCTCTGGAAACAACTCGCACTGTTTTTATGCCAAATGGGAGGACCTTATATTGACGCAGTCCGTCTGGCGTAACAAAAGCAGATCAGTCTTCGACCTTGAAGAACTTTACCTGCTTGAGCAAGCCCGTGAGCTCGTGCCTGTAGAGACATTACCTCCCTGGGTGGATAACCCTTGCAGGATTATCATCAATGAGATGGCAACGAAAGAGTCGAACATGATATTACAGGAAATGAGGCACAATTATGTTGAGGAAATCAATAAATAAGCCGGAAATTAATTCAATAAAATCTACTCTAATGGGTCATCTAACTCTGTCAATGGCAGGGCTGGTGCAGCATACACTGTAATTAGGAGTATTACCTTTCAACATGGAAATGAAGAAAAAGTGCGTATTGAGAACTATGCCTCTTCAACGCAAGCAGAGTTAACTGCCATTGTTATGGCGTTAAGATTCCTTGACCGAAACATTAATGGTGCAGTTATCTGCACTGACTCAAAAGCAGCGCTACAAATCCTTAGTAAAAATCGGGCAGAAAATCCTGCGATAGTCGCTAAAATCAAGAGAGCTGTGAGAGTACTAACCAATCAGGGAGGAGTAGTCTATTTTCTGTGGGTCCCCTCCCATGTTGAAATCTTTGGAAATGAATGAACAGATGTACTAGCTGCTGAAGGAGACCATAATGAATATTTCATACCTAAGGCTCTTCTACAAATTAGAGGTATCATCAGGCAATATCACCGCGATACAGTTACTGAGGAAAGGAGGATAGAAGAACAAATCAGTGAATCTGGTCGCTGGTACAACATGGTTGCAGCCTACAATCCCAATCATTATTAACGAAGTGGAGGTGGCCATTGGAGAAAGTCAGTAATAGCGAGAATCCGTCTTGGATACATATATCCATGGAGATTTGGAATGGAAACAACAGTTGAGCAGCGGAATTGCAGAATCTGTGGTGAGAGTGACGGACATTGCCTTGACCACTATCTACAAGACTGTGAACATCTAAGAGACATTATAAATATGTGTAGAATAACAAACCCCACATTGTTTGTGTTAAGAAATTATTATTTGACAAATATAGATACTGTAATTAAAAGATTCCCCCATTTTGCACCCACAAGATAACGTAATATTTTAATGGTTGACGAATGTTAATCTTCTTGTTTGAGAAGCTGTTCTCTTGAGACTGTTAAGCAAGTCCTAGCTGTGTCTGGGTACTAGTGACAGGATGAACAACCCAGCGGGTTTTCTTCCTATTGCGGAGTGCTGTCGATGCTGCTATGATGGTGTGTCCACTCACAGGATGGTGGCGCAGCCCAATGAACTCGCCCCCTCGGGACGAAACTTAATTTAATTATAAAGCAGAGATCCTTTTTGCTTTATCAGTGAGGGGTATTTGATAATACCCTTTCAAAAGATCATCTTTGGACACAAATTGTGCTTGTCTTATTTGATCAAAACAGTCATCACACTGCGGAATTGAGTCAGAGTCTGGTGACAGAGTTTACTTTTCTATAATTCGTACATAAGCGTGTACATAAAAAATAATTTTTTATTATATTACGTACAAAATTGTGTACATAATCTTCCATACTCACTCCGGTACTCCCAGATGTCAACTGGTCGTTCAACATAAATATAGGACTTCGCACCGTATGCCCGTACACCAACTGAAATGGTGTCAAACCTGAGGACTCTATCACTGAGTCACCAATAGCAAACATTACTGGGGTGATGGCCTCGTCCCACTGTGGGCCTTGCTCAGCACAGTAAACTCCCAACAGGCTTTTCATGGTGCCATGGAAACGCTCGATGGCACCTAGTAACTGTGAATGCTAAGGAGTGGATTAAACTTGTTTTACATGACAAAAAATTCAATGTTTTTCGAAATAGCCTCGATTGAAATACGCTTCCAAAGTCTGAATGTAGAACTTTTGGCATTCCAACCCCTGAGAAATACTGCTGGAGTTTGTCAGGCAAAACTCTTGAAGTTATGCAGGAATAGCCTCGGGAAAACGTGTTTCCCTGCGAACCCTGGAACTCCTGCGGACAAAATCAGACTTTATAACCTGTTCCTATAACATTATTAATAACTAGAAATTATAACCAGCAGTAATTATCTGCCCAAATAACTTGTAAAATTCTTGCTGGTTTTGCCTTTGGCAATCTTTTGCTGTAACAGCCTGCAGAAATTGCTTATCCCCAGCAAACAATTTTAGGTTGCCACAACATATCTGGAAAGTATTTGAAAGTATTGGAAACGTTTGTTTTATCGTATCAGATACGATATTGTGTGTGGACTTAAATAGGTTTCCAAAACTTATAACCAAGACATATGTATCTAACACTAATTTGAGATGTTGTGGCAACTTTACACTCCTAACATGAGTCATTCATAATCCATTCATATACCAATATGAATCTCTTATGAAAGGTTTGAGCCAATAATCTGAACCCTTTTTACATCTTTGTGTTTAAAGTTAAATTTCTTGAAATTAAATTATATTTTATATTATATTATTTTTATTATATTTTATATTATATTATTATTTTCAATTTAAATATTAAAACCAATTTAAGGGTAAAAAAAATCTAATAATTTATATTTCTTTTATTATTTACTAACAATTATAATTATTTACTAACGGAGAGAGGGGAGGCTGTACGGCAGAGAGTGGCGGCTGTGGCGGACAGTGGCGGCGGGCGGACAGTAGCGGCGGTGGCGGACAGTGGCGGCGGGCGGACAGTGGCGGCGGTGGCGGACAGTGGCGGCGGTGGCGGACAGTGGCGGCGGGCGGACAGTGGCGGCGGGCGGACAGTGGCGGCGGGCGGACAGTGGCGGCGGGCGGACAGTGGCGTCGGGCGGACAGTGGCGGCGGTGGCGGATAGTGGCGGCGGGCGGACAGTGGCGGCGGTGGCGGATAGTGGCGGCGGGCGGACAGGGCGGCGGCGGGCGGACAGTGGCGGCGGGAGGACAGTGGCGGCGGGTGGACAGTGGCGGCGGTGGCGGATAGTGGCGGCGGGCGGACAGTGGCGGCGGTGGCGGATAGTGGCGGCGGTGGCGGATAGTGGCGGCGGGCGGACAGGGCGGCGGCGGGCGGACAGTGGCGGCGGGAGGACAGTGGCGGCGGGCGGACAGTGGCGGCGGGCGGACAGTGGCGGCGGGCGGACAGTGGCGTCGGGCGGACAGTGGCGGCGGTGGCGGATAGTGGCGGCGGGCGGACAGTGGCGGCGGGCGGACAGTGGCGGCGGTGGCGGATAGTGGCGGCGGGCGGACAGGGCGGCGGCGGGCGGACAGTGGCGGCGGGAGGACAGTGGCGGCTGTGGCGGATAGTGGCGGCGGTGGTGGACAGTGGCGGCGGGCGGACAGTGGCGGCGGCGGGCGGACAGTGGCGGCGGCGGGCGGACAGTGGCGGCGGCGGGCGAACAGTGGCGGCGGCGGGCGGACAGTGGAGGCGGCGGGCGGACAGTGGAGGCGGCGGGCGGACAGTGGTGGCGGCGGGCGGACAGTGGTGGCGGCGGGCGGACAGTGGTGGCGGCGGGCGGACAGTGGTGGCGGCGGGCGGACAGTGGTGGCGGTGGCGGACAGTGACGGCGGTGGCGGACAATGGCGGCGGTGGCGGACAGTGGCGGCGGTGGCGGACAGTGGCGGCGGTGGCGGACACTGGCGGCTGTGTCTGGCGGGCGGTGGCGGGGTCTGTGATGAGTGGTGGCGGCTGGCGGTGGTGGGTGGTGGCGGCGGTGGTGGTGGGTGGTGGTGGCGGCGGCGGCTGGTGGTGGCGGCGGTGGTGGTGGGTGGTGGTGGTGGCGGCGGCGGCTGGTGGTGGTGGGTGGTGGCGGCGGTGGTGGTGGGTGGTGGTGGCGGCGGCGGCGGGTGGTGGGTGGCGGCGGCGGCTGGTGGTGGTGGGTGGTGGCGGCGGGTGGTGGTGGGTGGTGGCGGCGGGTGGTGGTGGGTGGTGGCGGCTGTGGTGGGTGGTGGCGGGCGGTGGCGGGCGGTGGCGGGCGGCGGCGGCTGTGGTGGGTGGTGACGATCGGCGGTGGGGGGGGCTGGTGGCGGCTGGCGGTGGCGGCTTGCGGTGGCGACTGTGGCAACGGGCGGTGACTGCTGATAGCGGGCGGTTGTGGCGGCTGGTGGCAGGTGGTGGTGGCGGTGGTGGCGGCTGGTGGTGGTGGCAGCTGGTGGCGGTGATGGCGGCTGGTGGTGGTGGCAGCTGGTGGCGGTGATGGCGGCTGGTGGTGGTGGTGGTGGCGGCTGGTGGTGGTGGCAGCTGGTGGCGGTGATGGCGGCTGGTGGTGGTGGTGGTGGTGATGGCGGCTGGTGGCGGGCGGTGGCGGCTTGTGGCGGCTGGTGGTGGCGGCGGTGGTGGGTGGTGGTGGTGGTGGTGGGTGGTGGTGCCGGCTGTGGTGGGTGGTGGCGGTGGTGTCGGCGGGTGGGGGGTGGTGGCGGGGGGCGGCTGGTGGTGGGTGGCGGCGGGTGGCGGCTGGTGGTGGGTGGCGGCGGGCGGTGGCGGCTTGTGGCGGCTGGTGGTGGCGGCGGTGGTGGGTGGTGGTGGTGGTGGTGGGTGGCGGGTGGCGGCTGGTGGTGGGTGGTGGCGGGTGGCGGCTGGTGGTGGGTGGTGGCGGGTGGCGGCTGGTGGTGGGTGGCGGCGGGTGGCGGCTGGTGGTGGGTGGCGGCGGGCGGCGGGTGGCGGCTGGTGGTGGGTGGCGGCTGGCGGCTGGTGGTGGGTGGTGGCGGGTGGCGGCTGGTGGTGGGTGGTGGCGGCGGGTGGTGAGTGGCGGTGGTGGGTGGCGGTGGCGGGTGGCGGCTGGTGGTGGGTGGTGGCGGGTGGCGGCTGGTGGTGGGTGGTGGCGGGTGGCGGCGGGTGGCGGCGGGTGGCGGCTGGTGGTGGGTGGTGGCAGGTGGCGGCTGGTGGTGGGTGGCGGCGGGTGGCGGCTGGTGGTGGGTGGCGGGTGGCGGCGGGTGGCGGCGGGTGGCGGCTGGTGGTGGGTGGCGGCTGGTGGCGGGTGGCGGCTGGTGGTGGGCGGCGGGTGGCGGCGGGTGGCGGCGGGTGGCGGCTGGTGGCGGCCAGCTGGGACACACCCTTCTCCACTGTAGGTCTGAGTACAACTAACCATATGTCTCTCTCACCCACCAGAACAGTGTTGCCAGCTTGCGCTCTCAAAATGTTTCCTTCAAAGATTGTATATTATCTTTGAACAACAAGTTTGATTATCAAGGAAATAATGCATATATTATTGTCACATTAATACTGTGCAATATCTTATTACATTCCTGCTAAATAATTATAATTTGAAACAGGACAAAAAATCCCACATATATATAAAAACCAACATTAGAGATCACGAGGCCTAGGCCTCGCCTGTGACCACACATCCTGCCTCCCTGGCCTGCTACACTCACACACCTCACACTCTTAACTCTCTCATAATCACTCTCACTCTCTTACTCTGTCACTCTTACTCTGTCACTCTTACTCTCTGTCACTCTTACTCTCTGTCACTCTTACTGTCACTCTTACACTCTGTCACTCCTACTCTCTGTCACTCTTACTCTGTCACTCTTACTCTGTCACTCTTACTCTCTGTCACTCTTACTCTCTGTCACTCTTACTCTGTCACTCTTACTCTGTCACTCTTACTCTGTCACTCTTACTCTCTGTCACTCTTACTCTCTGTCACTCTTACTCTCTGTCACTCTTACTCTCTGTCACTCTTACTCTGTCACTCTTACTCTGTCACTCTTACTCTCTGTCACTCTTACTCTGTCACTCTTACTCTCTGTCACTCTTACTCTCTGTCACTCTTACTCTGTCACTCTTACACTCTGTCACTCTTACTCTGTCACTCTTACTCTCTGTCACTCTTACTCTCTGTCACTCTTACTCTGTCACTCTTACTCTCTGTCACTCTTACTCTCTGTCACTCTTACTCTGTCACTCTTACTCTGTCACTCTTACTCTCTGTCACTCTTACTCTCTGTCACTCTTACTCTGTCACTCTTACTCTCTGTCATTCTTACTCTCTGTCACTCTTACTCTGTCACTCTTACTCTCTGTCACTCTTACTCTCTGTCACTCTTACTCTCTGTCACTCTTACTCTGTCACTCTTACTCTCTGTCACTCTTACTCTCTGTCACTCTTACTCTGTCACTCTTACTCTCTGTCACTCTTACTCTGTCACTCTTACTCTGTCACTCTTACTCTCTGTCACTCTTACTCTCTGTCACTCTTACTCTCTGTCACTCTTACTCTGTCACTCTTACTCTCTGTCACTCTTACTCTCTGTCACTCTTACTCTCTGTCACTCTTACTCTCTGTCACTCTTACTCTGTCATTCTTACTCACTCTCAGTCACCCTTACCCATTCATACTCACTCTCTCACTCTTACTCTCATACTCTTACTCTCAATTACTCTTACTCTCAATCACTCTTACTCCCAATCACTCCTACTCCCAATCACTCCTACTCTCAATCACTCCTACTCTCATTCTTACTCTTACTCTTACTCCCAATCACTCTTACTCTCAATCACTCTTATTCTCATTCTTACTCTCACTCTTACTCTTACTCCCAATCACTCTTACTCCCACTCACTCTTACTCTCAATCACTCTTACTCTCAATCACTCTTACTCTCAATCACTCTTACTCTCATTCTTACTCTTACTCTCAATCACTCTTATTCTCATTCTTACTCCTACTCTCACTCTAACTCCTACTCCCAATCACTCTTACTCCCAATCACTCTTACTCTCAATCACTCTTACTCCCAATCACTCTTACTCTCAATCACTCTTACTCTCAATCACTCTTACTCTCAATCACTCTTACTCTCAATCACTCTTACTCTCACTAACTCTCAATCACTCTTACTCTCACTCTAACTCTCAATCACTCTTACTCTCATACTCACCCTTACTCTCAATCACTTTACTCTCACTCTTACTCATTCTGTCACTCTTACTCACTCTGTCACTCTTACTCACTCTCAGTCACTCTTACTTATACTCACTCTTACTCACACTTACACACTCTCTGGCACTTTCACTCACCTTCATTCACTCTTACTCACTCTTACCCACTCTCGCTCACTCTTACTCACTCTAGTTAATAAGAACACGCCAATATAAGACAACAAAACGTTTTCAGATTCGTTCTCACCACTTTCCAGCAACTTTTAAAATTTATATAAATTATCTTAGGGAATAATACATAAATTATATATTTAAACATGATATTAGTGTTTAGTGGAATGCATAAGGAGTCAAATTGTGTTAAAAAGAGCGATTTTTAGAAAATTTGGAAAACTACTTTTTTCTGTTCATATTATAACTAAATGGATTTTAAAGGTTTCACTCAGCCAATATATATCATTCACAATTTATTAATGAATTTTACAAAAAAACACCATAAATTTTATATTTAAACATGTAAAAACTATTTGTTTTACATTTGGAAGAAAATAATTGTAGAAAAACAATTTATAATTAAACCTTTGTGTTTGGATTTTTTGAGTAAAAGTTTCTCAAAGGCTCTCCTGCACCATTCTCAATGCAAATCATTCCCACACCTATGGGAAGAGATAGGCGAACGTTGTGTAGATGATTTGTGTTTGCTGGGTCATAATTACTACAATAAGAGCCTTCAATGATAACTCGCAGTACTAACCTTCCAAAATAATCTTTCTCAGGAGAAATATATGTTATTGCAACACGTTTTTTATTTGTTATTGTATAAGGTATAATATTTTCCATGTGAGACATTATGAGTACAAATTGTAACCTGACATCATGTTGCATCATCTTGCAGCTAATGTCTTTTATAAATTATCAGTCATAATTATCAGTAATATTAATCTGCAGCATTATCCTGCTGTAATAACCATTCGCAGTGAGCTCAGATAAATACCATCTGTAAAGTATAGTAGCAACAAACTGCAGTAATAACCAGATGTAATAACCTTTATCAAAAGTTTGTTATAATAACTCGCCTTAATAATCTACAGTAATAACACATCATAATTACCTGACGTAATCGCAAGCAGAAATAACACGAATAATTCTAGGTAATATCCAGCACAAATTTTAAAACACAAAAACATACTGTAACACCCTGTATAACTAGCTCCTCGTAATTCCCCGCCTCAATAACCCGTCTTAACTAGCCTAATAACCTTTTCGTAACAGACTAATGTAATAAACAACCACAACAATCAGTTTGTGTAAATGATTAGATGTAACAATAAGTTGTTAAACTATCCCTAGTGACCTGTTATAATAACCCGCCTCAATAATCAGACTCAATATATTGAATGAACATCAAGCTGGTATTACAATGTGCAATTATAACTTGCACTAAAAACTACGAGAAGACCCCTGTTGTAATAATAACTTACAGTTATAAGCTACAATAATAGCCTGTTGTAATAATATCCCTGAGGTTAACATATATGTTTAGTTTTAGTTGTTATTAAAGCCAAACTTCCGAGGTGACTTCATGTTTCATCTGTTTATGTCGGTTACTGAGTTTATTACGTGTTTGGGGAATTTATAATAAACTGTTGACTTAAGGTAAAAGGAAGAAGGTTAGTTATCGGGGTCGACCTGAGGACCGTCGTGACCCCACCGGGTGACCCCACACTCTGACCATGACTCCTCCTGATTAATAAAAGTTTGAACCCAGTAATTTATGCACCTCAGGTGAGGTGTATAAATTATGTGTTTTAGGAATTTATATTAATAGTTTTAATAATCTTAATTATCAGCCATAAGAAACTGCAGTAATATCCTGCTGTAATAACCGCTCGTAGTGATCTCAGGTAGTAACCAACTGTAATGAATAGTAACAATAACCGGAAGTAATAACCGGAAGTAATAATTTTCTTCAAAAGTTTGACGTATTAACTCGCCCTAATAATCTCTAGTAACAACACATGGTAATACCCTGACACAATAACGTGCATAAATAACATCGAAGTTAATTCTGCTCGTAATATCCTGCAGAAATAATATAACACAAAAACATTTTGTAACTCCCTGTATAACTACCTCCTCATAACTCCACGCCACAATAATTTGCCTTAATATCCTCCCGTCATAACTTCTAGAAATAACTTTTTCCTAATAGTCTGGTGTAATTACCAGAAACAACCAACCTGTGAAAATGCTCACACTTAACAACCAGTTGTTAAAACTTGCCAAGTAAACTGTTATAATAACCCACCTCCCTAATCATTATCAATATCAATAAACAGCAAGCCGGAATAACAACCTGCCCTTATAACCGGCACTAAACCTTCATATAATAGCCTGTTGAGATAATAACTTGCAGTAATAAGATACAATAATAAACTGTTGTAATAATAACCTGCATTAATAACCAACAATAATAGTCTGTTGTAATAATAATTTGCAGAAAAAACATACAATATTAACCTGTTGTAATAATAACCTATAGAATTTTCAAAATAAAATATTAAATTAAGTATCTGCTATTGTTTGAGATTCATCTACTCAGAACAAAATACTTCCAAGTAGCACGGGCTATGGTGAGCCCGTAGTGGACTTTATATATTTAGCATCATTTAAACCCCAGTTATATCTTTTATTCTGAGTCGCTTTTAATTGTTATTGAAGCCAAACTTCTGAGGTGACTTTATGTTTCATCTGCAGTTCAGGACTTTATTCAACATGTTCGGTTACTGAGTTTATTGCGTGTTTTGAGAAATTATATTAAAATGTTGACTTAAGGTAAAAGGAAGATGCTAGTTATATGGGGTCGACCTGAGGGCCGTCGGGACCCCAGCGGGTGACCCCACACACTGACCATGACTCTTCCTCATTAGTCAAGACTCAAAAATAATTAAATAGCAGCCCGTCCTCCTAAGGTTTCCCAACGCCAAGAAACTGTCATGTTAAACTTCCATTATCTTAACCTACCAGAGGACCCAAAACAGAAAACGGGAGAGTATGAAAAATTCGCGAGCCGCTACCATTTTCTAGTATAACAATTTTTGGCCTTAGGTAGAGTATACGTCAAAATGCGACGTTCTATTTGGTGGACGGGTTGTATATAGACCTTCACCTCAACACTAAGTGACACTAAGAACCTTTATCTGAAGGAAGTGATAACCATTAAGGAGTGAAAACTGCCCTCAAGTACTTATGAGAAAAGTCTTAATACAAGACTCCTGTTACCTATATAAATAAAAATGGAAATGTTCGTTTGCGCATGACCGCTCATCTCCGAAAGTTCTTCACCGATTGCTTTTAAATTTTCACACAACGTTCCATTCGCATCGGAGCAGATTTTTATATACAAATATATATAGATGTCACGTCTATGAAGGTATAAAAAAAACATGCTTTTTCTAAAAAACTGAGTTTTTCATGTGTTTTTCAAGTGAGGGAAGTCTTCGAAACCTCTTTACCGATTGCTTTGAAATTTTGACACAACATTGCATTCAAATAGGCGCCTCTTTTTACATATCTACTATATACATGCCTCACCTGTGACAAGAAGAAAACATGTTTTTTTTTTAAAACAGCACCATTTGTTAGACATAAGAGCAACACACGCTGTAATCTCCAAAAGTTCTTCACCGATTGCTTTGAAATTTTGATACAACTTTGCATTCGAATAGATGCGTCTTTTTATATATCTACTATATAGATGCCACTTCTGTGACAGGTAAAAACATGAGTTTTTAAAAACAGCGCCATCTGTTGCACATAATAGCAACATGCACGCTATACTAAATATGTCACAAATTCCATTTCAATGTTTCCAATGGCATTGATAAATTTTATTTTCATAGATTTCTATTTATTTTATTTTTTATTGAATTATTTTGTGTGACATTGTGTTGAAATTGAGCTGTGTTGTTTACCATACTGTTCCTTTCATAAGTATAAGTATAGATGCCACACCTGTGACAGGTAAAACTATGCTTTTCTTGAAAAACAACACCATCTGTTGCATGTAAGAGCAACACACATGCTATACTAAATATGTTACAATTCTATTTCAATGTTTCTGATTGCATTGATAAATTAAATTTTCAAAGATTTTGAATTATTTTCATTTTGATTTAATAATTTTGTATGAATTGCGTTGGAATTGAGCTGTTTTGTTTACCATACCGTTCATTTCATGAGTATAGTTTATTTTCTTATTTTTTCATATTTTCATTTATTTTTTTTAACTGTTTTTCTTATATTTCAGTGATGGGAACATCAGATCACTTGATATTCCCAATTTTCTGATGGGAACATCAGACTATTTGAGAAGGCATCGGACGAGGGAGTGGGGAATGGTGAGGACGATGAGAGGACGGAACTGAGAGATGGTGGGGAGGACGAGAGGACAAAGGAGGGGTGAATGATGTGGAAGGACGAGTGGACGGGGGAGTTTGGGATGGTGGGGAGGAGGGGATGGGGAATGGAGAAAGGTGGGGAGGATGAGGGGACGGTGGAGAGGGGAATGGTTGAGAGGCAGCGGAGATGGGTGAGGGGGTGGGGGGGCATAATGGGGAGGACTTGGGGACAGGGAAAGGTTGCTGTGGCTCAGCAACGAACACGCGTTGCTGAGCCACAGCAACGCGTGGCAGGCTACTACTAGTTTTAAGAATGAAAACATTGACTCGTGTCAAGACAGTTATGATCTCTGGGTCATGGTCACTATAGTGTGTTTACTTACGTTAGCATTAATCAACGGTTGCACTGTTTTATCACTTGATCATGTATACTTTTTTAACTCATCTAGCCTATAGTTATGTATATCGAAGACCTGACCTAATAGCCACGAGGTCATGTACAATATAGAGCAGACGTAACAACCACGTATTCATGTATACTGTAGAGCTGACCTAACAGCCACGTGGTCATGAGAAGCTGCTGGTCTTGCAACCAAAAGGTCATATATTTTGTGGAATTGGCTTCTCTGGCAACGATGTTGTCATGTATACTCTGGAGATGTTAACCTAGTAACGAAGTTGTCATGTATACTGCAAAGCTGCTTGTCTGAAAACTACATTGTTTTGTACACAGCGAAGCCGGCATGTCTGGCAACCACGAAGTTCTCAATATTGTGGAACTGCTTGTCTGGTAAACCAAGAGGTCAGGTACACTGTGATGTTGGTTTACCTGGCAACCACATGTTCATGTAACCTGTAGAAGCCCTCGTCTGGCAGTCACATTCTCAGGTATACTGTGGAGTTGTCAGTCTAACAACCTGCGAACATAACCAGACCTTATAACCTGTTCCTATAACATAACTAATAACTAGAAGTTATAACCAGCAGTAATTATCTGCCCAAATAACTTGTAAAATTCTTGTTGTTTTTGCCTTTGGAAATATTTTGCTGCAACAGCCTGCAGAAATTGCTTATCACAATTACTACAATAACAGCCTTTATTGATAACTGCAGTAATAACCTTCCGAAAAACTTTTTCAAGATAAATATATTTTAAGCAACCCGATGTTATTTGGTTTTGAATAGGGACAAATATTTTCCATGTGCGATATTATGAGTACAAATTGTAACCTGGCATCATGTTGCATCATGTTGCATTGTAACAAGCTAAGCTGGTTAAGAAGCTTACAGAGCTTGTATTATATGGTATCATACAGTGGACACAATCTAGGATGGGAGTCAGCATTACTGTCTACCCGAATTGTCAGACAAGATTCCCAATGTGATTACAGCGGGGGATTAGTCAGATTTGCCAAACACGTTGTGTTTAACTCACTAAACTAAGTTACAGAAATGCACGTATTAAAGTAATATACATATTAAAGTAGTATAGTCAACCTTGCCTAAGCACGTATGTTAATTTAACATCATTTAGAATAAAGAGTAACTTGGGGAACTTACATCCCGACTCAGGTCAGGATGCAAGTGGAACTCCCCCCCCATCCTCCCCACCACCAAGCCTGCACCTCACCCCCACCTTCTCCCTTCCTCTCCTCCCAGACGCCACCTTAGTTAATTTATCATGTACAAGGTTATTGCTGAGTTTTGAGAATATTATATATCTGAGACTGGGATCAAGATCTACAGTAAGCAAGAAAATATATAGACTCCTTTTAATAGTAACAAGTGTTAGGGGAAAGGGGCAGAGAATTCATTTAGAATAATAACTACTTTCTGATGAGCCGTGTGACCTCATCCCAGTTAAAGGAACATCCAAACTTGTGGAAAATAAGTACCTATCATCTTGTTTATTAACTCATTTAAATGAGGTAAATTCATAGGATAAATAAAATGGAAATTAATAATTAAACCTGATTAGTGTCTATAAAATTACCATCAGTTTGAATAGATTATCTTTGCCAATTAACCAGGATAGCTAGTCTGGCAGTGAGTGAGACGGGCGGAGTAATCTTGGGTAGCTGCTGGAAGCTGGGTCAAGGACAAGGAGTCAGTGTGGTTTGGGGCATCAGCTGGGCAAGACAGGTCCCTCCCTGAGACAGGGTCGCAACATCTGACCCGGGGTCTTGGCATGTAAGGTAAAGTGGCTTTTCTTGTAGTGAAGTGTCCAGTTATTGTAATCGTCATCAGTGCCTCAGATAGCACGTGTTCATTCTTTGTCAAATATATATATTTTATGTTTAAGTAAACTTGTGATTGAATTAAGTTGTGTTGAGTGAGTTTCCCCCATTTTAATGTGTTCCTGTATTAGTGAATCCACGATCCATGGTTTGTTGAGTAAACCTCCGGTGAACTTTGCAAGCCTCCCTTTGTCTATTTAATATACATTTAAGCTCCTTAAGTTGAGTTAGTCCACACTTTAAAGTAGATTCAATCCTCCCGTTCACATAACTGGGGAACCACTGTCGTTGGTTCAGAAGTAATTGATTGGCCCGTTTGTCGGAAAATCCGACACCATTTAATAATATTACAAGCAGGCAGATAATATTGCTGCTGCGTTGTATAAACAAGTTACCCATAGAAAATGTAACTTGTAGTGGAATTTCCGTCTATAGAAAACGGGATATCATTACCACATACTATTATAAATTCACCACCTATTATGGTGGGAATTATTCTTAAATACATTTGTCTTTGGACTTTACCATCATAAAAACATTTCATATAAATTAACTTAATTATCAGAATTAAAATAGAGGAAATGTGACCCTTCTATCACTTACTGTCATCTGGACAATGTAGGCCAGTAGCGTCAGTTGTGAGGTAGTGGTCAGCCATTGTTATTGTACTTAGACCAGAGGTGCACGGGAGCAAATACGGCTCCTGTTAATTTTACTTGGACGAAGTGTTATGGAAACCAAAGGTGTACCATCATCAACATGCTGTCAACAAATACAAGTTAAGTGTTCTGCCGAAACCCATTTATCTAATCATTAATGGCCATTAATGTCAGTGGATAGGGTAGGCCGGTTAGAATACGAGATCGCCTCATACTAAAGGTAATTAAGCCTAGGTCTTTATGGTTCCCTGTACAGTGTTTTCTCTGATATAGCTGTCATATATTAGGATTCTGGCTTCATAGCTAGCACCCTTTTGACAGGTCAAGACGAGGAACCCAGCAAACAATTTTAGGTTGCCACAACATATCTGGAAAGTATTTCAAAGTATTGGAAACGTTTGTTTTATCGTATCAGATACGATATTGTGTGTGGACTTAAATAGGTTTCCAAAACTTATAACCAAGACATATGTATCTAACACTAATTTGAGATGTTGTGGCAACTTTACACTCCTAACATGAGTCATTCATAATCCATTCATATACCAATATGAATCTCTTATGGAAGGTTTGAGCCAATAATCTGAACCCTTTTCACATCTTTGTGTTTAAAGTTAAATTTCTTGAAATTAAATTATATTTTATATTATATTATTTTTATTATATTTTATATTATATTATTATTTTCAATTTAAATATTAAAACCAATTTAAGGGTAAAAAAAATCTAATAATTTATATTTCTTTTATTATTTACTAACAATTATAATTATTTACTAACGAAGAGAGGGGAGGCTGTACGGCGGAGAGTGGCGGCTGTGGCGGACAGTGGCGGCGGTGGCGGATAGTGGCGGCGGGCGGACAGTGGCGGCGGGCGGACAGTGGCGGCGGCGGGCGGACAGTGGCGGCGGGCGGACAGTGGCGGCGGCGGGCAGACAGTGGCGGCGGCGGGCGGACAGTGGCGGCGGCGGGCGGACAGTGGCGGCGGCGGGCGGACAGTGGCGGCGGCGGGCGGACAGTGGTGGCGGCAGGCAGACAGTGGTGGCAGCGGGCGGACAGTGGCGGCGGGCGGACAGTGGCGGCGGTGGCGGATAGTGGCGGCGGGCGGACAGTGGCGGCGGGCGGACAGTGGCGGCGGTGGCGGATAGTGGCGGCTGTGGCGGATAGTGGCGGCGGGCGGACCGTGGCGGCTTTGGCGGCTGTGGTGGACAGTGGCGGCGGGCGGACAGTGGCGGCGGCGGGCGGACAGTGGCGGCGGCGGGCGGACAGTGGCGGCGGCGGGCGGACAGTGGCGGCGGCGGGCGGACAGTGGCGGCGGCGGGCGAACAGTGGCAGCGGCGGGCGGACAGTGGTGGCGGCGGGCAGACAGTGGTGGCGGCGGGCGGACAGTGGAGGCGGCGGGCGGACAGTGGTGGCGGCGGGCGGACAGTGGTGGCGGCGGGCGGACAGTGGTGGCGGCAGGCGGACAGTGGTGGCGGCGGGCGGACAGTGGTGGCGGTGGCAGACAGTGGTGGCGGTGGCAGACAGTGGTGGCAGTGGCGGACAGTGGTGGCGGTGGCGGATAGTGGCAGCGGGCGGACAGTGGCGGCGGGCGGACAGTGGCGGCGGGCGGACAGTGGCGGCTGTGGCGGATAGTGGCGGCGGGCGGACCGTGGCGGCTTTGGCGGCGGTGGTGGACAGTGGCGGCGGGCGGACAGTGGCGGCGGCGGGCGGACAGTATCGGCGGCGGGCGGACAGTGGCGGCGGCAGGCGGACAGTGGCAGCGGCGGGCAAACAGTGGCGGCGGCGGGCGGACAGTGGTGGCGGCGGGCGAACAGTGGAGGCGGCGGGCGGACAGTGGAGGCGGCGGGCGGACAGTGGAGGCGGCGGGCGGACAGTGGAGGCGGCGGGCGGACAGTGGTGGCGGCGGGCGGACAGTGGTGGCGGCGGGCGGACAGTGGTGGCGGCGGGCGGACAGTGGTGGCGGCGGGCGGACAGTGGTGGCGGTGGCAGACAGTGGTGGCGGTGGCAGACAGTGGTGGCGGTGGCGGACAGTGGTGGCGGTGGCGGATAGTGGCAGCGGGCGGACAGTGGCGGCGGGCGGACAGTGGCGGCGGTGGCGGATAGTGGCGGCGGGCGGACAGTGGCGTCGGGCAGACAGTGGCGGCGGTGGCAGATAGTGGCGGCGGGCGGACAGTGGCGGCAGGCGGACAGTGGCGGCGGTGG